>NC_142083.1:76022828-76325859 GCF_054644295.1 Miniopterus natalensis
TCAGGCTCTGTTGGATAAAAATGACCACCTTCTCTTTCACACGTGTCCTGTGCACACCTTGTTTCCTTCCATTATACTCTGTGCAGATAGGCTCTGTGGTTTACTGATCCTTGAATTTCTTGTGCATGGTACCTGGTGTGTAGTAGTAGTTCATTAAATGTTCACTGAATGAAAAGGATGAAATGGTGGCCAGACTGAGAAAGTGGAGTCTCACATCTCCTAGGGCTCTATAATTATTGAACACCCCACACAGCTAGAGAACCTTTCTCTTGTATTCCCTTCCTATATCACACTGACCCTGAGGCGGGGATGGAGGGTTGGGGGGAAGGTGGGGAGGGGATACCGGCATGCTCCCAGACTAATTTTGAAGAAAAACTGTAAGCCCTTTCTAGTCTTTATTTTTTTTATTCCTCACCCGAGGATATGTTTTTATTAACTTGAGAATAAGAGAGAGAGAGAAACATCGATAGGTTGCCTCCCACGTGCACCCGGACTGGTAATCAAACCTACAACTTAGGTATGTGCCCTGACTGGGAATCGAACCCACAACCCTTTGGTGTACGTAAAGACACTCCAACTTACTGAGCCACCTGGCCAGGGCAACCCTTTCTAGTCTTTACTTCTACAAAGACCACTGTCTTCTATGCTAAAATAGAAGTTGCATTTTATTATCAAAAGAATAAAGACGAGGGGAGGGGAGGGGAGGGGAGGGGAGGGGAGGGGAGGGGAGGGGAGGGGAGGGGAGGGGAGGGGAGGGGAGGGGAGGGGAGGGGAGGGGAGGGGAGGGGAGGGGAGGGGAGGGGAGGGGAGGGGAGGGAAAAAGAATACAGCTTTGTCACTTTTGTGCTTAGGTAAGCACTTTTCTTCTCCAAGCATTGGTTTCCTTAACTAAGGATGATGATAACTGCCTGGTTTATATCACAGGCTGATAAAAATGAAAAACTGAAGTGAAAGTGCTTCACAAACAGTAACTGCCATGTAGGTGTAAGAGGTAACACTATGAATGCGTGCTGACACACACAGGACATTTATTAAAGAATGATTTAGGAGGCAGAACTTGTGCCAACAAGCACCCTGGCTTTGGGTGGCCTACTCTCAGGCACTATCATAAAGTATATAGTCTAAAGAAAAGAGCTTCTGATGCAGAAAACCAGGAACTAATGTGAGGTTTGTCACTTACTAGTTATATGACTTTACATATGTAACTTCACCTCTCTGAGCCTGTTTCCTTAAATGGAAACAAGGATACTATACTATCATCTATCTTGTAGGGTTATTATGAAGTATAAATGGAAAGATTTATGTATAGTGCCTAGCAAGATACCAGCAAAACAGTGGGCGCTGAAATGATACATAAACTATTCTTATTAATGGGTTCATCTAAGTTTTCATTTTCCTGCAAGGAAGACACATGGATGCAACTCACCCTGGAATTCAAGAAGGAGAGAGGAATTGGCTGAGGCATCAGAGGGAAAGCCATTAGGTTCCCGGGCTGCTGAACCGTTCGATTTTGACTTTTCTTTCTAGAAAAGGAAAAAAAGAGGAATATGACAGAGCCAACCAGGAGACTCAGAGAGAGAGAGAGAATGGTGCTTTTTGAGGCACCACAGAGGTCCGGATTAGGACTAAACAGGAATAATGACAGTGGTTTTGTGATCCAGGGCCCAAGGCATAACAGAATCCTGGAAAAGGTGCCTGCAAGCCTCAGTGTCTCTATCTATAAAATGGACCCTTCCAGTACTAATATCATGAATCAAAAGTGAAAGATAGCCTGAAGTGAAAGATAGCCTGGCCAGGCATGGCTCAGTGGTTGAGGAGATCGCGGTTCGATTCCTGGGGTAAGGGCACATGCGCAGGTTGTAGGCTCGATCCCGTTGGAGGAGTGAAGGAGTACTCTCATCAGTGATGTTTCAACTCTCTCTCCCTCTCCCTTCCTCTCTCTGAAATCAATAGAGATGTTAAAAAAAAGAAGAAGAAAAAGAGGTCACTTCTCTCAAAAACACCCCCAAAAACGTGAAAGATAGATACATATGCTACCATTAGGTTTCCCTGTGGTACTCTTCTGCTTTCTACTCTGATAAGAATGCTCTGTCTAACCCTTCCCCATGTAGATAGGTAAGAAACACAAAATACTAATTCGGAAAAAGATTCCTATTTCAGTAGCACAGCAGGAAAAAAATAAGCCAAAGAATGGACCTCTAACTGGAAAAAGGAAGGAGTCATTTATATGTAATGCAAGAAGTTATGGGACAAAGGGGCTCCTGCCAACTCTATTCCTGACCAATGAAACCCATCCATTCAAAATGATCACCTTACTTCAATCTTTGTCTATAACATCATTTCCTTCAAGCAGGATGCAGGTTACACATGTGGGGGAACCACAGTGGGAAGATAAGTGCTAGCTTACAACAAACAAGCCCATAGGAAAGGAAATTTGCAAATGAGAGCATCCCAACAGCCAAAAGTTTAAATCTGGGTAATTTCAAATTCACTAATTCATATTATTCATACATGTCTCTTCATTGTACATGCATTGTACTAGTAATATGATTTAGTTTTTGTTCATAACTCTCAATCCTATCTCTGCAATAAATCAACTGTACAATTTATGCATGTCCTTCACTTTATTTTTTCCTATGCAGACATAATTTTAATGTAATTATGCTTTACCATTTCACTACATAAGCTACATAATCATGATTTTTAATAGCTGCATAATATTCCAAATACCATAATTCACTTAATAACTTCTCAACCACTGGACATTTAGCTTTAACTTTTTAAAAATTGTTTTTATTTTTACTAGGAATAAAGCCACAATGCTCAACTTTAACTTTTTCCTGGATTATTTTATTCAGACAAAATTCATAAAAAAATACTCCTTCTAGATCAGAAAATATAAACATACTATTTTCCTTGAAATGCACTGTACCCCACCACTCTCTAAAAGGATGGTGGCAATATATTTGCAGTACTAGTTTCACAGCACCCATGCCAACATTTGGCTTTATCATTATTTTTTTCCAATTTCTCTTTTATCTTTATTTTAATGATTCTGTAGTCACACAAAATACATATTTCACTATAGGAAATTCTGCACATACAGAAAAAGAAATGAAAACTAGAGATAACCTACACCTATATTTGTATGAAAATGGGTCATATAACATGCATTAAAAACATTTTCCTATTCCATTGAGCAATCTTCTACATCTTTTTTATAATGGTTACAAGACTTTACAAAATAAAGGTGCACAATAACTTACTTAATGAATTCTCTACAATAAATCTTTATTTTGTTTGCAATTTTAAACACTATGAACAATATGTAATGCTGAACATTGTAGGTGTATCTTGGGCACGGTATGATTATCTCCTAAGGATAAATTCCTAGACATAAACATCCAGATCTAAGGGATTAATATTTTGAAAGCTTTTTAGCCCTTCAGTTTTACTAAGTTAGTTATACATGACAAACATAACTGTAGGATATTTAAAGTGTACATCCTGGTGACTTGATATACATATAGAAAGTCCCCAAAAAAGTATATACACACTTTGAATAATTATAAAGGCAGTGTTTATTAAATACATTTCATTTTCAAAATTGAGCTATCAGCTGTTAAAGCGTGTATACATTTTAGGGGGACACCCTGTATACATTGTGAAAGGATTACAATCGTCTAGTTAATTAACACATCGATCACAGAAAGCTTTATGATCAATTTGACCTGTATAAAGTGTGTTCCAATTTACTCTCATCAGCAGAGTCCCTACTCCCTTGTATTCTTCACAATTTTTCTTTACCAATTTGATCATCATTTTCCATTTTTCCTAATCTAACAGGTCTATGCTAGTACCTTAGAAGATAGCGCACTACCACGGATCACTGGAGGATAGATAAACTAATGGACCTTCAGGCCCAGGCTCAGAAAGCAACACAAACACTATGAGAAGTCCTCAGAAGAGACAAAGGGAGCTGAGTCCCAAAGAGAATTTGAATAGGAAAGGGCCAGGGACTTACATGGGAGAAATGGGTTGGGGATGGAGGGGTTGTTTCTGGCAGTAATGGCATCACCAGAGCCAGAGATGGATGAAGATTGAAGAAAGGGTGGCTCCAGAGCCCTCCTAACATTCACATTCCAGCTCCTAGGGCTTGGCAATGACAAGGAAGGATGGCTGCTCCTATATTAAGGTAGTGCATGGAAGACTGGTACTAGGGAGTTCCTTTGGAGGCAGGGGAAGATGGCAGAGGGAAAAGTCTGAACCCTGAGGCTAATCCCATCCCTTAAATTTATTTAGAGGGGGAAAACCAGAGTTTAGGTTTATATACTTCCTTCAATTACATATTATTAGCAAAGGCAGCATAGAATCCCAAGAGAATAAAAGATAAGTGCACAGAAAAAACTAACTGGATATTGGAGGAAAGCAAGCACCATCAAAGACAAGAAACAGAACAAGCTATACTGGAATGGTAAGGGGACACAAGAATTTAAATAAAACATAGCAAGTCTGCTCACAAAAATAAGGATAATACTGGAAAGTTGTTTTGAAGAACCAATTGAGAAAATTGGTATAAATAATAGTTCAAGCCTGGCTGGTGTGGCTCAGTGGTTAAGCACTGGCCTAGAATCCAGGAGATCAAGGTTCCATTCCTGGTCCGGGCACATGCCCAGGTTGTGGGGCTCGATCCCCAGCAGGGGGTGTGCAGGAGGCAGGGGGTGTGCAGGAGGCAGCTGATCAATGATTCATCATTGTTGTTTCTCTCTCCCTCTCCCTTCTCTCTCTGAAATCAATAAAGATATATTAAATTTTAATATATGAGCAAAGTAAATGAGTTTGGTAGCAGAAATAGATACAGCCGAAGAAAAGATTAATGAGCAAAAACTGGGTTGAGAACTCAGAATAGGGAAATGTGAAAAGAATAGAAAGATGAAATAAATGAGAGAAAAGTTCAGAAATAAAGAAGCTACATGTGAACATTACAGAATTTTCTTACAGAAGTCCTAGAAGATCAAAGAGAGAGAAAAAATTCTAAGTTTCCAGAAATATAAGATAACCTACAAAGAATCAAGAATTAGACTGCATCAGATTTCTCAATAGCAACACCAGGAGCACAACTGAATAATAATTTTGAAATGCTAAAAGAAAATAATTTTGAACCTAGAATTTCATATACAGGTAAAATGATCAATTAAACATGAAAGTAAAACAAAGGTATTTTTAGAAAGAAAAAGATATTTTCCGAAAGTTTATTCTACAAAACACCTTCTTTGAAAAAACCTTGAAGGATGGATTCCAGCAAGAAGAGATATGAATCTAGGAGAAAGTAATAATAAATAGGTGGCAAAGGCTTAGTAAATAATTAGTAATTAACTTTGTCTAATTAAGCAATGACTAAAATGAGAAATATCTGCAAAAACTGAAATATATGAACTGAATATATAATCTAAAATTCTAGTCAAAACTAAGGACAAGATAGGGATGCAAGTGGGGAAGGAGTGGAGATAAGAGGTGGGGAAAATATGTTATGGGTATACCAGGTTCAGAGGGAAAATACAGATTTTGCTACACTTTACAGGGAAAGACATTAAGGCTTACGTTAGAGGTAGCCAATAGAAAGAAATAAGCAGAACTTTCAAATCACCAGAAGAAAATTGATCTAGTTGTCACAAGATAAAAAGAGGGGGGGCGGGAAGCAAGTATATTATGGCAGAAATCCTTGTCCATATTAATAGAATTTTTATGTGGTCACATTTTCTCAGTCACTAGATGTACCACAAGGTATTATGAACACACATAGTAAGTATGTGTGTGTGTACATATGTATGTACATATATATACACACACACGTACATACACATACATATATATGTCCTGAGGCAACTTCTATGAAAATACCTTTGCTATCCTTCCACTCCTCCTGCTGCCTGGTACCTGATTGTGCTAAGTGAATGGCTAAAGCTCAACCTTGGGCTACAAGGTCAAAAATGGAGCAAAGGAATGGGGAATTGTTTAAGGGGTATGGAGTTTTAGTTTTGCAAGATGAAGAGTTCTGGAGATTGGTAGTACAACAAGGTAAATATATTTGACATTACTATATTGAACTATACACAAAAAATGGTAAGATGGTAAATTTTATGGTATGTTTATATTACTGCAATTAATTAAAAAGAAAATGAATAGAGCAATTACTCTCTAAAATTATTATTTTTAATCCTCACCTAAAGCTATGTTTCCCTTGATTTTTTTATTTTTTTTTTTAGAGAGAGAAGAGGGGTGGACAAAGAGAGAGAGAGAGAGAGAGAAACATCTATTCTACTTGCCCCAGCTAGGGGAATTGAACCCACAACCTTTTGGTGCACTGAATGACGCTCCAATCAACTAAGCTACTCGGCCAGGGCTCTAAAATGATTTTTTAAAGGAACAGAAAGATTAGAAGAACCTGGGTTACTGGGGACTCTTAGATCAGAACCACCACACTAGTTCTGGTGTTTCTCTATGAAGAGAGATTTCTTAAGAAATTAAAGAAAAATCTTGTGTTTTCTATGTTAAAATTAAAAAGTTCTTTTACTCAGGCAGCATAAAGACAGTGTAAAGACAAGCCATGGAATAGGAAAAGGTATGGATAGTATATAACTTAAAGAATTTGTGACCAGAACACAGAATTCCTACAAGTCATAAGAAAAAGACCACAAACAAATAGACTTGCACTTCCTAAAAGAGAAAATCCCAAAGGCCAATAAACATTGAAAAGGTGCTAAATGTCATCAGTAATTACACAATTAGTCATCAAATTTAAAGTCAAAACAAGATATCTTTACATATAAATCTAACAATACCAACTGCTGAGGATTTGGAACAAGACCTCTAATTTCTGGTGGGAATATACAGGGGTGGGCAAAAGTAGGCTTACAGTTGTAAGTATGCAAAACAGTTTATTCTTGTATTATTATTTACTTCTTAATTATTATATTACTTGTCTTATTATTTCATATCCTTACTTATGATTTATCACTTTTTTTCCTTTTTAATTTTTCCCCATTTACCATTTATCCCCCCTATAACATCTCTTTCCCTTCCACCAACCTCCCTCCCTCCGATTTATCTTTTAGATAATGATGGCTGGTAATTTAACCAACAACCAAAGAAAGTAGATGCTTAAACCTACTTTTGCCCACCCTTGTAAACTGGTACACTCACTCACTTTGAGAAAAGTTTATCATTAGCTACTTTAAATCAAACCACAAGACCCACAATTCCACTCCTAGGAAAATTCATGCACATGTTGACTCACATACTGAATTAGGAGCAGTATTCCTAGTATCCCAAACTAGGACACCCCAAACACCCATGTACAGGAGAATCAGAAAGATAAATTATAGTATAGTTCTATAATGAAATTCCACATAGCAATGAAAAAGAACAAATAATTCCAAAGACAACGTGATTGAATTTTATAAACATAAGGCTGAGAAAAAAAAGCAAGACACACAAAAATAGACACTTCATGATACTGTTTATATAAAACTATTTTGCAAATGACTAGAGAAGTGGTAAGAAAAACAAAAGTAGGAGCAACATTTCCTCTAGAGGGGAGGGAGAGGATGCTGGAAAGTCACACAGAGGCCTCTGGCAGAGTTGGCAATGCTGTTTCTTTTGACAAGAGTATTAGCTTTATATTTATTATACTGTACATTTATGTTTTACATACTTTTATTTCTGTTTTACATTTGAGATTTTTCAAGAGTTAGAAAAAAAAAGTCAGAGACAACCTGAGTGTTTTATTACCAAGGAAATGTGTAAATAAATGTGATCACTGTATATAAGAGAATACGATGCAAGAGTTAAAGGTAGTAATCCTCTTTACAATTATAGACACATGGAGAGTTCTCAAAAACAAGGTTGAACAGACAAGAACAGAGGTTCATAGCACAAAGCTACATTTAGACGTAAAAATTTAAAGACACGAAACAATGCTATGTATTTTTCAAGAATACATATGTCCAAATAAACCCATGTAAAAGGAATTAGAAAGGCATATACACACATAAAACACATAAAAATACACTGCAGTAAATAGCTAACTGGATAAAAGTAGGAGTCAGCTAACTTTTTCTTAAAGGGCCAGATAATAAATATTTTAGACTTTGCAGGCAATTAAGTCTTAAGCAAATACTCAACTCTGCCATTATAACTGAAAAGCAGCCACATAAGGAAACCAATGGGCATAGCTGAGTTCCAATAAAGCTACACTGGCATTCACAGTGAGTAGGCCTGGACTGTAGTTTGCCAAGCAATGGAAAAGAGGAATGGGTTAAGGAAAAGGAATAAAAGGGGGGAAAAACAAAGGGAGGCTTTGTGTAGGCCAATGACAGAAGCTGTCTATATATTTTCAACTCAATTCGGGGGAAATAAACTCCTTTATCATTAAGAGGCAATCAAAGAAAGAAAACAGTACCTTTTTTTGTTGGGATTTTCTTCCACACTTACCTCCTTGCTGTCTGTCACAGGAACCCACTTAAATATCCTAAGGGATGTGTCACCCACAGTCACCCATTTTTTCTCCCTAAAAGAAAGACACTTCTTAGGACTGATAAAATGCCTTCTAAACTTCCTTTCCGTCAAATTACACCTTAACTTTCAGTGCAAAATCATTCCGTTCAGAAAAACTTCTGTTAAATCCCTTTAGCTCTGAACTCTGTTGCCTTTCCTCACATACAGAGTACCAACCTCACATACAGAGTACCAAAGCCTTTTCCCCCCCTCACAGACTATACCAATATAGAGTACCAGCACATTTCCAGAGATATCTACCTAGCATCTTTTTCTTTTCCAAAAATTAATTCAATTCCACCAATACTTATAAAGCTCTATTATATAAGGCCCTGCAGGATATAATAGATGGATAAAATATGGTCACTACCTGGGGAGTTCACAGGAATGAAAAAGGAAATCATTGAAGGTGGCAAGGATGAGAAGGTTGAAAGACAGAGTAAGACTACGAATGGGAGAACTCCTATGACTCCTGTGGAACTCTGGGTTAAAACACAACTCCATTTAAAAATAATCACAGGCCAGGATGCTTCCAGCTAACAGAACAAAGCCTTGTACTGGCTCCTAAAAGAGGTGAAGGCCAAGCCATGGATGGATTGCTTTAAGATTTTATTTTACAGAGGAAGTAACTTTTGAGATAAGCCTTAAACAAACGAGTAGCTTAATCTTTTCTCCAGGCAAATACCTAGGGAAAGGAATGTGACATTCTTGAATATGGCAGTAAATTATGGACAAGCAGAGATGGAGAGTCTGAAATGACTTCTGAAAGTTTCAAGTCCACATCTGATCATATAAAAAAGCAAAACAAGTAACTTTTGTAGATGTTGCTACTGAGGATGTTTATTCAGTAAATGACCACATCACAGGAAAGTAAAGAAGAGACTGTGACGTAACAGAAAGATGAACTAAAGATAGGATATTGGAAGTTAATTCCTGGATAAGCAACTCCATTTCCTCATTTATTTAACAAATATTTAATATACAAGACCCTGTGCTAGGCCCTGGGCACACAGGGAACAAAATGCACAGTCCCTACCCTCACAGAACCCGCACTCCAGCTGGAAGCAGGCATCAAACAACTCATTTCACTGTCACTTAATCATTAAGTTTAACCATATCAAATTGCCATTTGGGTAGGTTAAAAAATCAAAACAAAAGAAGTGTCTCATGGTTCAACCTAACACAACTGTGCAAAGTTTTATGAAGGGGACCTGATCTAGATCGGGGATCTTGCAAGGTGTCCTTGAGGAACCAACTTTTGAGCTGAGCTAGGAGTTAACTAGGCAAAGGAGATGTAAGGTTGAAGAAGGATGCCAGGTAGCTGAATAGTGTGGCTCCAACTGAAAGATGGCCAGTATCCTGGGAAATGCGGCAGTTTTAAGCCAGGCAGGTGAGGCAGGCAGGATCAGGTTTGGTCTTAAGAGCAAGAAGAGGTCACTGAAGCATTATTTTCTTGGCAGGGGAGTACTATGATGAGATTTGCACTTGAGAAAAATGTTATCACTCTGAGTGCAATGTGAGCAATGGACGGAGAAATGAGCAGAGCTGAAAAGCAGGGAGATCATAGGGAGGCTGGTACAGGGTTCTGGGGGAGAGAGGATGGTCATCTGGCCTAGGTTGCTGGTGGGTAGACAGAATGCCAGAAGAAAAAGTAAAGTGTGGCGATTCTTAGGTTTCACAAAAAGCCTGGGAGAATTACATTTAGAGAGGGAAAAATCATGATTATTTAACTAATGTTTATAATGGGTCCCAACTATACACGAAGCCTTTGGATATAAAGGAAAAGGAACTTGATCTAAGTCAAAAGTAAAGAAGCCTCTAAAGAGTGTGGAGAGTGAAAGATGGGAGGGCCTTGGGAAGGCTTTCTGGAAGGAGTTAACGTCTACTGGGCTTTAAAGTTTTTAATAGTCATCAGCTAGAGAAAAGCACTCAAGAGGACGGCGTAAGGAGTTGGCTGTGAAACTAATACATCCAAGTTCCTGATACAAAATCGGCGGTCAACCAGCGCCAGCAATGAATGTTACACAGCCGTTTCCAATTGAGGAGCTCTCCACTCCTCTACCAACAACTCCCAGGACACTAAGAAAATGCCTATCCAGCTCGCAGCGTGGGGGCTGGTATTAGGGGACAGAGTTTGTTGATTCCCACACCAAGCTTGATCCGGTGGCAGGTAGGTACAGAGTACCTCTCACCAAACTTAGACGAGTTAATACGTAGAGCGCTCAGGCTGGCGGACGGGATACTCAGAATGTTGGTTAATATATAGGACAGTTAACGACGCAAAAGACTCCAGAAGCGGGTGGACGCGGAGACGAAACTGAGGCAGAACCAGCACAACCGGAAGTGGGTACCCCCTCAAGCCAAGATCGCCTACAGGCAGGTGGGCGGAGCGATAAGCCGGTCGAGCCGGTGATTGGCCATGGCTGGCGCGCCCTCTGACCTCACGCCGACGCGAGCGGCACTCTCCTCCCGCCTTCTCCTGCTTCCCCCTCCCCCCCGCCCCCCCAAGCGCCATCCGGTCGGCTCCCATCCCGCCCGCTGGTCTAGCGCTCCTCTGGGCCTGGGCCGGCGACCCCCGCCAGCACCCTAGGCCCCGGCCGCTCACCATTTCCGCACTTTCTCGATGGCAGCCATCACCTTCTTGATGTCATCCTTGGCCCGGCTGCGGGTCTCGGCCCTGACTGACCTGCCCGACATGGCGGCGGCGGGGGCGGCGGGAGCCGTGGCACTTCTCCCAAGACGCGGGGAATCGCGCGCCTCACGCGCCGCCACCCGCCCGTCGCAGCAGCGTCACCGCGGCTGTCGCCCCCTCCGTGCGCGCGTGCGCGAGGAGGCGCGCGCACCCGCCCGCCCCTTGGGGCGCGGGGCCTCAGCGCGCCTGCGCGCCCCGCCCCTGGCGTCCAGGTCCCCTGGGTGCTGCGGGAGACCCCTCAGCTCCCAAGCGGGCCGGGCCCTGGGTGCTAGGCGAGCAGGCTACATGTGCCCTGCGCGGGGGGTGGTTCGAGGCGCTGGCAGTAGAATTTCTGGTACTTTCCCAGGGGATTTGGAGGTCGGTACCTTCGTTCTGTGGCCAGGGTTGCTGCCATTACCTGTGTTTTATGAACTTCACCTTAAGGGGAACACGGTTTTGCATCATGCTGTCCTGCTGCCCCTCCTGTCTGCTGCCCTAGCACCCTAGATAAACCACTACTCTAGCCACAAAATTTCACACCTTTCTTTACGATGCCTTCCAACCTTGTACACACACTTTCCACACCCAAACAGACCACTTCTGGACTTTTCCAACCTACAGTTGAACTCAAAGAAGCCTTCACCTGTGGTCCTGGGGCTCCACTTTATTCATACTTAGTCTACATCACTGTCTTATTTCATTCAGCAATTGTTAATTAAATGATGCCTGAGTTGTACAAGGCTCTGTACAACTTTGCTTTCAAAGAGATTCCGGTTTAGTAGAACATACAGACCAGAAAACAGGCATTAAAATTCCATTTAATAAATGCTAGGCTAAGAGGAGTACAAGGTATTATGACAATCCTAATCTAATTAAGAGGTGCCCAGAAGCTTCTGGGGGGGAAAATGACCTTGAAGCTGACTTCTGAAAATAGGGTAGATGCAATTGTTCCAAGGCATAACTGTGTCCACAGACATTGTAGATGCTCAATAAATGTTTGGGGTGAATGCTGAATATTCAGTGCAGCTGACAGGCATTTATTGATGCCTGCAGTATGCAGGGAGGGTCTTGTAGCAGCTGTTTCAGGAGACCAAGGAAGCAGGTGACAGTTTGCATAGCTTGGTAGTGGCTACTTCTCTCACCTCTAGAGAAACTTCCTCCTATATGCCCCAGAGACATGCCTAGCTAACCCTAAACTTGACACAGTAAATGATTATGACTGTTCAGCCTTTCATGATGGACGAACATCATGGCTTGCTAAGAATATGTTGTCTTGCTAGTGAGAGGCCCAGGAATAGTGTCTGCCTGACTGAGGAGTGAAAGTGCTGAACCAGCATGTGGAGGAATGATTCTAGAAATAATGGGATAAAAGGTGGCATGCACACGTTTCTCAAACCCAACTGATCCAAAATAACACAAGCACTGCCTGAGCGCCTGCTACATGCCCTACAGCAGTGGACACTGGGCGACCCAAAGATGAGTAAGACACACTCTCTACCCTTGAGGTGAGAATAAGAAAAAAGCAATAGGAAAATAAAACACAAGGCTTAATATGGTAAGTTATAAGAAATATTAATCATGTTCTGTTAACTGTGATTGTTTTGTTCTAATAAGAAAAAGCACTTTTGCCCAGCCGGGCGTGGCTCAGCGGTTGAGCATCGACGTGGGATCCAGGCGATCAGGGTTTGATTCCCAGTCAGGGCACATGCCGGGGTTGCGGGCTCGATCAATGACTCTCTCATCATTGACGTTTCTATCTCTCTCCCTCTCCTTTCCTCTCTCTGAAATCAATAAAGATATATTTAAAAAAGAAAAAAAAAAGAAAAAGCACTTTCTAACCTGGCTGGGAGTTGTACTCCCCAGGACATGGGAGTTACCCTTGGAATGCCATCCATTCTCGTTTCTGAGAACTACCTATCATTCATGGAAAGATTAACAGCCTTGTTCCCAAAACAATAGAATCCCAGAGGCACCTGCCCTTTGCGACCCCCAGCCCACATTGCTTGTCGCCTATTAGCATTATACCTGGCTGATTGCCCCATGCCTGTAATTGCTACCTTCCCTTGTGGTCTTAGTCCTTCTACCCAATATAAGCAGCTGGCTTATAGAGGATAGCAGAGCAGATTTTCTTGGATGATCCCTACTGCTCTCCCATATTGCAATATTGGAATAAATGCTCACACGATTCAACCATATTTCTGCTTAATTGGCTCAAGAAGTGATAGGCAGCCCAGACCCATTTTTGTCCAGTTTTAGCTCTGCAGCCTTAATGTTATCTCCTCGCAATTAGTCCCTGCAAGTCCCATGATCCATTTTGTGAACCCACAAGATGTAGGGAACCCAGAAAGTAATGAAATTTCTATTGGCAGCACAATTGCATGGCAGATGAGGAAGGAGTGGTGATAGGGAGCTCATTTACTATTGAGCAATAAGTATGTTTACCATGTTAACCAACAAATATGTGGTTAACTGTGCCTACTGTGTGCTCACTTGTGTGGGTGCACTAAGGATGAAAGAGGTGCAAGACGGACTTTTTTTTAAATATATTTTTATTGATTTCAGAGAGAGGAAGGGAAGAGGGAGAGAGAGAAACATCAATGATGAGAGAGTCACTGATCAGCTGCCTCCTGCATGCTCCCTACTGGGGATTGAGCCTGCAACCCAGGCATGTGCCCTGACCAGGAATCGAACCTCGATCTCCTGGATCATAGGTCGATGCTCAACCACTCAGCCATGCTGGCCAGGCAGGACAGACTCTTAAGACTAAATTCCCTGTCCTCAAGGAACTTACCTCTGATGGCAACGTCATAGTTAGTGTGGGGTAACACCAAGAACAAGCTTGAACTCTATACTCAGTTCCAGGGTTGAATTCTTGCTTGCCACTTAACAAGCCTGTTTCTCATCTGCATTATAGGGATAGTAACTGATCCCCTCACAAGAGCTGCTATGAAGCAAGTGGGAAAATGTATGTAATGCGAGATTATTAATTCTTGCCAAATCATCATGTGATGATCTTACTGATATTTTTTTTTAATCCTTACTCAAGGATATATATATATTTTTAAACATATCTTTATTAATTTCAGAGAGAGGAAAGGAGGGGGAGAGAGATAGAAACATCAATGATGAGAAAGTCATTGATCGGCTGCCTAGCCCACAAACCGGGCATGTGCCCTGACCGGGAATCGAACCCCGATCTCCTGGATCCTAGGTCGATGCTCAACCGCTGAGCCATGCCCAACCAGGCAAGGATATTTTTTTTTGTTGCTTTTCAGAGAGAGTAGAAAGGAGGGGAACATTGATGTGAGAGAGACACATCGATTGGTTGCCTCCCACACTCACCCTGACAGGCCAGGGATTGAATCTGTAACCAAGATACATGCCCTTGGCTGGAATTAAATCCGGGACCCTTCAGTCTGAAGGCAGATGCTCTAACCACTGAGCGAGCAAACCAGCTAGGGCGATCTTCTGATTTTTATAAAAATGCATGCTCATTGAAAACATAGACAATACAGAAACAAAACCTTATGTACCTTTTCTCAAGATGTAAGTGTCTGAAACATGACTTTACTGGATGACCTAGCTATAATTATGAATGCATGTGCAGGGAGACTTGGTGAAAGAAGTGAAGGGATTAAGAAGTACAAATTGGTAGTTACAAAATACTCACAGGGATGTTAAGTACAGCATAGTGAATATAGTCAATATTTTGAAAACTGTATAGTGCCAGTGAGTACTGGAAACATCAAGGGGAATACTTTGTAAAGTATATGATTGTCTAACCACTATGCTGTATACCTGAAACCAATACAAAATAATATTGAAAGTAAACTGTAATTGAAAAATAAAAATTAAAAAATGAGGGGAAAAAAAGTCCAAGACACTACCAAGGGCTTCAGTAGCACAGAACAATCAGCAAATGAAGGATGCTCCTGAGGGGCTGGGTGCAGGCAGTGGGAAGAGTGTACTGCCCCTGGGAAAGTAGTGAGGATGGTCCCTGGGATGTGACAGCCCACTGTTAGGGTGAGAGTGACATCTTAATCTCAGTGTATTGTTTGGTTTAAAAGCCTACAAGCCAAGTCTGTTCCTGACCCTCATCTTAAAGCAGGAGTTTAAAGGACATGCCCAAAGTCAAGTGTTGGTTAAAGGCTGCACTATCCCTGGGTTAGGTGTTGGAAATGGGATTTTCAGAAGGGAGGTGTTCAGATGAGTACCCAAGGTGGCACTCAGTGATTGCAAGGCCGGAGGCAACTATGGAAGGTTCTAGGGAGGTGGAAGTTCTTTTACTTGACTAGCTGGCCCTATGCTAGACTGTAAGGATACTAAAATTAATCAGACATGTCAGCTATCCTCCAGACAGTAACAGCACAAATAAATGACACTGCAATATGGTGCCCTCCAATCAGGGAACAGATAAATGACAATACAATGCAGGGTAGAGATGGAGGAATATACATAGAGGCTTATGAAGCACGGAGGAGCCACTAAATTAGTCTGAGGTAATGGGGGAAAGGCAGTTTCCAAAGACTCCTGAGAGAGCTGAGGTGATGGCCATGTGACCAGGAACAGGAACTGGGGGGTTTCTGGTGTCAAGCAGGGAGTGAGACTTTCCCTTAGACAGTGTACTGGATGGCTCCCCTACAGTTTCTCCTCCACTGGGCACAAGCAAGGAACACACCCTCAGGCAGAGCAGTAGCACCTAAATAACATTCAAAATCAAGGCAGGAGAGCACAGTTTGCAGTGGTTCCCAAACTTTGGTATCAGAATCACCTGAGAGCTAATAAAGAACACAGAGGCCTGTTAAAGCAGGATAGGACCTTTGTAGTTATGCTCAGGTTCCAGGTGATTCTGATACCTGCCACAGTTTGAGAACTGTTATGAACCTGAGCTCTCTGAAACCAGACTCCATGGGTTTGAATCCCAACTCAGCCATGTACCTCCTAAGTGACCTGGGAAATCCCCATTGGTAACATGTAAGTTATAATAGTACCTATTCTCATAGAACTGCTGGGAGGGTGAAATGAGTTACCACTACAGCACTGAGAACAGTGTCTAAATTATAATGAGTATCCCACGAACAGTTGCCATTATCAAATTCTTCAGCCATGGCAGAAAGGTGTCATTAAGGAAGAAAAAAAGAGTAAAGGAGAGAGTGAGGGGTTAAAACAGTATATTCAATAAGAAATTTAAGTGAGATATTTTACAAAAACAAACCCCACTACTCAATTAGCTAGCATAATTTACAAGCCAGTAAGGTTTGAAATGTTTGAGTGAAAAAGCTGAGTTCAGCCTGGCCGGTGCACCTAAGTAGTTGAACATCAGCCTATGAAACATGAGGTCATGGTTCGATTCCCGGTTTGAGCACATGACCGGGTTGTGAGCTCTATGCCCACTAGGAGGTGTGCAGGAGGCAGCCGATCAATGACTCATCATTGATGTTTCTCTCTTCCTCTCTCTCCATTCCTCTCTCTGAAATCAGTAAAAACGTAAGTTAAAAAAAAAAAAAAAAAAGCTGAGTTCACTTGCTGTAGTGACAGCATCTACAATGAAAGCAGGAGGAAAAGCTCTATGGGTTCATTAGAGAGAAAGCTGGTATGCTCAACTCCCTATGGATTCCTTTCTTAACCTCTCAGATTGATCCTGGGATGTGATGGAGGAAAGATCAAGGTGTGAATAGGTGTGAATGGTTTCCATAGTGGTACCCTGGCTGCAGCTGGTCTGTGGGATATTTGGAAGAACTTAAGGTGAGAACAGACAGCCAATAATCAGGCCACAGATACCAGTTAAAAAAACATACAAGACTACTTTGACATGTCCAGAAGTTTCAGAGATCTGAGATATACCTGGCTGTCTCCCCAGGAACTCACAATGAAATACTGTATTTCTGATGTGCTAAGGAAAGCTTAGTGAACTTGAAACTGTAGGGGGGGAAAATGAAATGTGGTTAACACAGAGGTTAATAGTGTTAGACATGGTCAAGAGGACTCCTTCTAGGAAGACTTGTCATGGCTCTCCTCCTGCCCCTCACCGAGAGGCACAGACCTTGCAGGACCAGGGAAATGTGATAACTCGGAGCTTGTGTCACCACTTCACCCACCAGACCACAGTCCCCTAAGCCCAAACTGACCCAAACCTGCTTCCAGGGCCTGTACGAGCCTCTCCCCTGGGTGCATTCCTACAAAGGCAGTGCTGCTCAAGTGGTGCATGGCCAAGGGGTGGTGGTTCTCAGGAAACTTGATGACTCTTGGATGTGTGGACTGGGGTATCCCTTACAATATAGGAAAGAACTAGGTAGGAAGAAAAGAGAAACAGGCTTTGACCATGGGATGGCCTGCTTTGACACCACATTGTGGCAGACCTAAGTCTGAGAATTCTAAATTCAAACTTGGCCTTCTAGGATGTTGTACCTATCAAGATAGGATAGAGCATATTTGAGCTCAGCTTAATTTATAACTTTTAAATGTTAAGATGTGGCATATGATCCTCCATTTGTATTCCTGCCTCTGGGGATGGGCCTGGTAGTTAAAGGTATGTATTTACCTTAGTACCATACAGTCCTAAATTTAAATACCTAGGTATGTCATTTATAGGTTATATGCCTTGGACAATTTACTACTAATAATAAATGTTAAGGCTTTTTTGGTTACAGAGTGACTGAAATCTACTTAATCATAAACAGGAACTTACTGGCTTTTATAACTGACAAGTCCAGTGGTGAAAATCCCAGATGTATCTGGATCTGCCAGTCTCAGCATGTGATCTCTCTTTGGCTCTGCTTTCCTGTTAGCTTCATTCTCAGGCAGGACTACACATAATAACAAGCTTACAACCTACTTACTAAGCAATCCCAGCAGAAAATGAAAGATGTTTTCACATTTCTAAAGTTCTGGAAAAGTCCAGGGAGCTGCTGATTGGTTCTAAGCCCACTATGGAGTATCTGGGTCTATACCCTATAAATTACATGGATCAAGTCAGGGAAGTGGTAGTTCACCAAATAAAAACATGGTTATTGGGCGAATGGCTGAGGCAAATACAGTGGCAAGATCATAGGGATTAAATGCTTAGCACTCAATGTTAGCCAATACTAATGTGATCAAGAAAATGCAAATGGGCTCAAATTGGGTTTGTATACCAAATAGAAAGCAAGTAGAAACCACACTCATTTTCAAACTGCCCTGAGCTCTGGAAGTTGGTAACCTGAAATGAAGACCTGAAAATGCAGTCACAATCTCAGAAGACATTCACAATTTTGTGTGTATGAATCATGCTTTTCAGTTGATGTGACTGCTTCTGCAATGCCAACCTGTGCCTATCTGTGGGCCTCGGACTGAAAAGCTGTGAGCTGAATGAAACCAAGCCATACTCACCAGGAAGACCCATATTTTTGGAATTTTGTAGAGGAGTACATGAATCCCCAGATTATTAAGTTCCTAAATATGGGGCCAACTTGGGACAGTGTTGGGTCCATCTAGTGCTATATGAAGTAAGCCACCATCACTGATAACTAATTATATTAGCATGTGCTTCCTACTTACACCCTATAATCTCCAATTATAGAACAATCATTTAAATATGAATAATTACCTTAATGAAAACTTACGAAGACTATCAATAGGCCTTTGAATGTAAATTTTTGTGGTTTAAATATATTTTCTATTTTTGATTAACTGATAAAAATAGGCTATATACCACCATTTTAAATATTTCCCCAACTTTTTATTTTGAAAAATTTCAAACCCACAGAAGTTGAAACAGTAATATTAAAATATTAATGCTGCCTTCACACACAAGGATTATTGATCAAAATAATACAGTGGCCTCTGCTGTACATTTAATATCCAGATACCTTCTCCATGCTTACAAGAGAAGCAGGCTCATTTTTAGTGAGAGGAGCATTCTGTCCTCAGGAAGTCTCTGTAACGACTTTTTTCGTAGTGCTTTCACTCACCTCATTAAAAACATAGGACAGGATTTATTCCCATTTTACAGATGAGGAAACAAACTCAGAGAGGTCAAATGATCTACCTGCTTAAGGTCTCAAATCAGTAAATGATCCAGCTGAAACCACAACTGAAGACTTCTGACTTCAGTAACTCAACTTTCTATGGTAACTTCCCCTCCTGGATAGACATAATGAGAGTAAGGCTTGAGCCAAGTAGATACGCAAAGAAGTGTTTTAGTCTCCTCCTTCTGACAATCAGAAAGCTAATATTCACCAGGACCCATGTGCCCAAGTGCATAGCATTATCAATCAGAAATCTGTTCTTAGGAACATAAAACCACAGTGGAAATCAGGAATGGGAGGATACTTATAGAAGGTACTGACATTTCTGTCAGTTGCCCTGGTTTGAGTTCATTTATTGAGGGCTTATTCTGTCCCAGGTACTGTGCTTGGGATACAGAGCAAATCCAATAGACAAAGATTCTGCCTTTGCGTAGCTCACATTCCAGTGGGTTAATAAACAATCCAGATGCTGCCAATAAGAGACTGGTGGGCTGCATCTGGACCACATTAGTGTTCTCTTTGGTCCATACAGTGCTTAATTTTTTCTTTTTATAACAATTTGCCAACTTCTAGCTTCTCTGAAACAGGCAACTTTTGCTGGATTCCTGAATAATATGTAGCAGCCACCCCTGCCCCTTACCCAGGACACATGCCCTCTAAAGATCACTTCAGTCCCTACCACTTCCTACTGTCTTACACCCAGAAGACATGCAATTCATGCATTTCCTTTACCCAGTTGATATCCATCAGCATTTAAACTGAAACCCCTGAAGCAAACAAATATCCAAACAAGATAATTTCAGATAGCACTAAGAAATACAAAATAATAAAATACCCTAATATGATGGATGTGATGTGATTGGTGGAAAGGGCTACTTCAGACTGGGTGATTAGGGAGGGTCTCTCTGAAGTGTAATTGAAACTGAGACACAAATTATGACAAGCATGACAAGTCAGCTAACAGAAAAGAAAAATGCTTCCAAGCAGAGCGAACAGCATAGGCACAAGTCCCGCTTGAAGCTAGAAATAACTTGGCTTGGTTGAGGAACAGCAAGGATAAGGTGGTCGGGAGAGAAGGAAGGAAGAAGGCAGATTACATAGGACCTTGTGGGCCATGGTGAGAATTTTGTTTTTGTTTTTAAATATATATCTTTATTGATTTCAGAGAGAGGAAGGGAGGGGGAGAGAGAGATAGAAACATCAGTGACGAGAAAGTCATTAATCAGCTGCCTCCTGCACGCCCCCTACTGGGGATCAAGCCTGAAACTTGGGTATGTGCCCTGACGGGGAATCAAACCATGATCTCCTGGATCCTAGATCAATGCTCAACCTCTGAGCCACGCCCAGCTGGGTGAGAATTTTGGATTTTATTCCAAGTGGGAAGACTTTGGAGGGTTTTAACTGGGGAACAATGTGATCAGGTTTATATTTTCAAAAGATCACTCAGCTATGTGGGAAAGTGATTTAATGAGGCAAGAAAAAGGAAGGGAAGGGAAGGGGAGGGGAGGGAAGGGGAGGGGAGGGGAGGGGAGGGGAGGGGAGTGGAGGGGAAAGAGAAAGGGGAGAGGGGAGAGAAGGGGAGACAGGGGGGAGAGGGGGGAGAGAGGGGAGAGGAAAGAGGAGAGGAAAGAAGAAGCAGGGGGACCGATGAGGAAGCTATATTACCCAGTAGGTGACAGTGGCTAAGACCACGATGTTAACAGAAAAGATGGAGAGAACACAATGGCTTTGTCCCTTAAGATAGAGCATAGTCCATACAGACATTAGCTTACCTCCACCAGGTCAGGCTCTAGGTGCTTTGTGCCTTGCTCTTACAGGGACAGGGATATCTAAAGTGAACAGCCTTACCATTGGAGGTACAATCTCCACCACTCTTAAAATGCTTCTTGCTTCCTTCATCCAACTTTATGACTTGGTTCCTGACTTACAAAGTTTGTTAAACCAGACTGAGGAATCCAGGGTAACAAAGGGAGAACAGCTCCATGGGTCCTGCTAACTACACAGCCCTCCGCAGAAATCAAGTGCAAGATTGTCAGGGCTGCATTCTCACTTGTTTACTACATTGTGAGAAAACCAAGCAGAAACCCAATACCTCAGGTACTCTTCAAGTTGGGGTTCTACCATGTTCCCGCACCAGTTGCTGACTTAGATCGGCACTAGATTTTAAAGAGACCACAAACTGGCTTGCTGCTCAAAGGCTTGCTGTCAAGCTTGCTCTTGCACTCTTGCAACTCGAAGGAGACAGTACTCGAGGTCCTACAGGACATGCTTTCATAAGCCAGTATAAACTTATAGCAACTTTTTCTGAGATGACTCCTTTTGTTACAATGAAGGCATTCATTGAAGAAGCGTTTAATCCCTGGGCTTCTCCCTGGTGTAGGTCATGAAATAGCTGCTTTCTTAGCTACTGAAAGGTGCTTGGTTGCTGAACATGGTGAAGATAAATTACCCTATCTTAAAGCCACATGCCTTCAAGGTTCATGAAGACTTAGCACCAGTGAAGTTTCCAAACCTTTACAAAGTTGCCAATGCGAGGAAGAGGAAAGTTGATAGTTCATTCAGATATTATCAAACATGTAAGGATTCTCTTTCAAAGCTCCCTGATCATGAAGTTGAAGAGGCTGTTTCAAAGCCAATGATCAAGTGCATGGATCAAGTCATGAAGATCAAGCCACCGCTGAGGCTACATACAGTGTTACGAAAGGAGATAAAGTTTGCTATGCAACTGAGCACAAGTGGGCTTGACCCATCCAGCCTATTCATGTGACTGCTACAAAGAACGGAATCCTGTGAAAATATGAGTATTTAGTGAAAAAAAAAAGAAAAAAAAAAAAGATGGAGAAAAGTAGATTAAGGATATAATATAATCTGGAACGTAACCAAAATAATTTTTTTTGTTTAGTAGGTGGCTATAGTGCTAGTAGGGCGGAGGGAGTAATGAAGGGGAGTAATTAAAAATAATCCAAGGATGTGGCTTATTCAAACATTTATGTGAATTGGGGGTAAGAGAGGTCCCAGTTTTAAGGAGAGGAAATAAGAATCTGATTTTGGATGAATAAATTTTACCTAAACTCAAGTCTTCCTTGATTCCTCATTTCCTTTATTTTACATTCCACATCCAAGCAGTCCTTATATCAAAAAATTCAAACTTCTAAATATCTAATTTCTTATCAAACCTATCACTTCAACTTCATATCCACTGCCTCTGTCCTAGTTCAATCCTCTCTCTTACCTTAACTTTTACAACAACCTTCTACAGCCACAAATAAACTAACAAAAAGCACTTAATATTAAGTACTTAATATTAGGCAAGTATACCACTCTCCCACCAACCATCTTTGATGACAGAAGCATGTCTTATTCATACTTATCTCCAGCGCCTTGAGCTGTGCTGGCCAGAGTAGGCACTCAAATGTTCAATGAACTGAAAAGGGGTCCCCTCCAACAGGATATAACCTCCTGAAAAAGAAGACTCTATTTTGGGATTCTATGATTCCTCTATACAACTTAAAGCAGTATCAGATACAAAATGTATGATCCTAGAAACTTCACCTTCCCAATGGATATGTTTCTTCTTCATTTAGTTTCGAACTAGTGTTTGAGACCCACTGCTACCCATTAGTTAATAAATGATATTGGACAACAGATTAACATATATTACTACTCCTCTCTACTTTTCTTCCAAATCTAGGGACTTTATACTCTCATATCCCCATGTTTTTGTAAGGAAGTCAAAGATTATTATTCTTCATTTCACAAATAAAAATGGAGGCACAAAACGAAATCCCTTACTTACTTTTTTTTTGGTTAATAGTCACCCGAGGATATTTTTTCCCTTGATTTTTTTTTAAGAGAGTAAAAGGGAAGGAGAAGGAGAGAGGGAGGGAAAGGAGGGAGGAGAAAGGAGAGAGAAAGAAACATCGATGTGAGAGACACACCTCGATTGGTTGCCTCCCACACCCACCCCAACCAGGGCCAGGGATTGAACCTCCAACCCAAGTACGTGCCCTTGACTGGGAATCAAACCCGTGACCCTTCTGTTTGTGGGCTAATGCTCTAACCACTGAGCAACACTGGCCAGGGCAGTACTTGGGCATTCTCTAGATTTTGCCTCCACAATTATAAACTTCTTTGGGTACCAGGGTATGTTGCCACAAGGTCAAAGACCATGTTCCCTTTCTCTTCTATTTACCACTCTCCTCAGTGCCTAGTGAAGACAGATTCTACCCCTTGGGCCCAGGAAAAAACACCTTGGTCATTATGCTGGCAAGTCAAGTAAGGCCAGGAGTCACGAGAAACAAGAAGAGAGAGAGAGATCTAAGTAGGCAAGAACAGCTTCAATGGAAAAAAATAGAGAGGGGCTACCATTAAAATAATCAGAATACCCCTTTCAAAAGGTTTCCAGCTGGGGAAAAAAGTGGCACCAGTGGTGGTAGCAGAAGGCCAGATCCTTTCTGCTGCACTCTCCAGAGTCATTTCTTCAGGGCACCCAGGCTCCTCAGGGCCTCCTGGGCCTGAGTCAGCTGCTGTTGCAGCCTCTGACGGGTGCTCTCATTGGAGGCCCGCTTCAGGAGGCCTTGCATTTCTTCCACCACTGCCCGGTGGCCAGGGGTGTTATGGAACAGCCGCACTGCCCGGTCTCCACAGGAGGCCAGAAGCCGGCCAGTGATGTCAAAGGACAAGTCAGTGATACACTCCCCATGGACCTGCTGAAAGCACTCTTCTTTCTCACCCCGCCGGGTATTGTAGAGATGAATACTGCTGCCACTGGCCAAGGCCAAGACCTGAGCATCAGGGGAGAGTGCCAGGCGGCATGGGATGGTGCTCGCCTCTTCAAAGCGGCCTGTCCTCAGCAAGTAGGGGTCCTGCTGCTTCTTGTATTCCACATCTGTGTCCCACAGTTTCCATGTACCATCCTTGGAGACAGAGGCCATCCTGTAGCATGGAAAATCACAACTCTAGTGCCAACACACCCTAGAGGAGAAGGCACTGGGACAGTACTAAGGGCTCCAACTAGGAAGCCAACTCCACTGCTATGTCTACTTCCTGATGAGTGAGGATCAGGCACTCCACCCATTTCAGAGCTGCTGCAGAGACAGGCAGGAAGACCCTGGTTACCAAGAGGGGCTGAGAGCCACCATAAGAAATCAAAGAGAATTTACTCACCTCCGGCAGTCATTGGAGAAAGCAAAGAAGTGGACTGCTGCTGAGTGGCCCTTCAATTCAAAGGCTCGTACAACCTCTTGGAAGTCACCTTTTTTCCCAAAGCAGACTTCCCAAACTTTGACATCTGGGGTGAAGCCACAAGAGGCCACAAACCTGCCATACAACCCAGGTTCCTTTAGAACTTAATTTTAAGGGCATCTTGTTTCTGCAAACCCATTAAGCCCCTTCCTTGAGAAATTTAATAATCTTATTTCTAAATAACATTATCTTTTTAAAGTGCTTTTATACACATGATCTCAGTTCATCCACACAGCCATGCTGTAAGATATGTAGTAGCCCCATCTAAAAACTATAGATGAAGAAATAGAGACTAGGACTTAAATCTAGGTTTCCTGATTCCACACTGTATGCTCTTTCCACTATTTGCAGCTGGCTCACTGCTTTGTCCCTAGCCCCCAGCCCCAACCTCTACCCATCCCAGATGCAAGAGTCCCTCCCCTTCCTTACCTGCTACAAGGGGATATAGCAGCATGTGCATTGTTCATCTGGTTGGTGTTAATGGTAGACAACACCTGACCTTTCAGATTCCAGATGAGGATAGTTGTGTCACTGGAAGCAGTCATGATGAACTTTCCTGAGGAGTGAGGGGAGTGACACAAGCTGAGGTCAATTACCAGACCAACTGTCAATCTCCAAGGAGACACTTATGAAGGCCTCTGCTGTCCAAAGTATCCATGTTCCCCTCCCAGGCCAAGGGTCAACACAGAAAAAGACTTGCTAAAGAATGACGCTCTTACCTGCCTTCCCTGGGGATTTACTACAATTCCCAGACTTCAGGGGAACACAGAACCAGAGCCCCTTTATCATGCTGGGGCTGAGCATAATGCTGAAGCAGAATTAACTCATTCAGCACATATAACTAGGGCCATTCCCTACTGCCTTGGGCAAGCTCCGCCCTCTGAATGCCTCTTACCTGTGTCAGCAATGCCAATGTTGATAACAGGTGCCTTGTGCTTTTTAGGAAAGTCCTGTGGGGTGGCTGTGAAAGTATATCCCCCATCCTCTCGTTTGGTCATCTTGAAGACACGGAGGGTATCTTCATTGGCCAGCCAGACAATGAAGGCTCTAAAGACAGGTAGCAGACAAGTCACTCACTCATTTGGACAGGGAGTCCTATGTGTGCCAGGTCCTATGCTAGATTCTAAAGAAAATCAAGATCTCCCCTCATGCCCTATAATTCAGCCTTACAACTTGGTTCAAAATCTCTTAAGATCTCCCCATAAGATAGACCTCTGATACCTTTTGCTCATTTAGTTTCTCTAGGGCTTTGAAAATCATTATAGCTTCCAAGATTAATCCAGAAGCCAGACTTTGGTACTTCCCAAATTGCTTCCTTGCTATACAGCTATATAGCCCTCTAGGGAGCCCCAGGCAGTGCTCAATCTGTCTGGATGCTCTCTTTCTGCTACCCAAAGGGAGACCCTGAGTCCCCCCTCACTATCCCAAACCTGGTATGGGAAGACCATAAGCCTGGGGCTGGGCTTCCGCAGGCAAACCTGAGACTCCATCCTGTCCCACCTGCAGTCAGGGCTGAAGCGCACCAGGGTAGCATGGTCCAGCTCCACATTGGCTCTCATGCTGCGATGCTCCCGCTGCAGGAAGTCCTTTGTGCTCCATATGCGGACGGTGCGATCATCTGCACAAGTGGCTAGGTACTTGCCATTGCTGCTAAAGTCCATGCAAGATATGTTCCCACTGTGGCTCTAGGGAGAAGGGTTACAGGAGGTGTGAACAGGAACCCCTTGGGCAGATGGGGAACCCCAACCTGCAGCCATGACTCTAGGGCTCTATAGCCTGGATTAATAGCAAGATCCTGATGTAATATGATGAGAAGGGATATAAAGGGGCATCCAGATTGACTTTGGTCAGAGACCATGGGGTCTGTAATATGCACACAATACTACAAAGGAAAAGTCTGGCCCGGCCGGTGTTACTTAATATTTGAGTGTCAGCCCATGCACCAAGAGGTTGCCGGTTCGATTCCCAGTCAGGGCACATGCCTGGGTTGTGGGCTTGATCCCCAATGTGGGGATGCAGGAGGAAGCCAATCAGTGTTTCCCCTCTCATCAGTTTCTATTTTTCTCTCCCTCTCCCTTCCTCTCTCAGTAAAAATCAATAAAAAAAAAACCTTGGGGGGAAAAAAACCCACAAAAAGTCTGTGAGGGCGTGAGTCTTTGTATGTGTGTTGTGCATGTTACCCATGTACCTTCAGTGCTGCAGCCAGGAGGCGATGAGTGAAGTTGTGTTGCTGAGGTTTCTCTTTGCGAATACGCTGTTGCTGTTTCTGCTTCTTGGATCTCAAGGACTTGTCAAGTGGAAATTCATTTGCTTTTTGGCCTATAAGGAAGGGCCATGTTATCCATCCATTACTCACTCAATAAGCATTTATTAACCACCTATAATTGGCCAGGCATTGAGGAGAGCAGCAGGAGATGACCAGATATGGACCCTATCCTCAGCAAGAGAGAGTGATTGTAGGCAAAACCAGAGACTTTGGGATCAGACCTGGATTTAGATTGTGATCTTGAGGAAGCTGCTTGCTGTTAGTCCATATAGCAACTCAATGCAAATTAGAAAAGGCGCCCTCTCTGGGCTGGTACAGCTCAGTGGAGTGCAGATTCTTGGCCAGACTTCCCTACATAGGGAATAATGTGCACAACTGAGGTTTGGCATAACTTACTGAGGTTAGGCATAACTTACTGAACCTTGGGTAAGTTACTCAATTGCTCTGGGCCTTACTTACCTTAAAGTTTTGAGAACCCGATAATACATACAAAATGACAACTAGAGTATCCAACACAAGCATTAAAGGCTTAAAAGACTCAGAGAGAACTGAGGGATGAGAGGCAGTCAATGTGCATTGAGTTACCCTGTGTCAGAAATGCCGCCAGTCACTTTTGCATAAAATAGCTAATTTAATTGAGAATCAGGCCAGTTGAAAAGAGATCTATCACTGCAGACACTCCTCAATTCCTACAGGAAAACAACTCCTGATGCCCAAATACAAAGATGGCCACAGTCTGCCCTCTGCTTACCTCTCCAGCCTTGTCTAACAAACCCCCTCTCCTCCCACTAAAGTCATACCAAATGCTGTTGAGGGCTCTTGCCTTTGTGCAAGTTGTCATTACTGGGAATGTCCTTCCCTCCTGGCAAACTCATGCTTTAAGACCACATCTCTTGTGTTCCCTACTCTCAGTGAAGATTTCCTTCACATACACACACAAAAGCAGGGCTGACCACTCCCACCATTGGGTTTCCTATTTCGAGAACTGACCTCTTCTAGGAAACTTATTACATTATATTTTTCGCTCACATTTTTAGATGTTCTTCTCCACTACCCCACAGTGGACTAGGGGAAAAGACCCCAAAACCTATTGAGGTAGTAGGCACACAATAAATCAGGGAATTAGTCAGAGTGCTTACAAATGAATATCGATCCGTCCCTCACCTCCCCGCCCATTTTCATAAAATAACTAACAAGTAGAGCGCTTGGAGGCTTAGAAGCGATCTCGTAGCAACCCCGGGGACAAGCTGAGACTCAAAAGGCAAAGCAGCTTGGCCTCGGCCACTGAGGAAGCGGCAGCGTGGGACCCAGGTTCTAACTAGTCTTCCCGAAGGGGCGCGACCGGCCAGGCCGGGCGGCATCTCTTGTCGGGAAGCGAAGCTCATTCCACAAGAGGAGAAACTGAGGCCCAGGGAGAGCCGGCATCCCCGCGGGCCCAGACCGGAGGTCGGACCTCTGGGAGATCGGAAGCGAGGTCGCCGCGGGCCGCCCCTGCCCGCCCCGGCCCCACTAACCCGCAGACCGGATGCTCGTCTCCTCCTCTCCGCGCAGCCACCCCCGCGCTACCGCCGCCGTCGCCACCAGGGCCAGCAGCCCGAGGAAGAGCGACACCCCCATCAGCTCCGGCATCTGTGGCAGCTCCATATTGGCCCGGCGGCTGCCACCTCAGCCCCTGGCTCCGCGGGAGCCTGCACGTCTCCGCGGGGCCGTGCACGCAGGGGGGCGTGGCCGGACCGTTAAAGCGCCTCGAGGGGCGGGGCCTGGCCGTTGGGGACATTCACACGGGCTTTTACTATCAATGGCGAAGGGAAAGGGTCGTCTGGAATTGGAGTGTGGAACGGCCTCATCAAAGGCCTGAGAAGGAGGGATGCTGTCGGCAAACAAAAAGTAGCAGGTACGATTGGAAAGGTCTCGAGGTCCTTGAGGGCCAACTCAATCCAATAAGCAGAGACGAAACTCCACTGGTTATTACGGGGAGGATAGGGCAAAATTGCTGTCTTCGAGATTCTCTGGTTGGACCAGTCAGTGTGTGCCAAGAACAAAAACAGAAGGAAAATCAGGAGGTATTTGCTAAGATCTTAGAGGGGAATGATAAGGGCCAGACTTAAGGGTGGCCTGGGGAGTGGAGAGGAAGTTGAAAAGAAGATTTTGACATTTCTTTTTTTTAATCCTCCCCCAAAGATATGTGTTTTTTTAAAATTGATTTTTAGAGAGCGAGGACAGGAGAGAGAGAGATAGGTCGCCTCCTGTACTCGCCCCAAGTGGGGATCAAACCCTCAACCTTTTGGTGCATAGGACAGCACTCCAACCAACTGAGCCACCTGGCCAGGGCAAGATATTTCTTATTTTGAAATGATTAAAGATTCACAGGGAGTTGAAAAAAATGAACAGGAAAGTTCCATGCACCCTTTACCCAGTTTTCCCCAATGGTAACATCTTCCATAACTATAGTGTAATATCAAAACCAGGAAATTGGCATTGATACAATCTTTAGAGCTTATTCAGATTTCACCAAAAAGCGTGATATTCTGAAAGATTAATAATAGAATTTGGATTAGATCCGCTTGGTTAGAGAGGGAATAGTTCCAGAACAGGCACGCTCTGTGGGCCTCCCAGCCCTGAGACCCACAGCAAATCAAAGTTCCAGGGTCAGAGATTCCAGATTCAGACATTTCCATGCCCACCAGGGAGCCTCTCCTGAGAGTGCAGACCCTCTGGTCTTTAGAAAGTCCCCCTGAGGGGAGAGGCTGCTGCAGAGAGACTAGATGGCAAACAGACACACCACAGCCTTGGTGAGGAAGCAGATCCAGTCAGAGAGCAAATGGAGTGGCCTCATTTCCTTCCCTTTTGTCGTGTGTGTGTGTGTGTGTGTGTGTGTGTGTGTGTGTGTGTGTGCGCTGGCATTGTCTGAGCTATGGGCAGTGGGGTAGGGAGGGCTGGAGGTGGGTGTCCAGAGCATTCTGGGGCTTTCCCTCCTTAACTTGCTTTTTTGGAAGTGTAGACCCACCCAACCACTTCCTCCACTACTTAAAGACAAAGCTGTACTTTTAGGAAGAATTTCATTCACCAAGCATTTTGCATGTGACATTTATTGATCCAGGAGCTTTGCATTACATTTAATCTTCTCATATTCCCATCCTGCAGATTAGGAGACTGATGCTCTAGGGGTGCTCATTAAGTGACTTTACAGAGGTCACACTAGTCAAGAGTGAACCTGGGTACACATGCAGGTCTCTGACACCAGTCTATTGATGTAGGGGACAGAGAAGCAAAGAGTAGGGCTCAGCTGTGTACAGCTCAGTCAAGGATACAAGATTCTTTCACATCAAGAATTATTCTTTATAGAGACCTTTAAGATGCTATGAAATAACTTTAAACGGGTGAAAAAAATAAGCTCAGGTCAAGTAACTTACCCCAGGTCAACAAAGAAGCCAGGGATAGAGCCCAGAGTCAAACTTGGGTCTGCTACACTCCTAATCCATATTCCTCCCACTGCACTTCTGGGCTCTGGTAAGTAAGCTCTTACTCTTATCTTCAAGCCCAGATAGAAGCCAAGGCCAACATGTGGAAGGATAACTAATGACACAAAGCAGGATTTGGCAGAGCTGGGCAGATCAGGAAGGAGATCTGCCAATGGATTCTGAGGGGCAGTGAGACCTGTACCTTCAGAGATGGGCATTTGGACAGGCGAAGCAGAGAATGGAGCATTCTAGGTGGGAAGCAAGGCATGAGCAAAGGTGTGGAGGAAGAACTGATTCTTGTGCAGAAGGGAGTGACTATGACAGCCTTTTTGGGTGAATGCTGCAGATGGGGTCAGAGGAAAGGATGCGGTAGGAAGGGGTATGTTCAGGGTGACAGAAAAGTCTAGGCCTCCTTATGACCCAGCCATTCCATTTCTGGGGATTTATCCAAAGAAACCCAAAACACTAATTCGAAAGAATATACGCACCCCTATGTTCATTGCATTATTTACAATAGCCAAGCTATGGAAGCAACCCAAGTGCCCATCAATAGATGAGTGGATAAAAAAGCTGCAGTACATATATACAATGGAACAGCACTCAGCCATAAAAAGGAATGAAATCTTACTATTTGTGACAGCATGGATGGATCTGGAGCGTATTATGCTCAGTAAAGTAAGTCAGTCAGAGAAAGACAAATGCTATATGATTTCACTGATACGTGAAATCTAAAGAACAAAATAAATGAACAAACAAGATTACAACAGACTCAGACACAGAGAGAAAACTGGTGATTGCCAGAGAGGAAGAGGGTTGGGAGACTGGGTTTTCAAAAGATGGGAGTGGGGTTGGAGAGATAGGTGGAAAAGGTGCAGGAATTAAGTACAAATTGGTAATTACAGAATAGTCACAGGGACGTAAAGTACAGCAGAGGCAATATGGTCAATAATATTGCAATAACTATGTATGGTATCAGATGAGTACTAGATTTATCAGATTGATCACTTGGTAAGTTACATAGTGTCAAACCACTGGTTTATACACCTGAAACTAATGTAGTACTGTATGTCAACTTTAATTGAGAAAAAAATTGTTTAAAAAAAAAAGTTTAGGCTTGCCTCCCTCATAGGCTGATGGGGACTTGCAAAGGAAAAGTGGAATGATGCATCCCAGAAACCACTGGAGATTCAAGATTCAAGACTCTTCGGGAGGCTGTGGAGAGAAATGAGGCTGACAGGGCAGCAGGGCCCAGTCGCAAAACACCTTCAACATCTGTTCAAAAACCTGGCCCCCTCAGAGAGAAGCAGGAGCCAAAGAAGTGGTGGAAGCATAACTTCAATTGGCAATTGAAGATCCACCTTGCATTAATTGGAGTTTTCCCTACCTCTGGCCTGTGTTAGGTGAAACAATAAATTTCATCAATGTTTAAGCAATGGTTTTCAAAGTTTGAGCCCTGGACCAAGCATCATAAGAAATGCAAATTCTTAGACTTCATCCCAGACTTGCTGACTCAGAAACTCTTGAGGTGAGGGCCTGGAAATCTGTATTTTAACAAGCTCGCTAAGTGATTTCTGATACACATTAAAGTTTAAGAATCAGATTTAAACTAACTTGAGTCCCAGACATATATAATTTGCAGCCCAAAGTCTCTATTACAGTGGGTGCATATTGGAATACCTTAAAAGATGCTGATATCTAAATCTCACAACCAGATTCTGACTTAATTGGTCCAGATTAGACCTGGTCATGAAGATTTTTTAAATCCCCTCAAATTATTCAAATGCACATTTAAGTTTGAAGAGCAGCTATAAGGGACACAGGAGGTTCATGAAACAGGTGATGTTCTGTTGGACCAGGGTGGTGGCTGTGGAGATGAATGCTTACAAGGTCAACTGGCCAGGCCTCTGTAACAGATAATATAAGGTAGTGGAGTGTGAGGAGGAGCCAAGAATGACTGTCTGCAGTTTGCACAAGTGTCTGAATGGTGGCACCCTTCCTGGGGATGGAAAGCACATGGAAAGGACCAGGTTTGAGGGGGAAGACCATGGGGTACAGTCTCAGGAATGATGAGCTCTGTTTTGACTCCTACAAGGTTAAGGGAGCTGTGGAACATTCAGAGGGAGGGGTCAGGGTGGCAGCTGGATATGTGGTTGTGAAGCTGTGGGGAGACAGCAGGACAGACAGAGTAGAGAGTTCTCAGGAGAGACACAGAGGGGATCACGTTGCCTGGGACTTGCCACAGTGAGAGGGAAGTGGGCAGGGAAAGGGACTGGCGGAGGAGGAGTCTCCCATAGCAGGAAGGCAGGAAGGAGAGCCTGGCACGAATTTCCTTTTGGATTCAAAAGGAAAGAGTGGTTGAAGAAGATGGTCTGAGGGCCCAGGGAAAGACAAGAAGAGCATGCAAAGTGGTCACTGGATTTGACGATGAGGGAGTCAAGGGACCTCGGCGAAAGAGTCAGTGCAGGGGTGAGGCTAGGGTGGAAGGTGGGAGGAGGAGCCCAAAGGCAGGCAGCTGGGAATAAGTGGGAGGGGAGAAGGGAGAGCGCGATGACTCGAGGGAAGGTGGCATCTAGAGAGGGACACGGAGTCAAGGGGGTGTCTTATGGGAATCTTCCTGGCAGAGTATGAGTGGGTGAAAACAGCAGAGCACAAACTGCCAGGATTTTACTTTTCAAAGAGCCACTTCAAGCCATGGCGTGCAGCAGCCAATAACACTTAAAGGCTGGGCGTACCCGTGATTGCACAGTAAAGAGAAGTGGCTAAAAGCAGAGACTAGAGTCAGACAGCCTGGGTGGGTATCTCATTAAGCATGCAACCTGGAGCTAGTTAACCTCTCTGTGCTTCAATTTTTCATCTGTAAAATGGGCATGATAATTATGATAATACTTATGTAGTGTTTTTGCCAGGCACTGTTGTGCTTTATATATATTTACTCTTTTTTTTTTTTTTGGTTGATTTGGGAGGGGGAGACACCAATTTGGTGTTCCACTTATTTATACACTCATCGCTTGATTCCTGTATTTGCCTTGACTTGTGATCGAACCCTCAACCTTGGTGTATCAGAATGATGATCTAACCAACCAAGCTACCTAGAACCCAGCCCGGGCTTATGTTTACTCTTAAATCCTCACAGCAGGGCTGTAGAGGTAGGTGCTGTAGGAATTAAGTGAGTAGGGATAAAGCACTTATAATAGCTTGGCACGTAGTAAACACTGGATAGGTACGCGGTTATTGTTATTACATGAATGAGAGAAGGGCAAAGCCCATGGAAGACTGTGTTCATATCCTGCACATGCCTCTAGAAGTTCTGAGACGTGAGAGGATTCGAACTTGCCAGGCCTGAATGGTCAGCTCCATGAGGAGAAGGGTACAGCAGTGAACAGAATCCTGAGAGCCAAGGCCATCACCTGGTTCACAGTAGGCCCTCAGGGAATATTTGTTAAATGGATCAATGAAGTATTGGGGTCTTTTACTCCAACTGCCATCCAAAGTATCAGCTCCTTCAAAGACATCCCAACCAAGTGGCCACCCAGTCTGCTTGCACATCTTGCACAGTGGGGACATCACTACCTGCTGCAGCAGCACGTTCTCTTTCTGGATGGCTCCAACAGATGGCCTTTCACTTCCACTCCTTGATCCCAGCTCTGCCCTCTTCCAACTTGGAAAGTAGTGAGCCTCTCTGAACCCTCTCCTGGCCATGGAGGGAGGATTTCCAAGACAAGTGTCACCTCTTGCCTGGATGACAACAACAGCCTAAATCAGGCTGCCTGCTTCCGCCATTGCCCCACGATGGCCTATTCTCAACTCAGCATACAGAGGGATCCTGTTCAGAAGTTAACAGCTAATCTTATCCCACCTCTAGTCAAAACTTTCCAGTTGCTTTTCAGCTCAGAGCCCACCTCCCACTGCCAACCGACTCTCCATCCCAGAGCAAGATACGCTGACCATCCCCGATGGTTTTTGTTTTTATTAGTCAAGAGTTCTTTACAAAATCCACTCACACGCATCCACACACACACACAAGATGCCAGTCTTGGTCTGGCCACCGGCTGCTGTGCTCTCTCCTGGGATCAGAGCTTCTTGGCCTCATCTACCCAGGGATGCTATCCTGCAGTGCCCCCAGGTTACCAGTAAAAGAACAGAGAGAGAGATCTCTTTGTCTGCTTCCCGGACCAGAAACAGAGGCCTGTGCCCTACCTGCTGGGGAGCAGGTGTCAGTGACAGGGAAACAGGATTATCCTGTTCCCTCCTTCAGGCTCCCTGAGTTACCAGTTTAGGCTCCTAAGTGTCATAGCTGCTAAGGCCTTGGGATCATCTGGTTGAAGTTTCACCACCCCCATTTTGCAGACTGGAAAATGGAGGTCCAAAGATGAGTATGAGTCCCCTAGGTAACAGTGTTAGTTACTGGCAGAGCAGAGACTGGAACTCAGTGTTTCCTGACTTCCAGGAAGTGGGAAGAAGCTAAGGTCCTGCTTAAGTCTCAGGAAAGGGGACAGTCAGAGCCTGGGGTAGGAGAGGAGTGCCCAGAAGTTGTCCCTGGAGTCCACACCCAGGGAAAGTAGCCCCCAGGGCAGCTGAGTGAATGGCAGAGTCTGGTCAGCACTATAACGGTTTGCCAAGGGTGCCCTCTGTGACTGCCCGTGTGGCTTGCTCGGGTATACAGCCTGGGTCCGTCAGGATACTGGTAGATGTGCTTAGCTGGCGGAGAGAGTTCAGGACAGCTGGGGGGAAAGAAAGACAGCTCCTAGGGTCAGGGCCCTGTCCTTGGACGCTGAAGACAAAGGGGTAGGGGGAGATGCTAGTTGGCAAGGCAATCTGCAGGTGTTCTGGTAGCTGAGGAATCATCCAGGGAGCATGGTGGGATGGCCAAAACCCTAGGCTATTTTGAAGGCAGGCTGAACCTGGGGTCTGAGCGGAGTGGAACCCTCTGCCCTGAGGCCTGGAGATACCACTGGGCAGGCAGGTGGCTCACGTACTTGGCCGGAGAGCAGGCAGGGAGCAGTACTGGTCCAGCCAGGCCAACGAAGTCTGACGGAGGCTCTGCAAGCTCGCTGTGGACACCACCCCATTGAAGGACTCAAACAGAGGCCGGATGAGGATGCTGAACTGGCGGGGTCAAGGAGCAGGCCTGCTGTCCAGCCAGAATCCTTACCCACCGCATGTAGCCCTGGCATCCGGCCCAAGCCAAGCCAAGGGAAAGGCCTGGTGACTGTGAAGCCCTGAACCCCAAGGACCCCCACTGCAGCTGCCCTCCCACCCTGCCAAGGTCTGCCCAGCTAACTGGCTCTTAGCTGCCTCCCCCAGCTCCTCCACGGCCCTTCTTCTGGGCTGGACCATCCCCCATTCCTGGGCTTCCTGCCCTGGCTCAGTCAAGAGCTTGACCACGTCAGGGGGTAAGTGATTCCATGCCTGCCTTAGGGCCCGGCCCACTCATGCCACTCAGAGTTTAGGTTCTCCCAAACTACCCTTGCGACTTTCTGTAGGCAGGGCTGTGGTGCCCCCATCCAGGGGCTCCTCCCTCTGCTCCCAGCCCATCGCTGGGCAATCCTGCTGGCCAAGATGTCAAGGCCTAGAAGGAGGGGTGGAATGGAGTCCCTTCTTCTGGGAGCAGCTCTGAGATCCTGCCTGGCCTGTGAAGCTGAGCCTGCAGCCAGGAACAACCTGGTCTGGCTGCAGCCTCACCCTCCCACTGGCCAAGTGAGGATACTACCCAGAACTTCCAGTTATGCAGTGTGCGGGTCCGGACATAGTCATCAAACATGTCTCGCATCTGGTTGAAACGCTGGTGTGTGATGGGCACCCCAGTGGACGGCAGCTGCTGCTGGCACAGGCTAGGGGCATGGGGAAGGTCAGGGGTTGGGAGTCAGGCAACAGGCCCCCCTTTCCCCAGCACCTGCAGGTTCCTGCCTACTTAATGGCAGCATTGAGCTCCTCAATCTGATCCCGTAGCTGCTGGGCCTCCTCCTGCAAGGCCGCCCGCTCCTGCTGCAGCATGGTGATGTACTCGGCTGTCTTCTGCAGTGTCATTGCTTTGCTGACCTATGGGCATCACCAGTGTGGGCTCAGGTGCTGGGACCCACTGAGGCATTGGAGGGTGGGAGGAGGCAAATCTGGAGGGTCCTGGGATTTGGTCTTAGGTAGGGGGTCCAGGAAGGGCCCTGGGGCTCTGGGGGTTCCAGCCTGGGTTGGGGGCTCACCTTGAGGCTGGGCTGGGTGCTCAGAGTGCTCACCAGCCCATGCAGGGTGTCAAACCCCAACTTGATATTGAAGCGCCGCTTCTGCTCTGCAGAGATGTGTGTGATGCGCCGGTTCTCAGTCTTGGGGGGGCAGAAAGTAGGATTAGCCTAAGAAGGAGAGTGGGAGGGCCTCAGGGTAACAAAGAGGTCTTAGGATGGGAGGATAGTGCCACCTTGTCTGAACGGCCCCGGCTTAGGATGGATTGAGGTGGAGGGCCCGGCATGGAGTTAAGCTCCCCAGACAATTGCCGCTCACTACCTGTGGCAGAGACAGACAGACCCACAGACAGACCAACACAGAAGAGAAGGTCCCACTGACCTTTCCCTCTTGTCCTGGCCCCAGACATAGTCCCCCTCTTCTTCCTTCCCCTCCCTCCAACCCCTAGAGTCCTCCAATTCCTGCAATCCCTCTTTACCGCTGGGTGCTGGGGGTGACAGCCGCTCTACTTTGGGGACAATCAGGGGCCTGGGAGGGGCCAGTGTGGCCAGGCCCAGAGGTGGCCGGGGTGGTGTGGGGGCCGGAGTCGGGGGAAAGAAGGTGCAGGGGAATTCAGGGACCATCTCCTGCTGGGGTGGAGAAGGGTAGAGAGTTGGGGTGAAGCTCTGAGGCTCCCCCCCACTCCCAGTGTCTGCCATCTTACCCGGGATTTTGGGGGCCGCAAGAGGGTGCTGGACACAAGAGGTGGCTCCAGGGCTTGCTCAGGCTTGGCTGTGTACAGGCAGACTGTGAGGGCCTCTCAGGGTTATGTCCCAAGACCCCATCCTCCCACTCCTAATAACCCATGCCCCTTTCAGATTCAGGGCTCATGTCCTTAATTCCTCACCACCCTGCCCTGAAGCTGAGCCTACCCCTTAACCTTCACCCTCTGCACCCATAGGCTCCCCACTTCCACATTTGGTTCCCATCTCCCCTCTGTCAACTCTGCCCCTCCTATCTCACCTGCTGTGAGCAGCTGCGTGAGGCAGGAGTTGTTGCCCCCAGCAATGGCAGGGGCCGTGGGGGGAGGGCTGGGCTTCGGCCCCCTAGGGGATGGGGTGGGAGGCTTGCCTCTGGGCTGCATGCCTTGGGGCACTGTGAAGCGAGGCCCAAATGGGGGCTCTGGATACCCCGAGGATAGAAGGTCCATGGGGAAGTGGGTGGGGGCAGGACCTGGGCCGGGCTGTTGGGTGGGTGGGAAGGTTGTGGGAGTAGGCAGTGGGGACACTCCTGATGCAGGAGGGGTGATTGGGAAGGAGAATCTGGGAGAGAAGAGAGGTTCTTCTTGCAGCATAGCAGGGGGCGGAGCCATCGAAGAGAATTGGGGTAGGGGACAGGGCTCCAGGCCAGGTCCTTTGGCAGGGGCAGGGTATTGGAGGAGGGGTGGGGGTGTGGAACGGGGTGGGAACTTAGGCTTGGGATCTTCAGAAAGAAGGAAATCAGAGCTTAGGAAGGCACTGGAGTCCAGGGAGCCAGGGCAGCTGCTCCGAGCCTGGTTGGAGGGACAGACAGAGAGCAGGTGAGAAAGCTGGCCTTTATAGCCAGCCAGGCAGCCTCCTGCCCTGGCTGAGCTCTGGACTAGGCACTGGGAGTGATAAAGGATCCCTGCCCTTTAACACACACACCAGGAAAATTATAATCTAATGAGGGGAGGGAGAGGAACACATTTATGCATAAATCAGGCATGAGAAAGAGCATCAGTCTTCCTGCCCACTCATTCATTCATTCAAATAATTTATGCATGCATCCATCCTTCCATCCATCCGTCCACCTACTTATTTATTCTCTCGCCTATGAGCTAGCTCACCTATCTTTCCACCAGCCCACCAGGTACTAACCCATTTACCAAACTATCCAATCATCTATACTTCACTTATCCACAATACACTGACCAGCCACTTATCCACCCACTAGCCCATTCATTGATCCACCAAACCATTCATTCATCTATGAATTCATCCATAAGCTCATCCATCCATCCAACCAACCACTCACCCACACATATATACACCAACTCACCTAAGCATCTAGCCCCATCTACAACCCATCTGTCCATTCACCAACACACCCATCCATCCATACACTCATTCATTCACTCACTTGCTCAGTCATTGGGCAATCATTTACCAAGTTCTGTTCATGTGCTTGAATGGTGCTAGGTATGGAAGATGCAGTGGTGAGCAAAACAGCTCTTCCAGCAAGGAGCTCACTGTAGTCCAGGAGAGAGACCCCTCAACAATAACTATAATAGTGCCTGAAAACACTGATGATGGAGGGAAAGACATCTAATCTAGCAGCAGGGAGACATCTGAATTTGGTCTAGGAGTTCTTGTGCCAAAATAGTAGAATCACTGTTTCCTAAACATACAAGCTCAGTTTTCAGCTTCCATGCACTCATTTGAGCTTCTCTCATATGACTTTCCCCCTACTGGTCTCTTCTTCTGTCCAAACCCGACTCATACGTTAAGGCCCAGAGCTCCTGGTCCTCCAGGAAGCCTTCCACGAACAACCCAGCCCTTGGTGGTGCTTGTTCCATGCTCCTCCTGCCCTCAGCTTAACTCCCTCCCCCTCAGCTTAACTCCCCCCCCCTCCCCGAGCCATCTTGTCAGTTCTGCTTCATGAGGATCTTTCCTCCCCAGCTGAACACCCTCCTGGGATCTTTCTCCCCCTCTAGTCTCACTCGGTGGACCAAGCAAGCACAGGACTGGGCACTCAGAAAGTACCCAGAATACCTCCTGGACATGGGCAGGTAAGCTGGGTAGGGCTGGGTGGGGTGGGGTGGGGTGAGCTCACCTGCAAGTGGTTATGCCCTGAGAGGTGGGTCATGCCTGAGGAAGCAGGGGGCACGTCTGAGCCCAGGATCCCACTGCTGAAAAGGGAGTCAGCCATGGGACTGAAGCTAGGGGGCTCCAGGAAGTTTGAAGGCGTGGCTGCCTGTGGGGGGCGGTAGTTGGTGAAGAAATCTGTAATTCAGACACACAGGGTGGCAGCAGTTAGGGTTAAGGCCATGGCTGGAAGCTGTGGGAGGAGAGCAGACCTCGTGCCCTGTCCCCAGGCTGGGCTGGGGGGGGGGGGCTTCCACAGAAGATTGTGAAACTGGGAGAGTTTCTGTCTCACTCAGGGGAAGCAGCAACATAGGCTTGGGTGGATGGGCCTTAGTGGGAGACAGCAGGGGACTGTGTAGGGGTGTGAGCAGGACCCCAGAAGTAGCCCTCCCACCAAGTTCCACACTTGGCTCATGAGGCCCCCCTTCCCCATCCCCAGGCCTGCACCCTCCCCTTGTCTGCTCCTTTTATCAGCCCTGAAGTGGGGGAGGATAATAAATTATGTCAGGAAGGGAAAGGGGTGAGGTCCAAGGGAGGAGCCTCAGGGTGAGTTAGGGGTAAGAAGGGTCAGGAGGTCAGTAGGTCTGGGACAATGTTTGCTGGAAGGTGAACAAGTGGGACCTCAATGGTAGAATTCATAAGTGGGGTGAAGGAGCTAAGGGGGTGATAGCAGGGGTCAGAGGATGGACTCAGAGTGTGGGCTAGAGTGAGGGGGTTCTGGAAAGCTGGGAAGAGCTGGTGGTGGGGGCAACCAGATTGTTTGAGGTGCAGATTGTGTAAGCCTTGGGCTATTCTGGTTTTGGGAAGCAGCTGCCTGTGGCCTAACCACATCCCGGGCCTGGGCGCCGCCCGTCCACCCGCTCCCTTCCGGGCACCTTTCTCTGACCCTGACCAGCTTTCAGTCTGCACCAGCTCCCAAGGCCTCCTAGTCTTGTCAGACCCAACTCCGCCGGCCTTGGATGGGCACCAGACCCCCAGCCAAGGGAGCTGGTAAGGCCTCTCCCCACAGACTCCCTTAAAGGAGACTCAGGAGTGGGACAGAGAAGACCACACCAAACCCTGAGCCTGACAGGGGTCAAACCTGTTTGTACATCTTATATGAGACTGGGGCCTACAAGTCACAGGGCAGCTGGCTCTGTGTGTCAGTGTGTGGTATCATGCAGCATCTGTCTGTTTCCCTCCCTGTCTGTCCCACTGTCTGTAGCTCTGTCTAAGTCTGTGTGCACCTACCCTGATGTGAGGTGCTTGACATGTGCATATCTGTCCTGTGTGTGTGTGTGTGTGTGTGTGTGTGTGTGTGTTTTCTCAGCCACACAGTCATAAGGGATATTCTTGCTGCCCTGCTGCCTCCTTTTAATGAAGGGCCTGGGTGGCAGAGGGTGAGTAGTCAATGGTCTTCCATTCCTTGGCCCCCAGGGACCATGGGTCTCTTCACTAGGCCGGTTGAAGCCTTGGCTCTAGAATCAGTCTCGTCCTGGGCCTGGCCACAGAGCAACTCCCTGCTCATTGCTGTTGCTCTCTCCCCAGGGCTTGGCAGGCCTCACGGAGCTTTGAGCCCAGATAATCACTGAGTCACCACCATCCTCTTATCTGAGATTGTGGGCATGTCCCCCCACTCAGCCTTGAAAGAAGCTGCTTCCTAGCCCTAGCCACCCGCTGAGTTCCTAGCCTCTGTTCCCCCCACTGACCTACCATCCTCTCCCTTAGCCCTTCTCTCACCCAAGTTCCCTCTCCTTCTTTGAGTACCCCTCACCAAGCCCTTTATTCCTCACCGAACCCTCCCCTCAGCAGCCCCCTCACTGGGTTTCCTTTCAAGTGAGGAGCTCTTGGGGACAATCACAGCTGCAGCCCAGGTAACCCCAGTGCCCCCTGCCTTCCAAGTGCATGGAGCACTAGAAGGGGCCACACCAGTCACCTCTTCTGCATGACATTCCCTATAATTGGTTGCCCATACTCACCCCCCCTACCACAGCAGCCACCCTTGGTTGAGAGAAGTCACTTCCTAGCCCGTTTTTGCCCAGATCCCAAGGTGGGGGCAGTTGAGCTCCTACCTGTAGCAAGGGTCTGTGTGCCCAGACAGGGCCGCTGCCCTCCCAGGCTGGTCTGCTCCCAAGGCACTGCCATCAACACTTCTGCCCCCTCAGCCCCCACCCCTGTCCAGGGCTGAAGCAGGGGTGGGGGTGGTTCCTCATTCCCTAGTCCCCGCCCTATAGGCCTCCACCTCTTGACTGACAGGCCCAGGACCCTGTGGGGAAGGAGTGAAGGGGTCATCGAAACTAAGCCTTTTATCCCAGGAGCCCCCTTTGTGCACCCTAGGCCTTAGCTGAGATAGTTTGAGCCCTGATGTCTACTTGATCACTAGAATGGCTATGAAGTCCCCTAAATGTATGACTATCAGGGGCAGTCTCCAAGATCTACAACTAAGTGAAGAAAGCAATGTGGGGAAGAGTCTACTGTAGAAACAAAAACAGACACTTGTCCACATATGCTCATTTTATACACCCTGAGCATCTTTGGAAGGACATACTCCTGTGACCTGGTAGCCCTGGGGGTCAGGAAAGGGAAACAGGGAAACATACTACTTTTAAAAAAATGCTCTACCAGATATAATTCCTGGGATTGTCTTAAAAACAACATGAGGGGAGAAGTGGGTGAGGTCTAGATAAATAAGACTGGCCAAGAGCTAATAAAGGTTACATGAAGGTTCATTGAATTCTCTGTGTGTAAGTTTGAAACGTCCTTTAATAGTTTTTTTAAATAAATTATGTAAATAAATAGACCCAAACAAATCACAGACTCTCTCTCCCTTCAGAGTCCTAGCGCCCACTGCTTTCCTGGGAACCCCCAGAGTCTGAAGCTTCAATGACCCTAGTGCCCTGTTCCCTATCTAGGTACTGGGTCTGGCCCTGCTCTCACTTGAGGCCACACCAGCTTCATCCCAAAATCAGACAAAGGGACACCAAGAAAATTCCTCAGAAGTCACTCAGACCATCTGCCCTCCCAGAGGGGCATGGGACTGGCCTGAGGTCAACCTGCGGCTCTCCTTGCACTGACCCTGCCCTTCTATCCCAGGGGAGGGGCCTGGCCCACCTGAGATCTCCATAAAGTCATCCAGGCTGGGCTGCAGAGGTGTCAGTTCTGGCTGGATCATGTCAGCGTTGCCAACATAGGCTGGAGGGGGCAGTGGTGATGTCAGGAGCAGCAGGAAGGGTGGAATGGGGGCACCTGTCCCCAGCCATCCTCCCTTGGCTGCCTGGATTCTCACAGGCTTCCTTTCCTGGGTATAAGCCCTCACCATCCTCGGGGGGCAGCTGCAGGGGTGTGGGGCTGGGTTGAGTCATGGTGAAGAGCGTGTCGGAGATGTCGGACAAGAAGCAATCGAGGTCCAGAAGCTGCCGCCCACCAGACTCCTCCTCTGGGCCCCCCAGCAGCACAGGCACCACGCTGGAGAAGAGCTGCTCGCACCATCGCTCTGATGGCTGCCAACACCCTTCCACCTAGGGAGGCAGAGCTGGCAGTAGCTGCCTGAGGGCTCCATTGCTCCTAATCCTCCCCAGACTGGGGACACAGGCATCTCCCACTTCCCCTGGCCCTTACACGACACCCATGCCTGCAGGATGGAGCAGTAAGCCAGCCAGCCACAGGGCTTCTCTGCATGTCCCTCCTCACCTCTCTCTGGTGGACCCAGTTCGCTGCCTGGAAGATTAGGGCCATCCCATTGGCCTCTAACAACTACCCACAGGAGCTAGATCAGGAGGCCTGCTGAGGCCTGTCCCCTATACTTTTTCCTGCCAGGGACCCTAGTTTTTAGCATGCTTTATTCCCCACCCCACCCGCGTGCCTCCCTACCTCTTAGTCAACCAGAAGGCTTAGGGTTTTCCCGCCACTCCTCCAAGGTGAGAAGGGCTCAGTTAACCAGAGGACAGGGGCCATGCCCACTTCCCTCACACCTCCCCCCCTTGCCGCTGCCTCACCCACCCAGAGGGAAGCTGTCAATTCTCTGGGTCTAGGGAGCACCCACCTGCTTTGGGGCCAGGAGATCCCCTTCCCTGCTGGTCTTACGGAGCTGCAGGAACACACAAACGTAGACACTGGATTCCTTGACCCTCCATCATTCCCCGTCAAGGCCGCCCCTACTCACAAGCTCCCCCAAATTAGACAGATCCCCACTTCCCTTCAGGAGCTCCTCTGCCCGGGAAAGTAAGTAAACTGTGAGACCCTACGACCACACGGTGGCGCTGTCAGCCTGGGTCTTAAAGGAGGGCGGGGTCGGAGGCAGGGGAGCCTCTTAGGACCGTTCCAAGAGCCGTGACCAGCACCCCCAGGGGAAAACTCTGGGGCTCCCCCCCGGGGCCCCCGCTCACCCGTTTCTTGTAATAGATGCGCCACTTGTGGTACTCGCGCATCACCACCTCGATGCGCCGCTTCCAGTAATTTCCCTCTAGGACGACAGCCTGGGGTGGGTCGTGAGGGGGCTCAGTGGGAGGGGTAGCACCGACTTCAGCCCTCATCCAACCCCCACATGGGCTCCCCCCTCCCGCCCAGTGCGGGGAGGGACTGGAAGGAGGGACCCGGTTTGGTGGGGGGGCAGGTGGACTGTGGTCCCCTAAGTCTCACCTACCTCTGGTTTCCGGTGTTCGTCAGCCTCAGACCCCTGCAGGGGGGTCACGAATCCACACACGGGGCTCTTCCTCCTCTCTACATCTGAAAGAAGTGGGCCAGGTCAGGGGTGCCCAGCTCCCTCATCTTTCATCCCAAGAGGAAAAGGACTCAAGTGCCACACTTAGGAATCCTGCCTGGCCTTCGATGCTCAGATTAAATGCCACCTCCTCTAGGAAGCCTTCTTGCCTTCTTCTCTAGCGCTACCAAATCTCATTCTTCTGTGCAACCCGGTGAAAGTAACCCAGCCTAGTAGGTGTGGAAGCAATGATTGCTGAATGGGATTGGGGCCACGGGGAGGGAGCTGCCCCAAGAACATCCTGGTCAGATTGGCAAGCCAAGGGCCCAGAGCTCTTGGTACCCTGCCTCAGGCTCCTTGGCACTGCCCACTCTGATCTCAGAGAACCACCCCTTGCTCACCTCAGGCCACCTACCTGATGAGCCTTTTTTTTTTTTTTACCTCCTCCACTCCCTTCCCTGTCTCCAACCCTGGTCTCTCTCCAGGCCCTTTCCTTTTTGCCTATAAACACATTACAGGTTCTCCTTTACCTCCCAAACCTTTTCCTTCCCTTTGCTGCCCAGCAAGCTAACCCTTGTGTTTTCCACTTCATCCCGTTGCTTTCCCTCCAAACTCTAGAAGGACTGTCACTTGCCACCTCCACTTCTGCACCCCCCAACCTCATCTTCACTTCCTGTACTCAGCATCTGCCCATGCCTACCTCTCAACCACTCTCCTGCCCCTTTCCAGCTTCAGACCCATTTCCCAGTTGCCTAGGGACCCTCCACTAGGATGTCCCAAAACTTGTCCCTCTCAGATGTCTGGGAAATTCCCTCCCCAGCCTGTGTCTCCTCTGGACTGCCAGCACTGCCTCCCAGTCACAAAAACCCCACTGAATCCCAGATTCCTGTCTAATCCATGGACTAACCATCTCAATTCCAAGGATGTGTGACATTTCTTCCAGTGTCCCCTCCCCTCCATACTCTCACTGTCACCCCCTGGTCTGGTGTTCTTTCTCACTGACCTCTCTGACTCCAGTCTCACACTCACCAGCCCACTTCCTGCTGTGGCCAGGTCAATTTTTCCTAAAATGCAGTTCAGGCTTGAACCCTCCAGGGCTCCCCAAACCTCCATGATAAAGTCCACACCCCCGAGCTTGGCTTCCCAGCCCCCCATGACTAGTCCCACTGCTTCTCCTGTCTTTCTGTCTTCTTCATATGCCCCACCTTGAAGCCAAACAGCTCCCCCCACACACAGCCCACCTTCCAGTTTTATTCTACAAGGAAAGCCCTCTCTTCCCTCTGCCTTGTGCTCATCTGCCCACCCACCAGGATAGCCCAGTGGAGCTCCTCTTCCAGGAAGCCTTCCTTCCTCTGAACCCCCACCCCCCACTTTCCTCATCCGGGGTAATGTCTGCCTCAATCTCCACCTGCCTTGGCCATTTCTTTGCATGCTGGCCTCCCTGCTGGGAGTGTAAGCAGGAGTCCTGCCCTTTAGCCTAGAATCCCTGCATCTGACACAGAGCTTGGCACACAGCAGTGACTTTTTCTGATAGTCTTGACAAAAAGGACTCAGGGGTGTCTATGGGGGCCCATCCTGCCAAAGCCCTCAGCAAAGTTCCTCTGGGACAACTGACGCAGAGGAGGGGGACCACCCAAAATTTCTTGGGACCTTCAACAAAGTTCTGTCCTAAAGGACATTCTCCAAAATGATCCCTGTGAGATTGGGGAGGGTTGCTAAACCAGCTTGGACAGAAAACAAAAGGATAGGCTTTAGGTGCGTGGACTCCCAGACGGTTAAGGGTCTCAACAAGCATCTCTCCCTGGCTTTCCAGATGAGGAAATGAGCAGCAGGAAAGAGTAAGTTTGCCCAGGGCCCCCAGAGAGTCAGGGCTGAGCAAGCCTGGCCTACTCTCCCCTCCCCCGCCCAGGGACACTGTGCTCTGGACAGAAGGGCAGTGACCTGGGGGTGGGGCAGGCTTTATTTAACAATGAGAAATTCATCCATTCATGCAGGAACCTAGCCCCTTGCACCTATGCTGGGATAAGACCCTGGATCAGAATCCAGGGATGACTCAGGGCACTCACAGTTTAGTGGTAAGGAAAGCACACACATAACATGAACTAATGCCAGGTGGAGAGTCTGCCTATGAAAGGGGCACAGTGCTCTGGGAGCTCAGAGGAAACTGAGATGATTTGGGGGGGAAAAGGGAGGTCCTGGAGGCCAGAAGCCTGCAGAGGGGTGGCAGGTGCCCTGGGGATGAGCCAGGCAGCCCTCCAGCAGTCACTACTCCTCTCCCTTTTCTGAAGCCCACCTTCCAACCTTGGGTGTTCAGGTAGGAGAAAGAGCCCTGACATTTGTTCTCTGGCTGCCTGTGCCCTTGCTATTATCACAATAGTAGTGACAGATCCCAGGGCTCACCCTCAGGGAGCCCTTGTATGCATCTGCCTGGTGCTGAGATATGATTGCACTGAAAACTCACAGCAGACTTCAGCAGTAGGACTGTTATTACGCCTGCCTCACCGGTGAGCAAGCTTCGGCTAGAGGAGGTGAGGGCCTTTGCACAGTTCACAGAGAGGGCATACTAGAACTTGACTCAAATCCACCTCTGTATGACTCAGAACCTGGGGTCCTTCTAGCAACTTGTACGGCAGCTGGAGACCACAGTCTGTGTGTCTGGATCAGGGCCCCAGGTTTGTATCCCATCCAGCATTGAAGAAAAGGGGAGACAGACAATGACACTGACTCCCCTGGCCTATCAACTTCCTGGTTTGGTCAGGCCCGTTCTCAGGTGAGGACTGGAAGCCTATTAGCTGGGTTCAATGAAAGGAGCACTGGGCTCAGAGTTGGAGAGCCCTGGACTTCCAGCCACAGCTCTGTTCCTTTTATGCTCCGAGGCCCTGAACAAGTCACTTGTCCTCTGGGCGTCACTTACTCATGTATAAAATGGGAGTAATAATACCTATCTCTCGGGGTTGTTAGGAAGCCTCAAATAAGATGACTTATGAAAGTGCTGGACACATAGATGAATAAAAACCAAAAACACTCCCTCTCTCTGCTTAGGTGGAATCTAGTGGGGCCAGTACAGAGAATACCTACTATGTGTAGTCCCTCCTGGGCTCTGTGTTCCTAGCTCAGCACAGCCTTTGATCCTGCAGCAGGACCTAACTAAGCTGGACAAGGTCCCAACACAGGACCAACAAGTCTGAGATCTCTCAGCCTCTGCTGCCCTGCCAAGGGGAAGGAGAGGAGGTCTTGTATCCCAAAATGAACGACCATGACCTTCTCAAGGGTACCTCAGATTCAACCATCACTTACTGAGCACTTTGTGCCAGGCCTATTCATACCCATTGTTCTCACACCAACCATGAAAAGTAGGACTATTGGCCTCATTTTCTAGATGAGGAAATAGGTTCAGAGAGGTTAGACAACTTGCCTACTGTCACACAGCCAGCAAGGGGCAGAAACAGGGTGGGAAACCAGCTCTGTTTAAGTCTGGAGTCCCTTCCATTCTACCACATGGCCTCTCTGGGCCCTATCCCCCAAAATCTTCATGGGGAGCACTTGGGGGCAGTTCAGTAAGGACTTCAAAGAAAGACTGGAAGAGACCCACGCAGTATCCTGTTTCCCCATTTGCAAAATAATGGAATTGGCCCAGGCAGTACCTAACACCTCTTTCTAACCTGGTGTTTGAGGCACCTGACTACACTAATGGGATGCAGAATGAGCCTTGAACTGTTCCCCAAATCTCAGTCCACCTTAGGAATTCCAAGATGTGACCCTTTGTTGTACCCATCTTCACAGTGCAGAGCACTATTAGAAACACATTCCCCAAGACTCTCTGGGGGTCAGAAGCTGTTCAGGGGGGCTGGTGCTGGGGCTTGGTATCCCCCAAAGCACTCTGTTGGTGCTAGTTGGGGATTCCTGGGTAGCCATCCCCCAACCCTCCACCCCCTCCCATAGCCCTTCTGCTGGGAAGGCCCATGGCGCCCACTCACACTGGGTATACCAGGCTCTCCAGATGGCATTGTTGAGACGGATCTTGTCTCGGCAGAGCAGCTTGAGGCCTTTGAAATTCTTCCACTTGGGAGACACCAGCTTACCACTGTCAGAGGGAGAGGGCTGGGTCAGGGGGGGTAGAGAAAGGGGCTTCTGTAGGGGCTGGCTCTATACATGCACTAGGCACTCATCTATGTGGGCAATTTGAGGGACCCTCTCAAATCCTACCCCTCACTCTAACCTGCTTGAAATTCCTACCCTGAAAGTCAGGTCTTTAAAATACCCTCCCAGGTCCCCACTAGGGAACCTTGTGTTCTTTGGTGAGAAGTGCTTGTTAATCTACTACCAGAAGAACTACAGCCAGGGCTGGAAACTGTTTATCAGTTTCATCCTCATAACAGCACTCAGTGGCCTTATAGACAACTGTCCTGTAGACCAGCTAGGGTGGGTTCTCAGATACATTTCTTACTGAAGGAAACTGGGGATCGGGAAGGGAAAGGGACATGCTCAAGGTCACATGGCAGAGACTCACTCAGGCCTTGTGGTTTTTTCTTTACTGGTCTTGCTGGCCCCCTTAGATCAAGGGGATGGGTAAGGTTTGTCTGGGTGAAAAGAGAGCCTCTTCACCAGAGGTGGCCTCCAAGCAGCCAGTCACTGCCTTTTCATTGCCCTTCTGGTGTCTGCCTAGCCCCAAATCCTAGAATGGCAGTATGGACTGAGCCGGAAGGTATGCCCCTTTTCAGCAGTGTGCCAAGATAATACCACCAGGACCCAAAGGGGTGCATCTAGGACGACAGCGTGGTGAGCAGTGGGGAAGCAGCACTCTGACCCTACTCCCAACCCTAGCAGCCAATTAAATCCACGAGATGAAAGGGCTCTCTCTGTACAGGTGAGGAGCTTAACTCTCAGGTCAAGTCTGCCACCCCCAGGAAGCTGACCTAGGAAGTCAAAATGTTCAGGGTCTCAGACCCCTGCTCATCCCTCCCTCCTCATGGTCCACAAGCCAGGGTTGTATACCAGTCCCTTCCAGCCCACCTTCTCCAACACTTACTCACATAGAAGGCTGAGACCTCAAGACTTAGTCTTAGTCTTTCAGAACACTAGGCCTGCTCTCTCCAGGGGCCTCTCTCTCATCCTGGGGGTAAGAGGTGGGTGGGTGGCAGTCTGACTCTTACAGCCCCTTAGGTACATGGGTCACTGGGTCCCCTCTCCTCTTTGGTCTCCCAGCTCCTGTGTTTGCTTTGGAGTAGGGAGAGGGGTGGACTGCCACCCCAGGGCACATCAGGCCTCATTACCCAAATAGAGTACATAGCCCAAGTGCACAGGCCTACTGGCTGGCCCCCTCTCTCCTAAGTTAGATAAACACCATCTGTCTGGAGAAATGGGAGGGTACTCAGACATCTCTTGGGCCAGCTTCTTTTGTGGCACCTGGGGGGCTTTGGGGGAGCCTCCTGAGTTTATTGCCCCTGCCTGTATCCCAGCAACCTCACAGCCCAGTCTGATCACCCAGTGCCCCACCTCCAGCCTGCCTGCCCTTCCTTTTCCTGAGGTTATAGTGTCTGTGGCTAGGTAAGGCTAGGGCAGATGAGGCAGTGACAAAATCTAAGCCGAGGAGGAAAGGTCTATGCTGGACTTGTCGGCTGGAAGGGGAGGAGAGGGGCCCAACCTGGAACAAAAAGCTGAAGCCAGAGCTCAAGGACTTCTTATGACCAGAAGAAAATCTGGGAATCTTGGGGATGGGATGGGGAAAACTCAGAACTCTTAGTTCTGTCCGTGCCCCCCCCCCCCCCCCCGCACACACACATGTCTACCTTACAGCAATTCCCTTAGAGTCTCCCTGACAGGGTCCTGCTTGCTGCCCGAATTCCCATAGCTCTGATTATAGCTCTGGCCAGCTCTGACGTGAACAAGTGTGTTCTTGGGACTTCCAGAACCTGCCCCTCTGGGGTTTCCACCCACAGAACCATGGAACATGGGGTTCCTCTTAGAAGAGAAGTCCTTCCTCTGCACACACTGCCCTTCTGAGGGTGAAAGCTGGCCAGGTGTCCATAGGCTCTCCTCCGGGGCAAGCTAGTCAGTTCCTCCCAGCATCTCTAGACCCATTGCCTTGCTGCCCCTTCCCATCCACTCACTCTCTTGGGACACCCTAGAGATTGCTTCCCCAACCCTCTCCCCTCCAGGGAACCCCTTAATTAGGGGCCTAAAGGGCTAAAGCACTGTCCCAATCTGAGCCTCAGTTTTTTTCTCTACTAAATGGGGGAAGCCAAAGGCCCCCTGGTACTGAGCCACCTCCATCCCTGGAGATAGGCCAACCAGGGCAGGCCAGGGGGAGTGAATCTTTTCGGTGTTTAGGGAGAAAGCACAGCTCTCTCTTTCCCGGCTGCCCCTGACTGAAGTTACACCAGCTTCTGTGGCAGTTCTCGAAATGTGCTTTGTCCCCTACCTTGCACCTCCCCTTTTGGTCACCCATGGTCTGGGGTGGGGGGTGGGCATTAGCCAGCCCAGATAGGAGTGTAGTATAAACTGGGAAGCTGAAGTTAAGAGTGGGTGGGAAATGGGGGGCCTGGAGGAAGCCTGGGGAGGAGGGGTGCCTGCCCCCGGTGTACTAAGACCTTAGATGCCCTGCTCAGGCGGTCTGTGATGTGAGAGGGTGGGGGGTGGGGGGGAGGGATGGGAATTTGAACTTTCCACATTGGTCTGGCGCCTGAGACTATCAGGTTGCAACATGACCTGGGCCCGGGGCCAGAGCTTGAGGGCCAAGGTTACCTCGCCTCCAGCCAATGGGGTCGCGGCTGGGCGGGCTGCTGTCGAGAGTGGGCAACACTCCCCCGCTATCCCAGCTTGGGCTCCAGGTCGGAGCGGCGAGTGCCGGTCCGCAGACAACAGTTCTCCGAAGGGCAGGAGTGCCCCGAGGAGGAAAAGGAATATTTGCGGAGAAAAGATCAAAGCAGGCCGATCCCCCTTTATCCCGTACGGTTTTCCGTTGATAATTTATCCTGGCCCCTCAGCTCCCGAGAACTTTGCTCCAGGGCACTGGGCCAGGACCCGGGTCGGCGCCCTCCCCTGGGACGCAGGCGTGGAGCTGGAGCGGGGCGGCCCGAGTGCTCCGCAAAGCGCCGAGGGGGCCTGGGCAGCATTAGGCGCTCAGCCCCCGCAGCGGCCGGAGTAGGCGAGCCCAGGCCCCCCGGGCACCAGCCCCTCAGGGCCCGCAGCACCCCCTGCCCGGCCACTGCTAGGATCCTTTGCGAGCTGCGCCCCCTGGGGCTGCCTGGGGCACCCTCCTCCCGACACCCTCGACATGGCAGGTCAAAAACAGGTGTCTCGACAATGGGTGTGTGTGTGGGGGGGGGGGGTGCAGGACGAGAGACTGGATTTCAATCGACGGTTGGCTACGACTTGGGCAACCGTAGGCGCGAGGCTACCGCGAGGGTGCAGAAACAGGGTGGGTGTGGGCGGGGGCTGCTGGGGAGCGAGCGGAAAGCTGCAGGTGGTCGGGCGGAGTGGCCCCAGGTGCGGGTGGCAGGATGGCCCAGGGTCCTGGGAGCGCGGGGGATTCTCTGGCATTTCTTTGGGGGCAGAAGCGTGGGGATGGGGAGGGGGCCCGCGGCGGGCCTCGGGAGGCGCAGGTGGAGGGCAGGCGGGCTGCGCCCTGGGAAGAGTGACGGTCGTGAAGATGGGAACCAGGAGGTGCACAGGCCCGCTGGGGATCAGTAGGCTGGGCCAAGGTCAGAGGACGCTCGGCGCGGGGGGAGAGGGCGTCCAGGATGTGGCCTGAGTCTCCGAGAGCAGTCGGGGACCAAGGCTCGGGGCCGGGTGGGGTGTCCGGGGCCTGTGCGCGGTCCCGCCAAGGAGGGCCGAGGCCGTCGGGCCGGAGCCGCCCTCACCTGTAGGCCAGGCTCATGCACTCGAAGAGGCGGGTGAGTGTGGGGTCGATGCTGCGCGGCCCGAAGTCGGCGAGCCCCACGGGCCCCTCCTGGTCGCGCCGCCGGGTCAGCGAGTCGCTGTGCGGCGACGACACCATGAAGTGACCGCTGTGGATGACCTGCGAGCGGAGCAGCCCACCGGCGCTGCGGCGCGTACTCGGGTCCTCCGAGTCTGTGTCTGAGTCCGAGTCCGGGCTGGGGACGACTCGCGGGCCCTGCAAACCCGCAGCCAGACCTGCCAGCGCCCCTGCCACGGCCATAGCTGCTGCCGCCTCGCCCGGGCTCGGTGGAGCGGCCGGCGTGGCTCCGGTAGCCGGCGGGACCTCATTAGCATCGCCCAGCCCCTGGGTCCCGGTAGGTCGCTCAAGGGGGCGGGGCCGCGCGGCACCGGCGCCCGGGAGCCGACGGGGCGGGGCTTCAATTAATATAAAACCCTATGCAGGCGCGCTCGGGCTCCGGAGCTCCTTAAAGTCTAAAGTCTGGAAGTGGAGAAGGTCCCTGTCGTCCCAAACCCCTTTCCTTCTGCTGTGACCATTTAGCGTCTTGGCGGAACCACCCCTCCTTCGCCCAAAAGGGGTCTCAGGATTCGATGATCAGTCATGCGAACCTGAGCCAGAAAACAATTCAGTGCCTGGGGTTCCAGCTTCCAGGGGCGCCCTCCAGGGAAGCCCCTCACCTAACTACGACCCTCGACCTCTCTGATCTCCCGGCTCACATTCACCCCCTCTCAGTCATCCATACAGCTGGAAGCACCCACCTCTAGAAGTCTTGTGTGGCCTGGCCCACTGCAGGTCTTAGGACCTCCAGTTGCCATTATGGTCATCGCTACACCTGCACAGAGCTCCAGAGGGTTACATGAATGTGAGTCCTCCAAGGCCAAGCAGGGTCAGTACCAGTGGTGATGGGTGATGGCTGGCAAGGTGGAGCCTTGGTCACCCTTCCCTGGATATCCCCCAGGCAGGCCATCTGCTAAGGAGTTCTGGGCACCCTCTTCTCACTGACCCTGAGGTCCAGCTTATATTCCTGTTTCTGAAGTCCCTCCTCTCACCCTGAGGACACAAACCAGGATGTTTGGTCTGAGGCATTCACACCTCGAGACACATTTAACAATCCTTAGAGGTGGGGTTCTTGCCCCACATCAATGGGGCACCGGAGTTCACAGGTGGGGAAAAACACCCAAGTACCTGCAGAGGAGCAGCAACAAACCTGGTCTAAAAGAATTCCAGACTCCTCACCTAGGGCTACCCCTGATGGGGGAGCAGGGGAAGGCTGGAGGCAAATGCTAACCCCTTTTGGCTTTGACAAGGGTGTCTCCTACATGTGTTCATATTAACAACATGGACGGCTGGGGGCTGGAGGCTTGGAATAGGTTCCCACACAGTGCTTTCTTCCATGATGGAGTCACACAGCTCCTACAATCAAATGGCAGTGCCTGGAGAGCCCCTGGCCCAGCTGAAATTGTTACCCAAGGCTGCTCACAGACTGGCCCTTCCACCCACCTATGTCCCTTGGCTGGGCACCCTTTGTCCCTGCCAAACAGTTACCTCATGTTCCCAGAAGCCCCAGCTGCTCTCCTCCACTCACACCCTGCTGTTCCCTGCAGGAGGTGCATTCTCCCTGCCCATCCCTATCAAATTCTGGGGCCAACATCAGCCTGCCTTCTCTGGAGAGAGAGCCATCCATCAGTGGCTCTTTTTGGATCCTTGGCACAGAGATCAACAGGGTCATTACATACCCTTTATGTGCCTGCCTGGCTTCTTCCCTAGCCAGTGGGCCTTGAGGCAGGACAGTGTCCCAGGGTCTCTGAATCCTCACTCTGGGTAGGTGCCCAGGGACTTAGGGAATACTTGGAGCAGGGCATGATGCTAAGAGGAGCTGGTGGCCACTGTGGGGGGTCTGGGGTAGGAAACAGGGTCCCTTGGAATCTCCTAGCCTCAGGGGCTCCAGCTTAAGCAGAGACTGGAATTGATCCTTATCTCCCCATAATTCCATGAATGACCCTGGGCAGATCTCTGTCTTTCCCAAGGCTGCTCAAAGACCGGCCTTTCCACCTACCTATGTCCCTTGGCTCTGTCTTTCCACCTATAAAATGGAAAGTTGAATTCAGTGATTTCTCAGGGTCCTGCAACTTTCAACACCTCTGGTTCTAAGTCTTTGCTATCAACATCCCCAGGTCACCCCACCATGCTCTCCCTGGCCTCCTGTCTCCAGGAGAAAATCTTCCAGCTGAATCTCCTTCCTTTCAAGAGACTTTCCCCTGAGCTATGCCTCAGTAGCATAGATCATCTCCCTCACTCTATACTCCTTCCCTTCCCCAGCCACCAACTGGCCCTCAACAAGCATCTGCACCCCATTTCTGCCCTCCTCAGGGCCTGATAATATCTTTGGAGACCTAAGCACTGAAAAGACAATCCATACTGGGTATAATTCGAAACAAAACACTGAATTGTGCAATGCATGCAATGAAGTCCACAAATTCTGATTTCTCCTATGACTACATCTTCAATTAAAATGTTATATATGTGTGTGTATATATATATATATATACATATACATATATATATATGTAAATATATAACTAACCTCCCCCAAATACAAAAAGAAGTGTTTTAATGTTCAACATTGCTGGGGCTTTGAATGTGTGCTTCACCTGCCCTGGCCAGCTCCCCAACCTATGTTCTTGGCCATGTAAGGAAGTATGTGTTCCTCGTTCCCGGCACTGTGTCTCAACCCTCTGAGCCATCGCCTCTAACCCTATTGCAGTAAGTAATAGTGCCTCCACGTTACAGGTGAAGAAACAAGCTCAAGGAGGTGATACACTTGCTCTCCAACTAAGAAAGGGCAGAACCAGGTCTGACTCTGAGGTCCAGCTTCCTTCACCTGTGAGGCTGTGGCCCTCTCCTCTTAAAATAGTTCTAGACACAGTGCAACTGGATAAGTCAAACCAGCTGGTGGATGGGGGGCCTGGCATGCCTGGCAGTGGGCATGGCTGGTTCAGGGTCTTCTTGCCCAGATGTTAGCACAGGCTTGTATGAACTGGCCCAGGTCACCCTCTTGTTCTCTTTCCCATTTGGCCTCTATCACCCACTGCTTGGTGTTTAGAGCTTCTCACTACACAAGTCGTGTTCATGGTCATGAAGGTGCAGGAAAAGGTCCTGACTGGGGTGTGAAAATCTGTTTGTCTCAGTGATCCAGCCTGACACTATACCCTGCCTGTCTCCTAGTCTTTTTTAATTTTTATTTTTTTAATCCTCACCCAAGGATATGTTTTTGTTTTTGTTTTAATTGATTTTAGAGAGAGAGGGAAGGAGAGAGAAACATCAGTCAGTTGCCTCCCACACGCGCCCTGAGCGGGGACCCACAACCTCGGTATGTGCCCTGATCAGGAATTGAACCTGCAACCATTTGGTGTACCAGACGACACTCCAACCAACTGAGCTCCCAGTCTTAGTTCTCAGGATTTGCCCCCCCAGACTGCATCTTCATGTCAGGAAAGCTCACCCATCCTAGATATGCCTCCTCCACTTCCCACACCTTCCCCAGGTTCCCACAACCCCTTGTTCAAAAATACAACTGAATTTCATTCCCCTCTGCTTTCACGAAGAGTGGTGCACACACAGCTCTTCCCCACTAGATGGCGAGTTCCCTGAAAGCGAAAACCCGAAAACCCCATCGATTTCTCTATAGACCCTTTCCTCTCAAGTGCAAATGTACAAACGAGTATTTGTTGAATGAGTTTATATTATATCTATGTACTAGGTTGCTCTACCCATACACACACACAGATAACATTTATTAAGTGCATATTACGTGCCTGTCCCAGTACAAGGTATTTTACTTTTGCAAAAGTTAAAAAATATAGAAAAGCAAAGATTCAGAACTTTTAATAACCATAGAGATAGAAAGTAGATTAGCAGTTCTGGAGTTTGGGAGCTGTTGGGTGTGGAGAAATGGGAAGTGACTGCTAATGGGTGTGGGGTTTCTTTTAGGGTGATGAAAATGTTGTGGAATTAGATAGTAGTGATGGTTGCACAACTTTGTGAATATACTCAGAATGACTGAAAAGGGGTTAATTTTATGACATGTGTATTATATCTCAGTAAAAAAAATAAAAAATTTAATACACAATTACATTGGTTGGTAATCCTCTCAACTGTATATGTATGTGGGTATTAGTATTTTTATCACCATTTTACAGAAGGAGAAACAAAGGCTCTGAGAGGTGAATCCAGTGGGTTGTTGTGAGAATGAACTCTAAATAGTTAATGCTTATGGAGCCTAACATAACTGGTCTATGGAATCTTCATAACAGCCCCATGATTTTCAACCCATTTTGTAGACAAGGAAACTGGCTTTGCTGAAAGTCTCAAGGTAAGACAAGAACTGAGATTCAAACACAGACAACCTGATGCCAACCTGCCCCACAATCACCTACCTCCTTAAATTAAAAGGGTTAGCAATCATTCGTGGGGATGGGGAGCGAGCAGAACCTCTTCCACGGCCACTGCCAGTGTAACTCGGCACAATCACTTTGGAAAACTATTAGTATCTGCTAGAGCTGAACGTCCACACACCTTCTGACCCAGCAATTCCACAGAAATGCATATATATGTGCACCAAAACACATGTACAAGACTATTCACAGCAGCATTATTCTTATTAGCTCAATATTGGAAACAACCCAAAGGTCTATTAGCAGGTGAGTGGATAAATACATTTCAGTACAGTCACACTACAGAATATTAATACAACAATGAGAGTGAACACTCTACAGCCAAACACAACCATAGGGATGAATCTCACTGACAATGTGTTGAGCAAAATGAGCCTGCCATGGAAGTGTATATGCTGTATGATTTCATGTATATAAAGCTCCAAAACAGGCTAATCTGCGGCGTTAGGAATCAGGGCTGTGTTCAGCCTGGGTGATTAGAAAGGATTAAGAAGGGGTTCTCTGGGGTGCTGCTAACATTTTGTTTCTTATCTGAATTCAGGCTACATGAGTGTGTTCCCTGTGAATACTTATGACCTTTGCACTTTTTTATTTGTATGTCAGACAGACATCTTTTAAAAGAGAAATTGGGTTTACACATGCATACACACACATAATCAGGAAGCCTCACTATAGCCTGCCTTGGCTGGGGAGGAGGGGATAGTTGAGTGAGTTGAGAAAGTAGAGGGTGGAGAGGTGGGTGAGAGTGAGAGAGAGTCTTAGCTGTGTCTCTAACTGGCAGCGAGTCGGGAAGTCATTTCCCCTGTCTGAGTCTCAGTTTCTGCATTGGTGAAATGGGAGAACAAATCATAAAGGAAAAATGGATAAATATAACCACATTAAAGTGAGGAAGATGGACTGGATTAGTTTTCATATCAGGAGCATCCAATTGTTCTGTCAAAAATATAGGTCGACCCTGGCCAGTGTTGCTCATTTGGTTGGAACATTGTCCCAGATAGTCATGAGTTCAACTTCTGGTCAGGGCACATGCCTAGGTTTGGTCCCTGCTTGGGGCACCTGCAGGAGGTAACTAATCAATGTGTCTCTCCCACATCAATGTTTCTCTCTCTCCCCCCTTCTTCCCTCTCAGAAAGAAAGAAGAAAGAAAGAAAAGAAAAGAGAAGAGAAAAGAAAAATTAGGTCCAAACATACTAGGAATGAAAAAAAACACTTTCCTTTGTAAGAAGTACACTTCGCATTTATAGACTTTCTGCTTCTTATATTTATGTTTAGTGATACTATAAGTAGCAGTCATATTGTTTATACATTTTAAAATTACAAAAATACCAAGTAAAAATAAAAAGCCGTATGTAGACTATCTCTGATCCCGACTGAGAACCATTGATCTTTGTGCTCTGAGATTGTGAGATCGGAGAAGGAAGGAAAGGGCAGAAGTGGAAGCACAACAGAGTGGAGCTCACGTGAGTGTCCAGCCATCTGTCTACCCATCCATTCATCTCTCCATCTATTTGTCTACTTAGTCATCTACCTATCCAGCCATCCAGCCATCCTCTAATAGTCAATCTGTCCACCTATCTGTCCATTCATCTACCTGTCTATCCATTCATAATCTGTTAACCTGTCCATCCATCTCTTCTATCCATTTGTTCATCCATCCATCTCCTACTGATGTGTCCATCTGTCCCTGCCTACTTCCATCTATACATCTCTCTAACCTTCCATCTTTTCATCCATCCCCCACCCCAATACCCACTCATCTGCCAATCCAGTGCATGTATTAACTGCCTGCTGGTATCAGCTCCTCAGTTAAGCCAGAGATGGGGGTTGGGGAGGATGCTCAGATACTTATAACATGACTCCTGCCTCTAAGCAACTCAGCAGAGGAGAGTGAGCCACCAGTGACTCATCTCAAAGTGACTCACTCACAAAGTTTAGCCAACAAAACACCAGTCTCATGCTCTTGTCAGAAATAGTGCCCAGGACTGTGGAAGTTTAGTGGAGGGGGCACTGACTTGCAGCCCGGGAGTGTGCTAGAGGAGGGCGTGCTTGAGGTGGACCTTAAAAGACAGAGCAGGAATTAGACACTCCGAGAGAGGAGAGGTATTCTGGGAGGGAACAGCAGGGGCACAGGCAGTTTGGGGAATAACAGAGTGGCAAGTCATTCAGCTGGCTGGGGGGAGAGCAGGGTGCCAGCAGCCATGATCCCTGGCAACCACCCCTGGCCCCACCCCTAAGCCTGGCCCCAGTGGGCACTGAGGCATCCACACCAGTGCCACCCAAAGTGTCCATGGATCACTGCCAGGTCATGGATTCTCTTAACCAGTTCATGACAAGATAAATACATAAATTGAGAGTGTTTAGAAACATTTATATCAATTTAATGGCATAATCTGATATCTATTGAATATAATAATAAAATATTGAGCTTATAGTTTGTCTATTTTTTCAATTTAATTTTTCTAGTAATTCATTTTTTATTGTATTTGGCATACTTATATGTCCATGGCAGATTGAAAATAAAAATGGACTCTTTGCCCATTTAGTTTGGGCTGCAGGAAGTTTGAGAAGCATTGGTGACAAACACAGCTTACATTTAGGTACCTTTCGCCAAGGTGGCTTCATGGTCATTACCCCATTTCCCTGAGAGCAGGGCAGGATGAAAACTATCATCCCCATTTTATAGCAGGACTGGCCCAGGTTCTCACACATGGTAGGTGGCAGGGCTGAGATTTGAACCCAGGACTGACACCACATTAGGCAGCCTTCCATGAGCTCCTGCCTAGGCTAGGCTCAGCTGGCAGGTGTGGTGGGAAGGCCCACGACAGGAGTGAAGAAGCAGCTGGAGGAAGAACAGCAAACAGGGTGGGAGCTAGTACCCAGGACATGTTCTAGAGTGCCTGGGGTTACTAAGGGCACTGAGGGCGTACAGGAAGCCTTCCTGAGGAGAGCAGCCTGGGGGTCATCCTGGGCTTCCCCAGATATTCTTAGAAGAACCAGGCAAGGCCCGCGATCTGTTTGGGAATAGGTGGTGGGGCTAGCTCGAGGCCTAGCCCACTTAGATCCCTCTCCAGCTTCTTCCCTCCTCTTGTCCTCAGGAAGCCAGGTGGTGCGTTTCCTGAGGCCAAGGTCCTTAGTCCATTCATCTGTGGTCCTAAAGCCCACCCAAAGTTGAGCCAACAAAACCACCAGTCTCCTGCCCTTGTCAGGAACCATAGCACTTTCAGACACTCTCTCCTCTGCCCCTCAGACTAGTGAACCAGGATTATGACTACTCCATATCATTGATGGGGCACAGGCTCAGAGAAGTTAAGTCACTTGCTTGAGGTCACAGGGCAAGTAACCTAAGTCTCTAAATCCTGACCCTGTACTTCTTGACTAGTACACTTAAATAGTAAGAGATGAAAGCCATTCCCATAGGGCCATTGGGTGCAGCCCATGGTGGGGTGGGAACGGGGTGGGTGGTGTGCAGGGCCAACTGGGGAGAAGAAAACAGTGGTGAGTGGCATGACTAGTGGGGTTATCTGTCCAGAAACCTCCTCTTCTCCAGCACTTTGGCTGCTTTCTGGGCAGCCTTTTTTTTTTTTTTTTTTTTTTTTTTTAATATATCTTTATTGATTTCAGAGAGAGGAAGGGAGAGGGAGAGAGAGAGATAGAAACATCAGTGATGAGAGAGTCATTGATCAGCTGCCTCCTGCACGCCCCAGACTGGAGATTGAGCCCACAACCTGGGCATGTGCCCTGACGGGGAATCGAACCCCAATCGCCTGGATCCTAGATCGATGCTCAACCGCTGAGCCACGCCCGGCCAGGCTGGGCAGTCTTAAAACCCCATCCCAGACCAGGATAGGCAGAAATGACATGGGCAGGGCAACAGGCCTTTCCCCTACTCTGTTGATAGATAAGGAACATGGGATTATATTTTTGGAGGACCATTTGGCAAAATCTATTACTCCAAAAATGTTAGGACTCTTTGATCCAAGTTCAATTGCAGGATTTTGTCCTATAAAAATATTTCCGTAAGTGTACAAGTATGTTCCTTGCAGTACTGTTTATAATACTAAGAAAGAGGAGAGTGATTGATAAATTTTGATAAATCCCTACAGTGGAATACTATGTAGCTGTCAACATCCTTATCTGTAAAATGGGGATAATAATAGTATCTATCTCTTACAGTTTTTATGAGGATTAAGTGCTTAGTAAATGCTAGCTATCATTAATGTATAGGTGTAGAAATGGGGAAATGCTGATTAAAAAAGAAGTTACAATATGTGAAGTGTGATCTCATTTGAATAAAACTGATGATAGTAAACATTCACATTCACATATACAAAGAAGAAAAGTCTGGACATATAGGCATCAAACTATGGTATTGATGGTCTTTTGGGAGGTGGGTAACAGAAACATTCACTTTGAAAATTTCTATCAGTTTTAAAGTTGCATAATACCTGTGCATTGTTTTTGAAACCAGCAAAAAACACACCTCCAGCCAGTGTTGCTCAGTGGTTGAGTGTCGATCCATGAACCAGGAGGTCATGGTTCAATTCGCGGTCAGGGCACATGCCCAAGTTTCTGGCTTGATCCCCAATAGGGGGCCTGCAGGAGGCAGCCTATCAATGACTCTCCCTCATCATTAATGTTTCGATCTCTCTCTTCCTCTCTCTGAAATCAATAAAAACATATTTTTATTTATTTATTTTTTAATGTTTTTATTGATTTTTAGAGAAGGAGAGAGAGAGAGAGAAACATCGATGAGAGAGAAACATTGGCCAGCTGCCTCCTACATGGCCTCCACAGGGGTCGGGCCTGAAACCCGGGCATGTGCCCTAACAGTGAATTGAACTGGTGACCTCTGGGTGCGTGGGTTGATGGTCAACCACAAAGTCACACCAGCTGGGCAATAAAAACATATTTTAAAAAACCCCACACCCCTAAACATGTAAAGAAAATAAGAGAAGATTGTGGAGCAGATGATGGCATGGGAACCCCTTCCTCTCTTTCTGAGGACCCCAAAGACCAGAAAATCAAAGCTGTCTAAGCAACAGGAAAGGCTCTCTGTTTGGCTGACCAGACACTGGAGCAGGTGGAAGTGCAGCCTCCTACCCCAGCTTGTCTGACACTCATTCTCAGTTACCTCCCTGTGCCCAGTCCCTCTTTGAACCTCATTCTAGTCCCGAAGTTTCCTCTCTCTTGAGCTCCCAGCCAGCTCAGTGAACTCCGTTCATTTCCTGGGCACCAGCTCCATCCTGTGATCCCTTCTGAGCCCCCTCCTCCTCTCAGCTCCCTCTCTCTTCCTCATTTCCCACTCCAGGAGCAGCCTCCCCCTTCTCACACCCCGACCCCTGACTGAGTCCCCTGTGCCCCACACACAGCCTCTATGCTCCCGGGACTCTCATTTCCTCCTGGAACCCCTCTTTGTTTCCTTTTTATTTTTTATTTTTAATATATCTTTATTGATTTCAGAGAGAGAAAAGGAGAGGGAGGGAGAGAGAGAGAAACATCAATGATGAGAGAGCCGTCTGCCTCCTGCTGCCTCCTGCAAGCCCCTGACTGAGGACCAGCCCACACCAGGGCATGTGCCCTGACGGGAATCTCCTGGATCCCAGGTCCATGCTCAACCGCTGAGCCACGCCCGGCCGGGCTGGAAGCCCTCTTTCTGACCTCCTTTCTCTACCCTGAATCTCTCTCCTCCTAAGCCTCCTTTCTCTCCCTGAACTCCACCACCCTGCACTCTCATCTTTTATTTTTAATCCTCACCTGAGAATATGTTTTACTGATTTTAGAGAGAGGGGAAGGGAGAGAGAGAGAGAGAGAGATGAGAGAAATATCTATCAGTTGCCTCCCACGCACCCTCACCGAGGATGGAACCCGCAACCTCCGTATGCGCCCTGACTGGGAATCAAACCTGCAGTCTTCTGGTGCATGGGGCGACGCTCTAACCAACTGAGCCACACTGGCCAGGGGCGTATTCTCATCCTTGAGCCTCTGTCCCCTCCCTGAACCCCACCCTTTTCCTGACCTTCCCTCCCTCACCCTCTCCTGCCTCCAGGAACCTACTGACCTCTTCTCACATGATCTTGGTTCTGGGTCCTCACATTTCTCCTGACTCTTATGTTCAGCCCACCAATCCCCTGAACACTCTCCAGGTAGCAGCCCAGAGAGAGGATGGGGCCAGGCCAACTGTGGCCAAGCATCTGATTCTCAGAGTCCAAAAAGGACACATGCACGTTCTCGGAGGCCCCGCTAATGGGCTTCAACTGGGAAGGGGGGATTCAGGGTGCCTGGCTCCCCTGCCAGCTGCAAGGGGCTGTGTGGGTCAGAGGGAGTAGGGCCCAGGCAGAGGTGGGCAGGAGAGGGCTATCTGGGGTGAATAGAAGGAAGAACAGGTTGCTGGTTGATGTTCTGGGTGACGAACAGCTTCTTCCTGGTCCCATGAGCTTCCTTCTTTCTGCTGCTGCAGGTGGGCAGCAGAGTTTAAGGGAATCCTTGCCAAGGATGGCAAGACACTTAGAGCCCCCTGCTGATGGCAGGAAGTGGAGTACAAGGGGCTGTGATGTGTAAGGTGGGGGCGTGGAGGATTGGCCGGGCCCAGAAGAAGCCCTGAGTTGCTCAGGATACTGTTCATGCCCCAGCTTAAATTCATGCTGTCCTGGGGTGGGCATCTAGAGAAAGGGAGCCGATGAGGATGCCCCCTACTCCTTTCAAACCCCTTATACTTGCTGAGTGTTCCTGGCGGGTCAGCTTGGCCTATCCCTGATCGCTCTTCCCTCTCTTCCATGAACTTCCTTTCACATGGTCTCTCATTGTTGGACCTCAGTCCTGCTACTTTGGAGGCATCCGTTCACAGTCAAACCAGGAGCCAGAGAATTAAATCAGAGGCATGTGTGCATGTGTGTGAGCGTGCATGTTTGTTTTTGTGTGCGTGTGTGTGTGCGCGCATAAGGCCCTGGGGTATAGCTCTGGCCCTGCCATTAACTGGCTTTGCAGCTGGGCAAGGTATTCACTCCATCTCCCAGAGCCTTAGTTTCCCTACACAGAGGGTTGCCAGATTTTTCAAATAAAAATCCAGAATTCTCAGTTAAATGTAAATTTTGGAAAACAATGGCAAAATATATATATATACATTTTTTAAACTTTCAGATTAAAAATATATATATATCTTTATTGATTTCAGAGAGAGGAAGGGAGAGAGAGAGATAGAAGCATCAATGATGAGAGAGAATCATTGATCGGCTGCCTCCTACTTGCCCCTGCAGTCCCCAACTGGGGATCGGGCCCACAACCCAGGCATGTGCCCTGGCCCTGCACTTGCTGTGTAGTCGATCCTGTGCTGGATGCTGGGACTGGAAAGATGGCATAAATGGTGCCCCTGCTCTCAGGGGACCTCCAGTCTAACAGCAGGGGACAAGTGAGTCTTTAACGACTCTGGTACAAGTCAGGCTGGGATCAGGGCTGCGACAGAGTATACCAGGAAGGGAGACTGATTCTGCCTGTGGAGGAGGAGGTGTGTGTTAGGCCAAGAAGGATGGGCCAGTTTTTGAAGAGCTTCAGGACAAGGCATTGGGAGGAAGGACTTTTTAGGTGGAGGAACATCTTGGGCAAAAGCAGGGGAGGAGTGAAAATGCAGCAGAAAGTTGGGGAATAATCAGGAATCTGGCTTGACTGGAGGGGGGGTCTATAGGTCAAGTATCAGCTCAGGGAAAAGAAGAAAAGGAGAGAATCAGGTAAGAGCACAGGTGTCAAAGAAATGTAGATTCTGTGCCAGGGACGACAGGGAGCCATGGAAGTGTGTCAGGCCAAGGCAGGACCAGCCGTGTGCGCTGGGGCTGCAGCAAGGAAGAAGCACTGCAGGGGGGAGCTTGGGTCCACACGGGGTGGGTGCCTCAGCCCAGGAGTGGCCGGGCTGCGTGAGCTGGGTGGGGACCGAGAGACCCACTGAAAGGTGGATGGACTGTGGAGTGAAAGGACGGATTGTCACTGTGATTTCTGCATGTGCTTCTCCGAAGGGCTTGGGTCCCATTCAACTCTGGATCCAACCCCAGAACAGGACCTGAAACAAGATAACATGCTTGTAAATGTCAGCACAGTTGCATGGAGAGGACTGGGAGACAGATGGAAGGTTTAGGGGTGAGAAAAGCAGAGGATTCAGGAGGCTTTCCTGGTTTGAGCCTCAGCACCTGGCAGGATACTGACCCCCTAAACCAAATAAGGGGGTAGAGGGAGACTGAATGTGGGTAGAGTTGGGGGATACTGAATTGTAGGGTCACCATTGGGTGACATCTACAGGCTGTTGTCCTCAGGTTGGCAGGTAAAGTCTGATCCTGTGACAAGGCAAATGGCAGAACTCTGAGGCAGCTGATAGTATCAGGATGCTTGTTTCCTCTGCCTGGATTAATGTCTCCTGTGTGCCTAGCCCTGTGCCAGTCTGAACATGATCATAATGTGGTAGGAGACTGTCCCCTCAGCAGAAAGACAAGATGACTAAAGTCAGAGCCTTCACTTTCTATGAGGTTCAAAAACAGCTACAACTAATATATTGTTTAGATGCATGTGTCTACATAGTAAAACTATTTTAACAAAACAAAGGAACTCCACAGCTGTTAGAATGGCTAACATGAAAAAAAGACTAACCATATAAAATGTTGGTAAGGATGTGGAGCAACTGGAACTGATACACTGTGGGGATGTTAAAACAGTTTGGAAGACTGACAGTTTTAAAAAACGTTAAACATGAAACTGTCGTCTGACCTAGCCATTGCATTCATAGGTATTTAGTCAAGACAAATGAAAGGGTATGTCCATGCAAAGACTTGTACACAAATGCACCTAGCAGCTTTATTTGTGAAAGCCTGAAACTGAAAACAACCAAAATGTCCATCAACAGGCACATGGGTAAGTAAATCCATACAACGCAAATACTACAATGGAATTCCACATGATGGAATACTACACTGCAATGAAAAGGAACAGCCTGCCGATAAACGCAACAGCATGGGTGAATATCAAAATAAGTATTCTGAGTGAACAGTATACAGAAAAATAGCATGCATTGTATGATTCCATTTATATAAAATTCTAGAAAATGCAATCCAACCTGTAGTGACAGAACCGATCAGGTTTTATCTGGGGATGAGATTAAGGGGTATGGGAGAGACTGGAGGGAGGGGTTACAAAAGAGTATAAAGGAATTTGGGGGTGGGTAATGGATATGTTTATTGCCTTGATTTCGGTTATGGTTTCAGAGGCATATACCTATGCCCAAGCTCATCAAATTGCACACTTTAAATATGTACAGTTTATTGTGCATCATTTATACCTCAATAAAGCTATTTTTTAAAAGCAAGGGAGTGATATATCCCAAATTAGGAGTGTGATTACCTTGGGTGTGGGCAGACAGAGGCAGGAGTAGGAGAACCAGATGTAGGGTATTAGTGAGGTTCTAGTTCTGAGGTTGGGTTGTGAATTCACTGACACTCATTAAATATGAATGACAGAGGGAGAGAAACATCGATACCCATGCATCCCCAACTGGAGATAAACCTGAAACCTGGGTATGTGCCCTGACTGAGAACCAAAGCTTCAATGCTTTGGTGCTCAGAATGACTAACCACTGAGCCACACCAGCCAGGCCTGATGTCCAGATTTTCAAAGGTAGGTGTATGTGTGTGCTGGAACAACTGGATAACCACATGAAGAAGCATGAAGTTGGGTCCCTACCACACACCATATACGAATATTAACTCAAAATGGATCAATGACTTAGATGGAAGAGCTAAAGCTATAAAAACTCTTAGAAGAAAACATAAAGGTAAATCTTCATGACCTTGAGTTAGGAAATGGGTTCTTCGATATGATGCCAAAGCACAAGCAACAAAATAAAAGTAGGTAAATTGGACTTTGTAAAAATGAAAACTTTTGTACTACAAAGGAAACCATCAAGAAAGAGAAAAGACAACCTACAGTATGAGAGAAAATTAAGAATCATATATCTGGCCCTGGCTGGGGTGGCTTGTTGGTTGGAGCGTCATCCCGTGCACCAAAAGGTGGTGGGTTTGATTCTTGGTCAGGGCACATACCCAGGTTGTAGGTTCGATCCCCAGTTGGGGTGCATGTGGGAGGCAACCGATCGATGTTTCTCTCAGTCTCTCTCTCCCTTCATCTCTAAAGTCAATAAAAAAAACCCTCTTTAGCCCTGGCCAGTATGGCTCAGTTGGTTGAGCATCATCCCATGTGCCAAGAGGTTGCTGGTTCGATTCCTGTCAGGGCACATGTCCAGGTTTTGGGTTCGATCCTCAGTAGGGGGAATGCAGGAGGCAGCCGATCGATGCTCCTCTCTCTCTCTTCCTCTCTCTCAAGTCATATTAATAAAAACATATTAATAAGAACATATTAATAAAAACTCTTAAAAAAATTAAAAGTTATATATCTCAAAGGACTAGTTAACAGACTGTATAAAGAACTCTTTTTTTAAAAAAAATGTTTTTATTGATTTCAGAGAGAGGAAGGGAGAGATAGAAACATCAATTATGATGAAAGAGAATCATGGGTCGGCTGCCTCTGCACGGCCCCTACTGGGGATCAGGCTGCACCCTGGGCATGTGCCCTGCCTGGGAATCGAACTGTGACCTCCAGATCCATGGGCCGACACTCAACCACTGAGCCACATCGGACAGGCTAAAGAACTCTTAATGACTCAACACTAAAAAGACAACTATCCAATTGAAAAATGAGCAACGAATCTGAATAGACATTTCTCTGAAGAATTTATAAAAATGAGCACTAGCACCTGAAAAGATGCTCCACATCATTAGTCATTAGAGAAGTGCAAATCAAAATTATGAGATTCCACTTCACACTCATTAGGATAGCTATAATAAAATAGATAGACAATAACTAGTGGTGGTGAAAAAAACGGAATTCTCATACCTTGTATGACGGTGCAGTTACTTTGGAAAATAGGCCTTTCCTCAAAAAGAGTTAAACATAGTTATTATGTATCCACTCTTGGTATATAACGAAGAGAAAAACACACTTCACACAGAAGTTGTACATTATTTATAATAGTCAAAAAGTAGAAATAATCCCAATGTTCATCAATCCATGGATGAATAAACAAATTGTGGTCTATACATATGATGGAATATTATTCGGCCTTAAAAAGGAAGGAAATTCTGGCACATGCTACGACATGGATGAAGCTTGAGGACATGGTAGGAAGTGAAATAAGCCAGTCACAAAAGATCAAATTACTGTGTGATTCCACTCATATGAGCTACCTGGAGTAGTCAAATTCATAGACAGAAAGTAGAATGGTGGGCCCCAGGCGCTGGGGGAGGGGATAATGGGAGTGATTGTGTAATGGGCGCCGGGTTTCAGTTTGTAAGATGGAAGGACTTCTGGAGCTGGGTGATGGTGGCTGTTGCACAGTGTGAATGTGCTCGATGTCACAGAACTGTACACGGAAAAGTGATTAAAGTGGTAAATTTTATGTTATGTATATTTTACTACAAAAAAATCAAAAGGGGTCATTTACTAATAAATGCTACAACACGAATGAATCTATGAAAATATTATGTTAACTGATAGAAGCCAGACAAAACAGACCACATAAGATTCCACTGGTATGAAATGTCCAGAAGAGACAAATCTATAGAGACAAAAAGTACGTTAGTGATTGCCTGGGGCTAGGGGGGGGATGGGTTTGGGGGAAATGGGAGTGACTGCTAATGGGTACAGAGTTTCTTTTGGGGATGATGGAAAATGTTCTAATATTGATTGTGCCGTTGGTTGCACAACTCTGTGAATATACCAAAAACCATTGAATAGTACAATTTAAATTGTTGAATTGTATGGCATGTGAATTATATATTAATAAAGCTGATTTTTTTAAGGGGGTGGAGATTGGATCCTTGGAGAGCAATGAATTTAAAGACTGAAGCAGGGAGGAGAACCAGGGAGGTGAATCAGCCCCTTTGTGCAGTCAGCTCCTGGAATTTCAAGGGAGATAGGAGTTGCTCCATTAGTTACAAACCAAGGGCGTGCTTCCCAAAGATAAACCCATTGCAGCTGCTGTTTTGGGAGCACTGACTAGTGCTAGTCATCATGCTACATGCTTATATAAAGTCACCTAATCCTTCAACTTCTCGTTTTACAGGTGATATAATTGAGGAATTTGCTCTTGGTCACATAGGAAGTGGCAGAGCTCAGAATGGAACCCAGGTCTGTCTGACTCCAAAGTTTAGTTCTAAAAATGGACCCTAAAATTCTTAATTTTATATGTAAGTTTTCAGACTTACCAAAAGTATAAAGAATAATACAGTGTACACCTGTGTACCTCCACTAGCTTAAGAAATTGAACTCTCTCAATGCCATTGAAGTCTCTCCGCAGTCTCCTCTCTGATTCCATCCCTCTTCTGCCATGCAACCAGGTTTCTGAATTTGGTATTTTTTGTTTCCATACTTTTACTCTGTATATATCTTCAAGCAATATGAAGTATAGTTTTGCATGTTTCTAAACTTTATATAAACATTACATAATGCTGAATGTGAGCTTCTGAGGCTGCCTTTTTTCACTCGGCGTTGTGAGATTCATCCATACTTTATTAATTTCCATTGCTGAGTATGAAGCATTCCATTGTATAAAGGTACACCAGTTCCTCTCTCACTGTCCTGGGGTTGGACATTTGGGTTGCTTCTAGTTTTTTATTACAAGTCAAGCTGCTATGAACATTCTTGTTCAAGTCTCCTAGTTGAAGTGAGTGAAAATTCCTAGGAGTTTGTATTTGTTTCCTATGCCTGCTGTAACAAATTACCACAACACTAGTGGCTTAAAACAACACAAATTATTTATCTTACAGCTCTGGATGTCAGAAGTCGAAATGAGTTTCACTGGGATGAAGTGAAGGTTTTGGCAGGGTTATGGTCCCTCTGGAGTTTCTAGGGGAGAATCCATTTCCTTGAGTTTTTTGGCTTCTAGAAGCAGCCTGCATTCCTTGGCTTGTGGCTCCTTACTGCATCTTCAAAGCCAGCAACATAGTGTCTTCAAAAATCTCTGACTCTGACTCTCTGTTTCCATTGTCACATCTCTGATTCTGACTCTCCTGCCTTCCTCTTATAAGGACCCTTGTGATTACATTGGATGGATAATTTCCCCATCTTCAAGATCCTTGACTTAATCATATCTGCAAATACCTTTTTGCCAAGGAAGATAACAGTCACAGTTTCTAGGCCTAGGATGTTGAAATCTTTGGGACGCCATTATTCTATCTACCACAGAGGGAACAACTGGGCAATGTGACATGAGCATCTTTGAATTATGAATTAGTCAAACTGCTCTCCACAGTGAATTGGTTCTTTCTCCTACTAGCGGTGCATAAGCATTCCTGTCACCCATTTTCACCTACGCTTGTTAATATTTGACTTTTTAACTTGTGTCAACCTCATGGCTGTGAAATGTCTAGGCTCTGACTGCTATGTGGTCAAGGAAGAGACAGTGCATAATCCATGGATACAGATAATAGTATGGGGGAAGGCCTGGGGGTGGGACAGATGCCGGATGGAGGGGATCAAGGGGGGGGGAGTGGTGGAGGGGATATCTGTAATACTTTCAACAGTAAAGATAAATTTAAAAGAAAGAAAGAGACAGTAGTCAGTGGTGTGGAATGTGAAAAAGAGGGATCCTCGCAGTAAAAATGTGGTCGATGACCTTGGCCAGAGCAGTTCCCTTGAAGCGGTGAGAGGGAGGTGAAGTCAGACCAAGTTAAGGAATAAGGAAGGCCAGGAAAGGGACACAGGGAATGCGAGTGTAGATGGTATGTCTCGGTCAGCTTTGGCTGCCACAGTGAAATACCACAGACTCGAGGGCTTAAACAACAGATATTGATTTCTTACCATCTGGAGGCTGGGAAGTCCAAGATCGAGGTGCCAGCAGATTTAGTTTCTGGTGAGAGCTTGCTTCCTGGCTTCCAGACAGCTACCCTCTCACTGTGTCCTCACATAGAGAGAGAAAGAACTCTGCTCTCTTTCTCTTCTTATAAGGATACTGATGCCATCATGGGGAACCCAATCTCATGACCTTATCTAAATCTAATAAATTCCAAAAGACCCCACTTTCAAATAGCATATTGGGGTTTAGGGCTTTCATATATGAATTTTGGGGGACACAAACATTCAGCCCATAACAGGCTACTTTCAAAATATTGGAGGGTGTATGAAAGGGAGGTTATCAGTCTAAAGGCAGAGAGAAAGAGAGATATAACTGATGGAATGGGGACAAAGCATCTTGAGGAGGCAGGTAAAGGTGAGACCCATAGAAAGTGTACCTGGATTGGCTTTGGAAGGAGGAGAGGTGGCCTTTCCTGGAGGTGGGAGGGAAGGGCACTGAGGCAGATACAGAGAAAATCCAAAGAGGTGAGGCAGAAAGTGAAGAAGCTTCTACCTATGATGGTTAGCAGAGTTATCTACTGAGAGAGGCAGGAGTGGGTTTAGGGGTCTAAGGAGTGTGGGGAAGGTTTACAGAGGACATGATTGTGGGGCATTCAACAGGGTGCCCACTAGGCTGAACAAAGGGGGATTGGTGAGAAAGAGGGGACAAGCTGAGGCAGGGGCCTCCTATCAGATCTTACCAATACTTTTAGGTTGAAGGCCTAGAGCCCAGAGTGAAAGGGGCCAAAGGAGGACCATGTAGGATTGTCTAGAAGACCCCTGGAAGCTTAGTGGAAATGGTGGGTCCCGAGATGGCAGAGCAGAACCAGGGAGATCATAGCCAGGGAACTGGGATGTGTGGAGGGGATCTTGATAATGCCCAGGACTATAATGGAAGGAGAGCAGGAACTGTGGGAGCCCAGAGGATAGGGGCACACAATCCAGCCTGGGTAGGTGGGGAGGGCTTCCAGGAGGTGGTGATGTTTCAGCTGAGCCTTGAAGGGGAAAACCAAATTTCAGTTATCATAAAAATGTGGAAGAAGTGTTGGCTTTACAGTTTGCCAATAAGCCTGTCCTGTCCTACTCCATCAGCTTTGTCTCTCTTTTTCAGACATCTGCCTATTGTGCTCTGGACAGATTAGAAGAATCCTTGTTGGGCTCTTTCAGCCCCTATACCTTGGTTTATGGACCTCTCTTTGGTTTCATTATTTTCTCTTCTAACTTCAGAACTCCTATTCATCCTTCAAAACCCAGATCAAATGTCACTTCCTCTGGTTAACCTTTCTGATTGCCCTAGTCCCACCTCTGTGCCTTCTTAGCAGTGTGGTAAAGTGGAACAAGCTCACTCATTACTGTTTGATTTTAGACAAGTGGCTTAGTCTCTGTCTGTTTCCTAACAATGGTGCTGGCTAAGTCTAACTGTGAAATAAGGTAAATGACATCCTTTGGCATCACATGAGAATCACATAGGAAGCCATCGAGTGGTGAAACTTAACATTCTGTCTTGTCCTAGAGTAAGCTGTGTGAGAATGTGACTCTGTTTGCCTAAAATCCATGAGCTCCCCAGAGAGGGTGCCCCACAGGGCCTAGCCCAGTGACCAGGAATCGTGCTCCATGCGCCCTGCACAGACGGGAAGAACTGAGATTGCCAACATTTACCTGTAATGTGACTTTAGGAAGGTGATAACATCTCTGTAAATCTATTTCCTCTTCTGTAAAATGACAACATACTAGGGATTCATTGTACAGGAAAGGCACTCAACACTCACTCCCTCTAATCCTCACAGTGTGTATCACCACCCCATTTTACAGAAGAGAAAACTGAGGCTTGGGGAGGTGACTGACTTGTACAAGTTCGCCGCAGGGCAGGACTCCTGGAGCCCAGCCAAACTCATAAAATTGTTGTGCGAATACAGAGGGGAAATATGAAATAGCCCCGCAAATTGTAACCGCCTGGGGTGGGAGAGTCCGTGCCTGGGAGGCGTGGTGAATGATGAATGGCTGAGAGGAGGGGTGCGGAGAGAGGTGGCTTCAGATGTACGGATGGCGGCGGGAGGACGGGTTTGCGGGCCGATCAGCGGGTGCGGGAGGCGCGGCGCGGCGCTGCATTGCCGGGGTGGGCAGGGGTGCGGCTCGCCCCCTCGCCGCCCCACCCCCAGCCCCGACGCCGCGGCCCCTTTAAGAGCGGGCAGGGCGCCCTCTGGCGGCGGAGCTGCGCGCGCGGCCGGAGCCGGAGCCGGATCCCGGAGCCGGAGCGGAGCGGAGCGGAGCTGGGGCGGAGCGGGCCGAGCGGGCCGAGCCAGCAGCCGAGCTGGGGGCGCGGGCGGGCGGCATGTACCGGGCCCGGGCGGCGCGGGCGGGGCCGGAGCCCGGTAGCCCGGGGCGCTTTGGGATCCTCAGCACCGGGCAGCTCCGGGACCTGCTTCAGGATGAACCCAAGCTGGACCGGATCGTGCGGCTCAGCAGGAAGGTAGCTCGGGGGTCGCGGGTGGGGGTCGCGGGGAACGGGCCGCGGCCTGCCGGACCTGCCGAGCAACCAAAGGGCCGCGCGGGCTGTGCCGCGGGGCCGCGGGTGGGTGCGGGAGCCTGGCACGTACGAGTGGGCCCCGCGGAGCCGCCCCCGGGGGAGGGGGCGCCCGGAGCCGGCCTGGGGCGGGTGGGGCGCTGGAAACCCAGGGAGGCGCCTATGCACCCCCGGGATGGCCACGAGGCGTGTCCTACAGCGGATGCTCCAGGGAGGTGTGTTCTGGGGGGCAGGGGTGGTTTTGTTGTGGGGGGCCCTGGCTCTCACACCCACGTTCTGTAGGGCCAGAAAGGGGAGGCGCCTTCCATTGGGAGAACTAGGGGCCTGTTTAACACTCGGGGGGACCGTTGTGGGAGCGCCCGCATCCTGGGGATGCAGGAGGAGGCTTTGTGTCTTTCTTTAGGAAGGGTTCTGAAAGCTGAGGTGTATATTCCGTAGGCCACCATAAGAGAAAGTTGTATATTTCACAGGAGATAGGCCAGGGCTGGCTGGCTGTGGGGGGCAGAAAGGGAAAGTGTGTGTTGGAAGGAGGCAGACAGGAGGGGCATGTGCATCCTATAGGGGACAGATGGAGGGTAGTGTGTTCTCCAGGGGCAGGGAGGGGAGGCTGGGCACTCCTAGAAACAAGGAAAAAGCCTTCTCCAGAAGCAGTAAAGAAAGGGGCTCTGCTTTCTGCAAGAGCAGGAAAGCTGGGAGCAGGTGCTAGAGAATCCAGGAGGGAAAGGGGGTGTGTATTCCTTGGGGGTGTGGGGATTCCACTGGAGGACACAAGGAGAGGTGTAAGGGAAGGAGAGGGTGGCTTGAGGGGGTGCTATGCAGGGACAGGGTGAAGACCACTTTGGAGAGTCAGAGCAGGGGTGGGAGTGTTTTCAGCACAAACACCTGAGGAGGAGGCAGACAAAGGCCTGGAATGAGAGGGAAGCTGCCCATGCATGGAAAATGGGACAGAAGAGGGAGGGGGACTCCTCAGGGACCTGAGCAGACATATTAATTGAAAAATTAAAAATTAACTAACATTTGTAGAAGCCTTCATAGTTTTCCTCACTTCAGTCTCACCACAGCCTTTTAAGGTAGCGGTTTTTAGCTTACTTTGTAGAGGAGGAAACTGAGGCCCAGAGAGGGAGCTCAAGGCAAAGCCCCATTTGGGCCTCTTGCAGCCCCTCCACCTGTTGGCTCCCCATCCTGAGATTGGGGTGCTTTTGGCTTGACCCATGGGCACTGTTGCTCAGTGTGGCAGTAGGTGGAAGTGGGCAGACTCCCTGAGTACGCCTCTTGACTTTTCTCTGGTGGCAGTTCCAGGGCCTGCAGCTGGAGCGTGAGGCCTGCCTGGCCTCCAACTACGCACTAGCCAAGGAGAACCTAGCACTGCGGCCCCGTCTGGAGATGGGTCGGGCTGCCCTGGCCATCAAGTACCAGGAACTTCGAGAGGTGGCTGAGAGCTGTGCGGACAAGCTGCAGCGACTGGGTGAGAGGACAGTTGGGAGAACTGCCTGGGGTGGGTGGCAGTTGGCCATCTGGCTGGTTGGCCTGAAGTGCTAGGCTCTGAAAGGTGGGACTTGGGCAGACCTATTCCCTGGGCAAGTTTGAGGGGTGCTACTCCTGGAAAACTAAGTTGAGGAAGTGAACAGTTGGTGAGCAGAGCTGGGTTGTAGAGGCCAGATGGGAGCCCTGGCAGTGGGAGAAAAGGGGGCCGAATACCCAAGGGTCTGGAGTACTCTAGGAGACAAAGCCCTTGCTTCCTCTTTCGCATTAAGGCTGGAGGCAGGACCTTGGGGGAAGATGCACAAACTGATCCCGTGGGCATTGTACAGATGAGGAAACCAAGGACCCAGAGATGGGAAGGGGAGCACAGAATCACACACAGGGTCAGTGAGAATCAGGATTGGGCCCTGGGGCTGTGACCTGTCTATCCTGGGTGACAGGCCCTGAGGGCAGGGGCTATTCACTCTGTCCCTCTGTGGCCCTCAGAGGAGAGCATGCATCGCTGGAGCCCCCACTGTGCACTGGGCTGGCTGCAGGCTGAGCTGGAAGAGGCTGAGCAGGAGGCTGAGGTGAGGGGAGGGGAGGCTGGGCCTGGGGACAGGGAGAGACCCATCCTATCATTCCACCCCCCTTCATTCTTACATTGCAGCCTTGAGAGACCCTCTAGGAAGTCTGTCCTAGGTACCAGGAGAGCACCCCTGTGAATGTCTCAGGGCCTTGTAGGCTGGGTCTACAGAGGAGCTGGCATAGACTTCTCAGTGCCTGGTTGGGAGTATAGTGTGCAGAGAGTCAATGGACGTGGGGTAGAAGGGGCCCTGGACAGGGGAGCACAGAATCACACACAGGGAACACCTAAGTCTACTTAAGTGGGTCCCCATCTCTGATCCTGCTTCATCTTTGACCCAGCAGTTCTGGTGATAAGTAAGGAAATAGAGGCTTTGAGAGTAGAGGACATTTGTCTGTAGTTACTCAGCAAGTCAGAGGCATACCCAGGCTGGAACTCAGGTGGCCCCGTCCCCCAGCTGTGGTCACCACTGGAAAGGATTCAGAGTGGGAGGGATAGAGGGCCAGTTCACAGTCTTTGGTCGTGCTCCTCCCAAACTGTCCCTTCCTCCTGTCCCAGGAGCAGATGGAGCAGCTGCTGCTGGGGGAGCAGAGCCTGGAGGCTTTCCTGCCCGCTTTCCAGCGAGGCCGCGCCCTGGCCCACCTGAGGCGGACCCAGGCTGAGAAGCTGCAGGAGCTGCTGCGGCGCCGAGAGCGGTCTGCCCAGCCTGCACCCACTGCTGCTGCGGATCTCCCCAAACCCTTCCCCGCTGCAGCTGTCCTGCCCACCGGGGCTGCCCGGGGGCCACCAGCAGTGCCCCGGAGCCTTCCCCCCTTGGACTCCCGCCCAGTGCTCCCTCTGAAGGGCTCCCCCGGGTGCCCCCTTGGCCCAGCCCCTCTGCTGAGCCCTCGGCCCTCGCAACCAGAGCCCCCTCACCGGTAGGATCCAGGGTATGGCTCCCCAATGGGGGGTCCAGACAAACTTGATGCGTGGCTCCTCCTCCTCCCCCACTGCCTGGGTGGGGGGAGGGGCAGGCCCCTCCCCCTGGCCTCAGGTAGGCCCTGGCCCTGGAGGCTAAGCTGGGGAGGAGGGTCACCTGGAACATGCCCAGAGAGAGGGCTGGGGGTGGGGTGGGCAGGGTGTTATGCCTCTGGCATTGAGGAAACTCTGCCTTTTTTTGTCCCTGGCTGAGACCTCCCAGGTAATGGGCAAGACCCAGTGAAAGAACTTGACTCATGGCGACCTAGGGAGGTGCCCACTTTCCCCAGGGGGCCCTGTCCTGGGAGCCTTTTGCACCCTGCCACTCCACTGGGCTGGCACAATGCCAAGGCTGACAGGCGTGTTTTCCATCATGTACTGAGCCTACCTTTCCCCCAGTCCTCGGGCCCACCACCTAGGAGCCAGGTGGTCAGGTCCCAGCCGCAGGGGTCAGGGACACCATGGCCCTGGAACCCCATTCATGCTCTAGATCCTGGGGCAAGGTAGGCCAGGGGCTTCTGACCTGCACAGGTGAGAGTGGGCCATCCCCAAGGAAAGACCATTCTGTATTTTTCTGTCCCGTCTCCTTAGAATGGAATCTTTTTGAGGGCAGGTCCTTGTCTTTGTATGTTCTGTCCCCAGCCCCGCTTCCCAGGGGCCGTCAATAAATGTGATGATGAGGATGACGATGCTGCCCGACTCCTCTCTGCTCCCTCAACCAGCCACTCTGCTGTTGCAGCCTCTACATCTCAGTTCCTGCACTTGCTACTCTTGAGATGCCCTTCCTTCCTCTCTGCCCATCCAAAGTCCGGCTGTCCTTCAGGTCCAGCACTGCTCCTGCCTCTTCCATGAAGCCTTCTCTGGTTACCAACCTGTGGGAGACTTTCCTAACTCTTAACTTCCCAGCACATCTGGCCAGAAGTACACTCTGCTTCTTCACTGTTCTTCAATTGCCTCACCTGTATGCAACTTCTTTTCCTGGGTCACCTGTAAGCCCAATCATGATGGTACCTGCTTCTTCTCTGGCCTGCCAAATGCCACCCCCATTGAGTAATGGAGGAGGCTCTATAGTGCTGAAGGCATCTGTTTTCAGCTAAAGTAAACACTAGGTGGCCAGCTTGGCTAATGAATGAGGGACAAGAAGATGGGAGAGCAGAAACATGCCCTGAATCAGCTTAGGTCAAGTCTGATGAGATGAAGTTTGGCAGGGAGGCATGGAAGGCCTTACAAATAAGTGGACAGTCAGAATGCTGTAGAAGCAAATGTAATCTTGGCCTATGTAAATAAGAATATAACCATCCAGAAAGAGGGAAGTGTTGAGTTGGCTCGACTTTTCACTGAAATCTTACACTGTAAGAGGGATCCCCAAAACAGCACCTTTGGAGTAATAATGATAAGAGGATTGGGACTAAGTCCATGTGGAACAATTGAGGGATCCATGTAGAGCCAGAGGTCAGAGCCTAGACCAATGCGTGGAAACTACAGGGAGCCAGATTTTGGTTCATTGTGAGGCTCTTAACAGTCAAGGCTGCTATTGGGAGTAGATGGTCCCCTTCTTTCAAATTGTATGAACAGCACCTGGGTGACGGCTTAATCTTTAGAGATGTAAGCAATAGTTGGAGGGACTGGTCCATTTGAGCGTTTGAGAGCCCTTCAAGTCCAGACAGATTTATCACATAGGGGTACAAAGGAAGCACTAATAGTGCCCACAAGACCCTCCATCCATATTGGCCTTGATTCTCCTACTCTCCTGTTGGCACTTGAGCTGCTGGGGGCTGAGGGACACCAAAACCTCTCTTCCTGAGAGAACAACAGAACAGCTCTGGAAGATCTCCTGAATTCTAAGCACAACCTGGGGCAGGCTGGGCCCTTCTTGCTCTGGCCTCATGGAAACATTCTGGATCCATGCTTCCAGGCAGCTTGTAACTAAAAAGACAAAAGGGGCTAAGGTTGGGCCCTGAGCTGTCCTCCACTATCATGAACTAGGGAGCAGCCTCAAGTGGGCAGAGAAGTTCAGCCTCCTGTCCCCAGGGCAGGTAAGAGAAAAGAGAAAGGAACCACCCAGGCAATAGAGGGACAGGAAGGGGGTAATACTGTTACCATGGAACTGTATGGGGGTCCTTCAAAAGCCCACACCTACCTCAGAGAGCTCAGACTGTTTTAGAGGGGCAGGGACTGAGGCCCCTTAGTGTTCAGCTCCAGCCTGAAAAAGACCAAGGCAGATGGGTACAGATATCACCAGAGTGGAGTGGGCCTGGTTTGGGGCTATGGGAAAGGATCAGAATTGGATATTAATAAACTGCATTAACTGCCCTGCTGGAAGATACACAGAATGTTCTAGAAGGTTGCATGCAGGGCGCTCTTCCTGCTTGAAACCTAGAACTTCCTGTTCCCAGGTTCTGGGGCCTGAGGGAACGATCCTGGCTGTAATCCTCTGTGAGAGAGAATTTAAGGGTCTACATCAAGGAGCCCATGAGTAAGGCACCACCTATTACAGACCACCAGTGCTTTTACAAACCAAAAATGAAAAGTTGTCCAAATAACAAAACTCCGATTCCTGTTTGAAAAAAGAGTTCCTACCTCTCAAGAAAGTCTGTTATGTGCACCTCCTTGTTTGGGTACCACTAGCTTCTGCATATATCCTTAAGCTTCTCCCCTTGTTTTACAAATACGAAATAGAACATTAAATGTGCTTTTTTTTTTTTTTTTTTTTTTTTTTGGCCAATGAAGGCATACTGGCCTAAGCAGGCTTGAACCAGAGTGGGCTCAAATCTTTACCAATGAATCATATGGTCACTGCAAAGAACTTGCCCTTACCTCCAAGGTTAGAGAAGTGAATGGTTTCCAAGAGGCCAAGTTGGACTAGCTGTGGGTTTATCCCAATTTATCCAAAGACTGTCCACAAAAGATTGACTGCAGGAATTGGGGTTACAGTACTCTGAGTGAGGACCTCTGGCGTTGTCTAGGACCTTAACACTGCTGTAGAACTCTTCAGAGATTCTTGTCCCACATGAAAATAAGATTTACTCTGCCTCCCCACATAAAGTATAAGCTCTTAGTTATGATGTAGACTCAGCCTGTAGGGGCCAGGAAGATCAGAGATGCGAAAACAGTCCATTTGCACAAAGAAATACACCCTCTCCTATTTTTTCTGGAAATGCATGGTCCTTTTTCAAAATTTCTCTTGAGTCGACATGGGATAGATATTTCTGTGGGTAAAATGGTTCAAGTGTGTGTATCAAGGTCTTGCACACTTCCCCTCTGATGGTGGGAGTGCAGTGAAATGTAGAGAAATATCCTATCTTAAAGGTAGATGTTACAGTGTCTCCCAGGCACTAATGCAGTTATCTGAGCTCAATGGTGGCACATCTCATTTTTTGAGAGAAGTCAGAAATCTAGATTTTCATGCAAAGTCCCCTCAGTTATGAATGTTGGCTAGTTATTTTAAGACACTGTGCCAGCCACAGCCAAACACTGTATGAACCATGAAGGCAGGACGGGAGGGCCTCAAGACTAGTGACAGGACCCCAGGTTCCGACAGCCTTAAGAGAGAGTGGCATGATGACTAGATGCATAGTAACACTATGACCTCATGACACAAAGTGAACTCTGCAATGGCTTCTTGGGGATGAACACAGTGTTCTCAGCATATGCATGTTAATGAAGTCCAAACTCAGGTCTTACTATCATCCTTAGCACACTAACAGAGGGACCCTCAGTTGCTCTGCATAAATCCTATGGCTGCCAGGGCTACAAGTGGGGCCTGAGAGTAAGCAAGGCAGGCCTTCTCTTATGATCCTGACCATAGGCAGGTGGAAGTATATGATTTCATCACAGGGCTGAGGAACTGAGAGGAGGCAAAGGCCAAGAGTGAGCCCACTTTTCTAGTGCACTGAATTCAAGAGAGTGAACTGAAGTAGCACCACCACTTACCAGTTGTCCCTTCTCTCAGCCTCTCTTCGAGATCTTGTGACCTTCCAGGAAGCCCAAAGGTCCAAGATATAGCCTCCCTCCCCTCACATTTTACCAAAAGGGAGTGTGGCGGCCACTCATTTGGGCTCCATCCTTGGTGCCCCAGCCTCAGGGTGTGATTGTTATACACACACATAAACACACGCATATATGTATTACACATATGATTATATGTATGTATGTATATATATGGAGTCAATAATGACCAAATGGACAACTCATGGGCTTAAGGTAGGCTATTCTTATTTGTTTTAGCTCATGCTGGAACCATTATAGTGGGCAAGATACATCCTGTGAACAAAATGCCAGAACCTCGGAAGGAAGCAAGAAATTCTACTCTGTCAGCACTGGGATGGGTAAAGGATTTCACCCAGCAATAAATAAATGGCAACAGAGGGAAAAGCAGTTTGGCTCAGGAGAAATAAAGTCCTGATCAAGTCCAAAGACAATATCACAATTGCCTCAACACGTACATCTTTGATCCTGTCTTGTCTGAGTCTCCCCATTTAAGACCTGTATGTGCTGTGCACTCAGCTTTGTACTATACTTGCAACCCCATACCCACTTCAATGAGCATAGCCTGGGACAAGCTGGGCCCCTCTTGTCCATCTCCCAACAAAAAGTGATTAAAGTTGAGTATGTCTGAGCCCTCCTCCACTATCAGGAATTGGGGAACAGCGCCTAGAAGGTAGGGACTAATGTCCACAGCCTAGTTCAGCCTCTCTTCCCATGTAGGAAGGGAGAAATGTTACTATGGGGACAAGGTAACACTGGGGGTGGGGGGTGTCCTTCAAAAAACCTCCCACACATCTCCCCTTCCATGAAAAGCCCACTCAGCTTAGGGAGGTTCAGAGCTCAGATCTGTCCTAAAAAACCCCGAGGCAAACAGAATGGCACTAAAGGAGTACTTTACTAGTTCTGGGCCTAAGGAGAAGCTGAATTAGATGGTTAATAAATTTTATTGACTACCCTGCATGAAATATTCTGGAATGTCCCCCCACCTCCATCCCCCACACACACCTGAAGCCTTCTGGAGTTTTCTATTTCCATGTTCTGGGGCCCCAGGAAATATTCTTGACTGTGATCTTCATAGAAAGAAAACATACTTGAAAGGTCTATGTCAAGGAGCCCATTCAAAAGGTCTCAGCTATTACAGACCACTAGTGCTGTTACAAACAAGACCCAGAAGAACTCCAACTCCTTTTTATAGAAACTATGATAGAATCTTGCCCCAACTCCCTGGTTGAGAATCACTAGTTGCTGTATTATTTTACTAAGCTTCAATTACCGTAGTTTATACTTCAAAAAGAACAGACTCTCCCTCGTTTTTTTCAAATATGAAACATAACATTAAAATGCTCTTTTTCACAGTACATATCCCCACCCCACAAATCAAGGCTCACTGAGCACAATGGGCCTGAATAAGGGTGGGCCCAAATTTTTACTATTGAACTGTGGTCACTGCAAAGCCATGACTAAGAGCTTGCCTCTGACCTCTAAGGCTAGAGAGAATCGAAGAGACCAAGTTGAAGTAGCTATGGGTTTATCCCAATTTATACAAGGATTTCACACAAGAGTGTGAATGCAGGAATTGGTATGAATATATACAAAGCACCTCTGGCTTTGTTTAGCCTCCAGACTTAGGCCTGTACCCTTGTGGTAGATCTCTTGTAAAGGTTTCCCTATGCCACAGCTTTACAGTTAGCCCCACTGCATAAGTATTAGAGCACTGACAATCTCACAGCCAGGCACTCCCTATGTGCAGTGACTCCGGGTTAAGAGAGCCTGACTACTACCTCTCTAGCCAAGTGATGACTGACCAACTGTTTAGCACAAATTAGAAATAGGAAAAAAGCCTCAGGCAGTTCTAAACAAAGAACCGAGTTTCCACCACAGGCCTCTTAATCCTCAGTAATCCCACTAACTCCAAACTCCCCAAATTCTCCATAGCCTCAAGCAACCATGTTTCTAGGACTTGGCTTATAGGGCCTGCAATAAGCACTGCAAGCTAAACAGGATGGGCAACACTCAGAGGAGCTCTATTTCTGGAGAGGGCTGGCTGGTAAAGGGATAACCAGGTGACAAGCACACACTGTCCCAAGGATAAACTTGACTCTACCGGCATGTTTTAACCACTGAAACCATTAGAAGAATGGATAATAAAGTGTGACAGACCTCAAGAGAGCAAATGATTTGCTTTCTGCTGTCATGCCCATAGAGTAACTTCCCCAAGGTCATACATTAGATAAGTATGGGCACAGGAACACTCATTCCTTATGCTCCATGACCTTGCTTTCCCACGCCCTCATGCCACCAGCAGAAGGGGGAATGGGGTTTGGGGCTGACCATAGCAAGGTTTCCATATACCACATTTTTAGCCTACATCAGGTCTCACCTGTGGCTTGGGGAATTCACAGAAAGACAAAGTTGTACACCTCAGAATTTTTCTTTTGGCAGCCAACAATTGGTCACATTGCACGTTTCAAGGTTACAGAGCCCCATGGTACAAACATGGGGCAGAAGCAGACAATTCCTGCTCAGAGCTTTATGATAAAGCCAGAACAAGTGTTCCAGAAGTTGACAACATGAGGAAGGCAACCTCTGGAAGCAGGCACCCATGGGACTCCAGAAAACCCTTCACTCCTAGGCTTTCAGGGCTCTTCCTTCTGGAGCCTGCTTCTTGGGCATCGAAAAGCCTCCTTTTCTGGACCGCTGGGGAGAGGGATGTGCAGGTCAACCGCTAAGCTGGGCGGGTGGGGAAAAGGAGGGGGAAAGTGGTTCCTTCGGACCCCAGCAGAGGTAGACTGTGGAAAGCGAACGGTTCAATACAGGAAAGGCCATTTTCTGGGGTCTGCTCCCCTTCTCTTCTCTCTCGATTAAAAACGAATGCTCATGATGATGAAGATTGCTAAGAGAAGTAAGACTAAAGTTGTGTCTCGGATCTCGTCCCAGCGGAAGCCCTTCTTAGCCCGATCCTCTTGCTGCTTGCGAAGGGCCTCACGGCGGGCCTTCAGGCGGCGTTCGCGCTCTAGCTGTTCTCCGTAGTGCGCCTGGTAGAAGGCGTCAAAGTTGAACATAGTGCGTTCGGAGCCAGGCGAGGCCTGACCATGACCGTGGGTACGAGAGGCGGGCGGCGGGGTGCGGGGCGAGCCGGGGTCCGCTGAGGGCGTCGTGGAGGGACGGACGCCAGGTCCGCGTAAGTCCATGTCGCTGAGCAGGCCGCGGTCATATTTGCGGCGCAGGGTGGCACTGCCCAGTACCACGTATGCCTCGGAGATGCGCGTAAAGCGCTCGGCAGCCTCGGCGCTCCCCGCGTTACGGTCCGGGTGGTAGAGGAAGCTTTGCCGGTAGTAGGCGGCCTTGATTTGCGCCTGCGTGGCCGTGGAGGGGACGCCAAGAAGCTCATACAATGCCGTGCGCGAGTACGGGCCGTCGCTCCGAGAATAAGTCCTCGCCTCTAGGCCCAGGAACGATACCCGGTTTTGTGGAGGACCCCGGGCCTGCCACAACCTCCACAGTAACAGCCGCGGCCACCTCAGGCCGTGCTTTGCTGCCATCTTGACCGGATCTGGCGGGCGGTGCAAAGATTAACTGGCCAATGGGAGACGTGCGTTGTTCGCAGCGCGTCAGCCCTGTAGCCAATCGAGTAAGAAAGAAGGCGGGGAGAGGAGTAGAGCATGTGTATTACGAGGCGGGTGCAGCTCTGATGACATAAAAGCCGGACTCGGGGGAACACCCGCCGTCGTGCAGCGACGGTGAGGGTATGGCGTGCCGCGGAGGCAGACCTGAGCACGGCGGGCCCCCAGAGCTGGTGAGCCCTGTGGCCCTCGGGCACCCCTCTGTCTTAATGAACCTCCGCGTGTTGATTTCTCCTCCTACTACCCTTTTCTCTTTCTTTTTCCCGCAGTTTTACGACGAGAATGAAGCCCGGAAATACATGCGCAAGTAAGGGAGTTTGGCTGTTGCCCGGCTTCGGGAGTGGGGACCCCCGAATTTCCCCTGATTTGGGGCATCGCTTGGAAAGCTAGCAGAATTTGGGGGTGGGGTGGGAGGAAGGGACTTGGGTTGATTCCATTTTCTTACACTGGCAAAATCAGCTTTAGTTAAATCTTTGAACCATCTGGGCCTCAGTTACCTCAGTGTTAATATGGGAGTGATCATATTTTTTTCTGGGTTGTTTTCTAAGTTTATTGTGACAACTTGTTTTAAGCATGGGGTAAAATATTCAAGGGGTAGTGGATACGTATAAGGGGTTAGTGCTATCGGGGAAAAGGAAATAATATTCGTAAATGTTTACTGTGTGCCCCTGTTGTATTATCTCGCTAAATCCCCTTGACAACTGTTGAATTTCATAGAGGGTAGTTATTTCTAAGAACTACAAAGTCAAATAACAGGAGAAGGCTAGAGCAGACACTTCCAGACCTCTCCTTTCTGATAAACCACTCTGTAAAATATTCTGCAGGTACTTGATCTTGGGAAAGCCAGATATATTCTAAACCTATTCTGTGCTATAGTAACCAGTAGCCATCAGCCATCTATTGAAATGTGTCTAGTCTGAATTACTTAGATGAAGAAAATGTAAAATATTTTATTGATCATTTTTCACATTCATTACATGTTGAAATAATTTGAGCATATTGAGTTAAATAAAATATATTATTAGGTACATTGGATTTGGTTAACTATTACAGTTAATTTTACATACTTAATTTCATTTTAACTGTGGCTTTTAGAAAGTCATATGTAGATTGCATTATATTTCTCATGGACAGCACTGCTATAGGTTTTTGTTGTGCATTCTTGATCCTTATATCTGAGAGTAATTGTGGTGGGTAATTCTCCCAGGAAAACTTGTTCTTAAGTAATAAAACATGAAAGCCTGATAGATTTGAAAATACTCAACGGTCGATCATTAGCTAAGTGATTTGTTCCCTTTATGTTAGCTTTGCATCAGGTACAGTTATAATTTGTGTCACAACAGAATAACATGTCACTGTGTTATATGGACATTTGGGATCACTTTTAAATAGTTGTAGTTGAGTTTGTTGATCAAGAAAGAGCATCTTGTTCTTTTTTCTCCTCCTTTGGTGTTTTTTTAGTCTGGGTGCAGTTTTGGCCTAGAACTTTACTACTTGTTTGTGTTTCTGCCTTCCTAGCTCTAGGATGATTGAAGTCCAGACCAAGATGACTGGGCGAGCATTGGAGCTCCTTGATCTGCCTGATGAGAAGCCCTGTTACCTGTTGGATATCGGGTAAGATCCTAGGGCCCAGTCAGATTGCCCAGGTCATGGGGCATCTTTGCTACACGGTTGAGTCCCTATTTGATTGTATCTTCCAGCTGCGGCACTGGGCTGAGTGGAGATTATCTGTCCAATGAGGGGCACTACTGGGTGGGCATTGACATCAGCCCTGCCATGCTGGGTAAGTATGTTCTGTTTAGCACTGGGGTGGACCACCCTCATGAGTATGGAGCAGCTACGCACATAGTCTGTTTCCCTCACTTTTCTGTGATGTAGATGCGGCCTTGGACCGAGAAGCAGAAGGAGACCTACTTCTGGCTGACATGGGCCATGGCATCCCCTTCAAACCGGGCTCCTTTGATGGTTGTATCAGGTAAGAGTCTTCATGTTTTGCGTTTAGTCCTGCAGGCCAGTGCACCTGGCTGTGCAGCAGTCACATGGGAAACTTAAAAATATACATCCCTCAGAATTTTTAGATTAAAAAGGTCAAAGCAAGGCCCCAAAATATGTATTTTTTTAATTTCAGAACTATCTACTGTGATTATCTTGCACTGCTGAGTTCATGCATAACGTATAGATTCTCTGTCTGCTTTGAGTGTGTGTGGTAGGGGAGGGGTGGTCTTTTGAGCCAGGAGGAGCCATCTTGGGGTTCCCATGGCCATCTTGTTGCTCTTCCCAAGAACTCTAGTGGAGAGTTTCCTAAACTGCTCCAATCCCTTCAGCAGCTCAGGAGTCCTTTCTGGGGTATTGGTCAAATTTTGAGCATGTACATAATACTTGAATAACGGATCTTAGACCATTGCCATTACTGTTAAAAAACACAAAGTTGTTCTTTGTCTTCTGTGGTAAGTTCTGTTTAGTATTTGGTGTTTTGTTGGTGGAGTGGAGGTAGGGAATAGGACAGGAAATCATAGTTTAACCATTAATTGGGCGAGACCTGTGATGTATGTTGAGCAGTAGGGATCTGGGTGAGTAAAAATTTGAATTGGAAAGTTTTCTTCTAGGGTAAGGGATTTGCTTATATCTGGGAACAAGATTGGGGGTGGTGGGGAGAAGACATTTCAAGGATAGCAGTTGGTTTTTAGTAATGATTGGATGAGATGCTCTAAGTTGTAGAAAACCAAAGGCCAGAGATGTGATCTGTATGTTTTAGTAGTAAACAGCCATTTTTAGTTTGTTTTTAAGAGATGAGATGGTATGTCAAGTTTTCCTTTTTTTAACATTTGTTGTATGTAAGACATTGTACTGTGGAGTTTGGAAATAAAATACAGTCCCTGTTTTTAATAACTCTCCGTGGTTAATTAGCTGCTAAAATATGTGGACCAGGTTAAACACAAGGCTGAGTGTGGGGTGTGTACTAGGGTGTCATGGGACCCACCTGAGTTGTGAAGAGAAGCAAGAGAGCACAGGAAAGCCCTGGCAGGGTGGTTCAGTTGGTTGAAATGTCGTCCGGTTGGGTCATGTTCAGGAGGCAACTGATCGATGTTTCTCTCTCCTTTCCTCTCTATAGAATCAATTAAAAAAGAAAAAACTTTAAAAAGACCACAGGAAAGCCTTGAGAAAGGGAGGGGCTGGGGTTGGGCCTCGAAGGCTGGGAGGAATTTGGATAGTCAAGGAGGGTTTCTGAGTGAAGGAATAGTGTGAGCGAAGGCACGGAAGTGGGTGGGAAAGGAGTCTGTTAGATCATAGGGTTGAATGAGAGATTTCATGGAAGTTGAGATTGTGTGGAGTTGGGTCCTAGAAGATTTTTTTTTAACTCTATCCTAAGAAGTTTGGCTTTATTCAGTAGTTGATGGGGAACTGGGGAGTGACAAGATAAGATCTTTGTTTTAGGAAGATTATTTAGGAGAAAAGTGGAGAGATAGGTTGTTGAAACAATTGAGATGGTAATAAGTGCTGATCTAGGAGAGAGGTGGGGGAAAGTAAAAGCTTGGAGGCAGTGGGACAAATAGACAGGGTTTGGGGTTCTGTGAATGGGTTGGGTGTTCACAGCACTGAGGAAGGGAATGCCAGAAAGGAAGACCTAGTAGCTGCTTGAGATTATAAATCTGAGGATTGTGGAGACACTTCACAGGTACAGTTGGAGGAACTGATTTTGGAAGAGAGTGAATGAGTGGCTTGTAAGCACTGTAAAACGTTTCCCTTGATTTGGAGGAAGGGAATGTGGAGGGGGGTACGTGGCAGAGAGAACCTTGATATGATGAGTAATTTTGAACTTGAGATGCATGTAGAAAAGGTTGACAGCCTGGCTGGTGTTGCTCAGTGGTTGAGCATTGACCTATGATCCAAGAGGATACTGGTTCGATTCCCAGTCAGGGTACATGTCTGGGGTTGCGGGCTCCGTTCCCAGTAGGGGGTGTTCAGGAGGCAGCCGATCAGTGATGTTTCTCTCATCAGTGTTTCTATCTATCGCTCTCCCTTCCTTTCTCTCTAAACATCAATGAAAACATGTTGGGGAAAAAAGAAGAAAAAGGTTGAGAAAATGTTTCTTTGGACTGACTGCATGGAAGTTAATGTTGACTTTCTGTATACCCTATTTGGTCCAGTGTTGTGGTGTGGACCTGCACATGCCAAGAAAGGGAGTGGGTGGGAGGGTTTACCTGGAAATCAAGAATGTGTGGTGTATGAGTCCTGAAGAGACAGGGGTGAACAATGTGTGCTGGTCACTTTCCTGACTAGGTCCCTTCCTTTTTTAGCATTTCTGCTGTGCAGTGGCTCTGTAATGCTAACAAGAAGTCTGACATTCCTGCCAAGCGCTTGTACTGCTTTTTTTCTTCTCTTTATTCTGTGCTGGTGAGTATAAGATCTCCCCATCTGGACTGGCTGTCTATCCCTCCCTTGCCCTGGATGTAGAGTGATGAAGTAGAGAAGTCCCATGGCAGGACTATTCAGATGGGACTGCATGGGGTGGCAGGACCATATTGTCATCCTCAGCCTAAATAGAAAGCTCGGTGGGCTAACACTCCCTAATGAAATGCAAAGGATGCTGACATCAAAATCTAAGACCAATTACAATTCCTTTGTCCACTGTGCCGCATTTTAATCAGAAGTTGGTTTGGGAACATAGACTTCTTTCTCCCACTGCTGATGCTCAGATGGGGAGCACAGTGGTTATTTATCATTGAGGGAACCTTTATTAACTTTGTAACTGCTGGTGTTGATTTTCGTTGTTTACTTGGATTAGATGATAGTTTGAGATTCTAACTCTTAAAAATGAGTCCTTTTACTTTTTTGAAGGATTCAGATGTTTCTGGGTCTCTGTAGTCTCCCCACCTCATCTAAGGCAGGCTATTCCTGCAGATGGCTGGCTGATCTTGTGATTATATGGTTTCTCCTGTTCATGCGCTGGGGTTAATCCTGAAGTTCTGAGGGCCTTTGTATTTGCCTCTCTCCTGAGATGCTCTTCCCTCATGTTTGAATGACCAGCTTCCCATTATATTCAAGTCTTTGCTCAAGTGTCCCTCCAAGAGAGGCCTTTGAACCAAAAGTAAACTCAATGGTCTCTTGTCACTCACCATTCCTTTGCCCTAATTTATTTTTCTTTTTGGCTCTTAATCAGCACTGTAAATTAGCTTGCCTCCTCTACTAAAATGTGAGCTCCAGAAGTTCAGAGGAGAGGCGTTCTCTCTTGTTTATGTCTGTATTCCCAGCCCTAAGACTAGTGCCTTGCACATACTGGGAACTCAAATATCAGTGAATAAGGAAGGGAGGAGTGTATGGGTCCTGACCCCACGGGATATTTGTAAGACAGTGAATGTTTCTGTTTCTTGCAGGTCCGTGGAGCCCGAGCTGTTCTGCAGCTGTACCCTGAGAACTCAGAGCAGGTGAGCCTCTTGGCTACTGGAAGTGCAGGGAAGGGGGAGGGCCCAAGAACAGTAAGCTGTCGTTGTCCTGCATCATTCACCTGCCCTCCTACTATTGGGAAATGACAGAACAAGAAGCCTTATGCGGGTTGGTGGGAAAAGGAGAGAATGAATACCTGAGAGTGGTTCCCTTGGTGCCTGATGACATGTTTTACGACCTATTGTCCTAAGTAGGAGTGATGGTATCTGTGGAGGTGGGGTAGGGTGTTTGTCTTCTCTTGACAGATAAGATGGTATCACAAGTAATGTGGTATATTAATTGATTTCCATAACCAAATACATAAATGGGGGGCGGTGAGAGAACATCAACAGTTATCTGTTCTATGGAGTGTAATGCAATACAAAGGAAGGAATGAGGAGGTCGGAATTATAGACCTTGAAAGACAAGTTGTGAGCTGTGCTTGACTAACACCATGAATGAGTGCCTCCGAGTTGTTGGCCATTCATTTCCTGAGATTTGAGTGGGTGGATGGGTCCCTGGGCTAGAAAGTGAGAATTGCTTGTTCTGTAATTCTCGAGGGAGCCGTATGCCATGGCTGGTTCTAGCCTGCACTTTCCTCTGTGTGGCTTTTGAGGACTCAGTTGGGAACAGTCTAATAAAGAAGATTTTTACTTCTCCCAGGAAAAGTGCATCCTGGAACCAGACTGGTTTAAGGGGAGAGAGGGAAAGCAATGTGCTCCCCCAGCCTCTCTCTGACTTACCAATGTTCTCTCCTCAGTTGGAGTTGATTACAACCCAGGCCATCAAGGCTGGCTTCACTGGTGGTGTGGTGGTGGACTACCCCAATAGTGCCAAAGCAAAGAAGTGAGTGCTGGGGGCCAGTGTGCTGCTTGCGCTGGTGGTGGTGTGGATCGGAATGGTGCTGGGTTGGGTCCCTGAGACACAGGCAGGAGGCACCTGTTTATGGAAGGGAAGGTGAGGATTTGTCTTGCCCTACAAGGCTTTATGAGTCCTTGCACTTTTCTTGTTGCAGGTTCTACCTCTGTTTGTTTTCTGGACCATCGACCTTTCTGCCAAAGGTGAGGGACCCTGAGTGTTCAGGCCCATGTCTTTTGGATCCCCTTCTTGTGAGACTGGGCTTAGTACCCGTTGAAAGGGCTTAGGCCTGGTGGGTACCCAGGCCTTCTGGGGTAGGGCGGATGGGTTGAGAGATTTCCAGGGTGATCTTTTAAAAGCATTTTGGTTCCTGCAGGGCCTGAATGAAATTAAGGAAGAAGAGGAGGCCAGGGAATCCACATTCACAAATAAGAGGTAAAGTGAACCTTAGGTGCACCTGCCTAAAGTTCAGGGAGTTACTGCCACTAGGTTTATTAGACCCGGCAGAGGAAGCTGGAGGTGGCAGGACCACTCCATTTTTTTCTGCTTTCACCAAGTCTCGGGTTCAGATGTAGCAGTGACACCAAGGTGATAATAGAACCAAGGAACCCCTTGTTCCTGTGCCTCCTCCTGCCTTAGGCTGGGATGTCTTAGCCTTGCAGTCTTACTCTCTGCCTTCCATTTTGCCATGCCTGACAGGCTGAGGCTGTCCCCTTCTTCCCTAGCTGTCTGTATGACCTATGTCCTGGACCCCATCCCCTTTTGGTCCCTGTGGCTCTCCCGTCTCCTGCATCCTCATCTGTACTCTCCTGGGCCATTCCCATCAGCTTACAGACATGAGTCACAATTTCTCATGTCTTCTAAGAGATCTTTCCTTTACTCCTTAACAACTCCAAGCTACCACCCTGTTTGCTTCCCTTTATATAACAAAACTTCTACTTAGTCTTCTTACTTTCTCCCCTACCATTCTCTCAATCCTTCTTTGGCTTATGCTTCTGTCTCATCACAGATTGCTCTTGTCAGGGCTACCGCCAACCTGTCTGGCCAAATCTACGGTCACTTCTCAGTCTTTTTTCCTACTTTGTCCATGTCTTGCCTGCTCGGTAGGAGCTGACACAGCCGATCACTCTCAACACTTTTCCTCAGTTGGCCTCCCACTCACTGTCTTGGTTTTCTCTTAACCTTACTGGTTGTTCCTTCTGAGTACACTCTGCTGGCTCCTCCTCTAGAGCACTCTAGGGCCCAGCTTGGACCCCTCATCTCTTTGCACTGCCTTAAATACCAACTACAGGTTCATAACTCTGATTTACATTCTTGGCCTCAATTCCACCTCTGATTTCCAGGGTGCCTTCTAAGTATCCACACCTCAACTTCCCACCCACCTTCTAACTGTCCACACCTGCACTTCCCACAGATGTCTCAAACAAAACAGAGCTCTTGGCTTTCACCCCCAAACCTCTTTCCTCCATGCTTTACCATTTTCAGTTATTCTTGTCTTCCTTACATCTCATATCCAGTCAGTCCATCAGCAAGTCCTGCACCCCTCTCGTCAATGTATATCCCAATTCCAACCCTTTTCCCCACTCCCACCTGGTCTTAAGTCACCACCAGTCTTGCCTGGGTTACTGGAAGTTGCCTCATGTGTCTCCCTACTTTCAGTCTTTGCTTCTTTCCATTTATTTTCTGTGCAGCAGCAAGACTGATCCTTTCCCTTTTCTTTGTTAAGAAACAATACCTTGCCATTTTTCTGTTCATTATCTTCAATTGAGTTTTCCTTACCTTTATTTTCCTTAACACCTTTAACTTCTCTAAATCTTGGTTATTTGTATCACCAACTAATATGAAAACTTGGTGGAGAGACTGGTATTATATTCCTGACATCAGAAGAATATCTTGTTAATAAAACATATTCAATATTTGTTGAATGCATAATTAATTATAAGATAGTGAAGGGGTTATTTCTTAGTTCTGGATGATATGAGTGGAAGGTGTTAAGACTTTGAAGGCATTTAAGAGGAAAAATGGGCAGAGAATTGAATGGGTTTAGAAGGCCCACAGGTAGTGAAAATCATGGTTGTGTTCTTTGTATCTGCCACAGATTTATGCCATCTGATCTCTCTTAGTTTCCTTCCTTAGCCCGTTCCCCGTGGGGATTTAGGAGCTCTTCTAGATGTTCTCTGCTTTAAGGCATCCACCACTTGCCCCCAGTGAGTGGTCCCATCTTCTACTTCACGGAGAAAGTACAAGTTGTTTAACTCACTCCATCCATCTTAGGGTCCCTCTTGTCCTCATACCAGTGTCTACAGATGACATGTCCTAACTGTAAACTTGGGTAAGTTTTGTGACCCTGAGCATCCATGTATCTATTTTCAAAGGGGGGATATTGCCACCTACTTGGCACAGGCCTCATCTCCTCCAGTTCTGTAGGTTCTTACTCTTCTAAGTCCTCAGATTTGGGAAGGGGAGGGGAAGAGACTGTTGCCTTTTGGAAGAATTATTGGGCTTCTCCCATTACTATCACTTCTCTCTAATCACATTCTGGCCACTTATAAATAGGTGAATTTAAAGGTTTTTAAAATCTTTACCGATTTGTACATTTCTTTTGTCAATATTGTTTCACCTGTGTATCCCTTAATTCTTGCCACCTGGCCTCCACCCTACCACTCCAAAACCACTCTCCTGAAAGGCTCAGTCCACCTCTGGCATTTGCTCCTATTGCCCACCTGTGGTCTGGGCCATTCACCTTCTTCACCTACCACCTTTATATCCCCTGATGGCTCTTGACCTTATTCCTGCTGTGGCTCACATCTAGCCCCATTTATTGTGCCCCACAGCTTGCCCTTCCTTATAGACACATAGAGATTAGTCTTGCATCTCCAGTCCCAAGTTTGCAGCTGCCTCCTGCTTTGTACCTGGCACTCAGACTCCTACCCCCTAGTTGTGGACCCTCTTAAGTTTCTTTCATGAACTACTGCCTCTCTACACTCTAAAGTTCCCACTGCTTACTAAAGGGAGAGTACACTCCTTGCTGGTGTTCACACCTCTGTGAACTGGCCCAGCCAAGTGAGATTGATATTTTTATTTTGTGTTTACTATGATTCTGAATTGTATTAGAATAGATGAGAAGTAGCAACAAAAAGGGTCTGTCATGCAGTCTGGCTTCCACTGGTCCTCAGGCAGGGAGGAAACTTGTGCAGGTGAAATAACCCTCCGCAGACCCTCAGAATCTCACTTGGTCCCTTCTTATACCCGTGACTACAAGCACACAGGACTCTTCTGTTCCCTAACGTTCACCTTCATTCCTTTTAGTGTCTCATTTTCGTGTATTGCCTCGTCTGGAATGCTGCCCCCACCGCACCAGCTTGTCTCCATGGCCCTCTTGTTTTTCCCAGACCCTGGGCTTTTTCCCTTCCTGTCACTTGCTTTGCAGCTTCTGGGCCTCTCTGCACTTGCTTTGCCTATGTGAATGATCTCTGCCACAGCCCAGCCGTGAACTCTTCAAGGGCAAGGCTGGTTTCTAGCCATTGTAGAATATCCATGGGCTGTGCATACAGGTGCTTAGGAAATGGTGGTCACTTAAATGGCAAGCATCCCTGCTTGGTGTCAGTTATGCTGGAAACAGTGTGATCCCAACAGCCAGGTGGGGAAGTGGTTTGGGAGCCCAGGCTTCCCCTGTTCTCAGGGCCTGTCTTCCATGGGGCTGCAGGGGATTTCTTTTCTCCTCAGTCGGGGCTGGAGGCCAAGATTAACCCTTGAGGATTGTTGTCGGGGCTGCCACGAGCTGGGCAGCCTTGTTTTCCTACCTCAGACATTTATTTCTGGGAGCCGCTACTTGATGGGGTATGCTGACCTCACAACCAGACTAGGGCCTTAAGTGGCAGCAGTGGGTGTTGGACCTCTGACTTTCTGTGGATATTGCTAGGCTTTTGTGAGCCAATCCTGGCCTAAGGTGCTCCAAAAGTAGCTTTGCCCCCTGCCTACTTGCTCCATAGCAGGATGTGTGCATACCCAATGCACAAAGATGCCTGCAAGTGAATGGGGCCTTACACCTCCTGCCTTCCCACTACATAAACTGCTTTGACCCCAGTGGATGTTACCAGGATGGGGGTGTATCCGGAAATGTGACTTTTATTGTAGAAGGGGAATCTAAGGCCACCTAACTCAAAGGAAGCGCACCATTTTTTCCTGCCTGGATTAAGTTGGGTGCCAGCCAGGATGCTCCATCCATCAGCTCACAGCTATGTTTCCTGCACAGGGTCCCATACAGGATTGCGAGGAGAGGGGTGAAGAGGAAGACCCGAGAGTGGGTGCTGGAGAAGAAGGAGCGCCATAGACGTCAGGGCAAGTGAGTACCTGGGCTAGGGATAGGCTGCTGCAGATAAAGGCCACTAAAGGCTCACCTACATTTGAAGGGGTCCCAAAGGTACTTTGTTCTTTCTTCTGAAACTCTTCTGTTCTTCCCACCTGTTATTTTTTCACAGGAAAGTCAGACCTGATACTCAGTACACTGGCCGCAAGCGCAAGCCCTACTTCTAAGCAGTTAGCTGCATCTAATGATGGGACAGCTCGGGATCCACACAATTGTGAGCTGTGCCATCCACCCCAAGGCACTTGCCTCTGGAAAGTTTTATATATTGAAATATCTACTTCATCAGCTGACAAAATAGTGTTCAGAGAAGTTCTAAAAAGTTTTAATAGTGCCCTCACTGGTTTGGTTCAGTGGTTAGAGCGTTGGCCTGGGGACTGAAGGGTCCTGGGTTCGATTCTGGCCAAGGGCACGTACCTTGGTTGCAGGCTCAGCCCTGGTCAGGGCACATGTGGGAGGCAACCAATTGATGTGTCCCTCTCACATTGATGTATGTTTCTTTCTCTCCCCCTTCCATTCTCTTTATTAAGCAATGGAAAAAATATCCTCGGGTGAGGATTAAAAAAAAAAAAGTTCTAATTATTTTTTTCATTAAAGTTCTGCGAGCATCTTATTTTGTTGTAAAAGCAATAAACCACTTTCTGCCTACCTGCTCCATAAGCAGGAACTCTGGCATTTTCCAGCTCTGTGATCCTAAACAAATATAAGTTCCACTGTTGGTGGGAGCTACCACCTGATTCCACTGTTCCAGATAGGTTTAAAGAACTTAACTGTATGAAAGCACTCTTTTACCCTACAAGGAACATAGGTAGATTTCATTAATTTAGGGCTTCCCTCTTCTTCTCTCTCTCAAATCAGTTTTAAAAAGAAGGCATTATCTAGCCCAGCAGTCTGGGCTGACCTTTGGCCCTGAGCTGCATCAGCAGCTGCTGACCAGCCTAGCATTTGGTTGTCTCGGGCAGTCTCTTGTCTGATCACCTGTAGTCAGAAGAGCAAGTCCTGCCTATGCTGGGGTATATAGGGGACCATCTAGAACACTGATGAGAGGGAATCCACTTGTCACCAGTGACTTGAGGAAAGTTCTGGGCTCTCAATATAGAACAGACATCAGGCATTGAGCAAGAGCTGAGACAGGCTGGAGTTAAAGGCTGAGAGAGGAGGCTGGGATCTTTTGACTCTCAGCCCCTTCTCTGTATTGTCACACATATTCCCCCCAAGTCCTAAGGCCATGACACTGTAATAGTAAGAAATCTAGAGTAGAGGCATGGTACAGATACAAATGTTTATTCTACATAAAAATTTCACAAAACGGGCAGCTGGTTGTACCAAGACCTTTGGTGAAGGGGTAAAGGAGGGGAGGGAAGTCATTAAAGAAGGCAACACGGACAGTGGTCACAGTCACTGGACAGGAGCAAAGCTGAGGGAAGGTGGGGCTCAGACATGGCCCCATCCCCTAATGCATGCACTTGCATGCACACTCCTTGCCTGTCAACAAGGAAGAGAGGGGTCTTGAAGTGAGGGCACGTTTCTGACTTGAGAAGCCCAGAGATGGTGGGGAGGGAGGTACCCCTCCCTGACTGGCTGCTGAATACTGCATCCAAGATACCTGACACTCGTGGCACATCAGTGGGGGACAGCAAGGGCAGGACGTGACTGCAGGCCTAAGTAACATCTGACTTCCCAGAGCACAAGAGAGCAGGGACCACTGTCCCAAACATGCAACACACAATGGCTTGAGGACCCGACTAAGGCCTGCTGGGAAGAATGGCTGGCCCAGGCTGTGAGCTTGGCCTGACCGGTCTGCCTGCCTCCCTAGCCTCCAAGGGTGGCTGGAGACCAGGCATCAGCCAGCCTCTTCCAGAATGTTATCTGGGGTCAGACATAGCCCAGGGGGGTTGCTCCTGGGGCTCTAGGAATGTGGGGAGGTTGAGGCAACCGAAGACCTATTGGACTCTGCCCCTAGGTAGGAGAGGGAGCCTGGTCTTGACACGGCCAGAAGCCACCTGACCACAGCACCCTGAGCCTCCCTGGCAGTGACTGGCTATTAGAGGCTTAGAGCTGGGCTGTCTCTCAGGGCCACCCCTCCCCTAACCTGAAAAGCAGCACCATGTGGCCAGCTGGTCCCCACCCCTCAGGGGGCTGGGCTTAGGGGGACAGCTGGAGAGGACAGGATAGATGGATGGGTTAGTAGGAGGCAAGGTTGGGGTCCAGAGAGTCTTGATGCCCAGAGACGGCAGACCCCAGGTTAAGAGTGGGATTACTGAAGGCAGAGGAAGTAGGAGCATGGCTACCTGGGAAGGGTGAGACAGCCTGGGCCAGGGCCTGAGTCTGTCCCTTGCTGACCTATCCCCACCCCGCTGGCTGTTTCCCAGCCTGGCTCCCCTCTGCCTCTTTTTGTACAGACACGCACATTGTTACAAAGATCATGCACATGACGGCTCAGGGCAGGGTGGGTATGGAGGGCCCCGTGGCAAAGAAAGGAGCAGTATGGAAATGGGAAGGAGGGGTCTCTGAGCCGAAGGGATTCAGCAGCCAGGGAGCCTCCTTAGGGTGGACCATCCAGAGTGGAGAGGCAGGTGGGGTAGTTTCTATCCAAAGATACCTCCAAAGATGGAGGCAATGACAATACCCAGAACCACACAGCAGATGATGATCATGATCTTCTTCTGCACCAGAGAAGCAGGAAGGAAAGGCCTCAGTCAGATTATGGGAGCAGTTGGGTCTGAGCAGAGCTTTGAGGGGATTGGGGCTATTGGAGAGGGGGGCTGTGATAAGGGTTAAGGGCTAGAGAGAGTGGGGGGCTGAATGGGGGAAAGGTGATGACCTGGATTGGGTCTGAGAGTGATTATAATGAGGCACTGAAGACCTGGGAGAGGTGAGTGAGGCTGTAATAAGAGCTGAGAGGTGGGATAGAGGTAGAGGAGGGATCTGTGACCACTGATGGGTGCGTAGGAAACGTGGTTGTGGAGACGGGGCTACTGACCCGGCGTGCCTTGCTCTGGTACTTGACAGCCTTTTTGGTGTCTGACACTGCCCGCTCCACGTAGTCCACTGACTGCTCCACATTGTACTCGATCCTGTCAATCATTTCCCCCTGCAGGGCCAGGGGTACCCAAGCTCCAGAGAGCCACCCTCAGGGTCAGGAGGGGGCTTGAGGCAGGACTTCAGGAAAGTACCCTGGAGAGAAAAGCAATGTGAGTACAGCTTCTCACCTGTGCCCTGCAGGCCAGGCACCCCTGGCAGCTCCCACCTCCCCTGTAGAACAGCTATCCTGGGGAGGGAACTGGCCATGCAGTCTCAGCCAAGGGCGTGGGGACCATGCAAAGAACGCTCAGCTGGGGCCCTAAACCTAGTACCTGGTGCAGAACAGAGGACAGTGCCAGGCAGAGGAAGGCAAGGGTAGGAGTAGGTGGGCTGGACTGTGGCCACAGTGAGCACCCCCATTCCATCCTCCCTGCGCATGATGGTTTTGTCCAGCTCTATTTGATCTTCAGCCTTCAAGAACAGCCTCCCCCCACCCCACCCCCAGCCCTCTTGGGAGCTGCAGTCTGGTCCCATGCAGCCTGCACAGGCCACTCAGACCATGACGCTGCCCAAAATTCCCAGCAGCAGTGTGCTGACAATGGACCACCGCTCCCATGGGCATCCATGTCACCATAATCTTTCACTGGGATGGCAGCAGCAGCATCCTCATGACCTCCTTGCTTCCTTATTCAGGTCACACTACTCCCACACTTAAGACCCTCTAATCTAGAAGAGATTTCACCTGCCAAGGCCCCGTCTACCTCATCTCTAACACATACCACCGCCCCCTGCCCTGCGTGCCCCCCGCCCCCCCCCCAGCTGCATGAACCTTTCTATTCCTGAAATATGTCAGGACCATGGTGTTGCTGTCCCTCTGCCTGGGCCAGCTCTTCATTCTTCTCTGGGATATCAGGATATCTCCAGAGCTCAAACACCACTTCCTCAGAGAGGCCTTCTCTAGCCACCCCATCCAAACTGGCCTCCACAGTGCTATGTATATCAAAATGGTATTCCAAGTGTAACCCTTGGACTAGGAGCATCAGCATCATGCTTGAGCACGTTAGAAATGCAAATTCATGGGCTCCTACCCAGACCTACTAATCTCTGGGAATGGGGATTGGAACAGGACAACTTATAAGAAAACAAGCCCTCCAAGTGATTCTTGGGCACTTTCAAGTTTGGGAATCACTGCTCTATCACCATGCTGCCTTCTAACATCTCTTGAGCACTTGACACAACTGGAAAATACTCTAGTTGTCATTTACTTGTGCTACCCTTCAACAGACATTAGCTCCAGGAAGCAGGCCCTCAGCTCTCCTGGTCACTGCTATATCTCCAGCTCCTAGAAAAATGCCCATTCACAGTGCCTACATGACAAACAGCTAGTGGATAAGAAAGGTTAAGGTGGGGAGGGCCATGCAGGGCCTGGGGTCCTGGAGGGCCAAACAGAGCCATGCAGCAACTAGGGCCCGGTGGCTGAGCCATGCAGAGGGCCCTTTAGGTGAGTGAAGTCCTGGAGGCAATTTTAATAGCAGGTAGGTAGTTACCTGAAGACTTGGTCCCTCCCAGGCAGGGCAGCGTGTTGGGCAGAAAGGGTGGGGGTTAGTGCAGCCCTGGGTGCTACTGTGGGCTGAGGGGCAGGGCAGTGGGGCCCCAGGCACTCACCTGGCTCTCCACAAGCATGGCCATGTCCATGAACATGTCGTGTAGCTCACGGATGCTGTTCTCTAGCTTAATGATCTCACTGTGCCGCGTCTCAATCTCACTCAGGGCCTGCTTGGAGATGCTGGAGTCCATGATGATCTAGGGATGGGAGCAGTGGGCTGGAACCCAGGCACTTGCTGAAGGGTGGGAGTGGGGACCAGGACAGCAGGAAACCAACTGCAAAGGCAGCTGGGATGGGCAGTAGCCTGCGAAGAATGTTCTGGAAGGAGGGCCTGAGGCTTCTTCCTTAGCTGCAGTACTGCCCCCACTTTCTGCTCAGCTCTTACTAGCTGTTACCTAACTTCTCAGACCTGATTTCCTACCTGTAACATGGGGCTGTTAACACTCCCTACCTGTGCTTGTGCAAGGTAACTGCTAAGTGATAGCTTTTATCACCAGTGTTGTACAGAGCCCAAGATGACTGCCCCACAGACCCAGGACTTAAACCGCCTTTCTCCCGTCCCCTTTCCTGTTCTTCTTCCTGCACTGAATGTAGCTGTCCCCCATTTTCTCCTCCTAGAACCCGCACTCCCAAACTCCCTACTTGTATGCCACCTTCTTCAGGAAGCCCCCAGCTCAGCAGAGCACTGAGCTTCAACTGAACTTAGAGATGGCCTAGGGCACTGTGTCTCCTGAGGATGGAAGGAGGCCCAAGCTGGTGGTGAAATGGGCAGGGGTAGCAAGGAAGTGGATTCAGTTGAGAGGAACCAGGATACCTTTGCCACTAACATTTATGTGACCTCAACCTAGTCCCCTCCTCTCCCTGAGATTTGTCCTTCTCTAAAAACTGCCTCACAAGGTGGCTGTGTCCAAATACTGCCCATATCAAGCACTCCAGGGTCATGGTGGGAGGGGTCCTGGTAGGAGGGGTCCCTATGGGAAGGGTGGGGTCCACACTTACCCCAGAGGCAAAGATGGCTGGGTTCCCACTCTCTAGCATATCCTCCAGCTCCTCACTGGTCGTGGTCCGGCCAGCTGCAAGCAGGGGTCACATTGAGTGTAGCCCTCCCCAGGGAGTTTAGCAGCAGCCTCGTCCTGTACTTCAGCCTTGCCCCCACCCTCTGGCTCCATTCCTGAGCCCAAGCCCCAACCCCTCAGCTTACTGATCTCCAGCTGCCTCTGGATCCGGCCCTTGCAGCGCTCCCTGTAGTCACATTGTGTGGCATTGTACTCAGACATGACCTCCACAAACTTCCGAGACAGTGTGGAGTGCTGGGGGTCCGAGATGGGGGTACAGGTATCAGGCCCAGCCCCACATGGCCCGAGAGCCTCAGAGGCCAACTGCCCACCCAGAGGCCTAGCCCCCACCTGCGTCTTCCTGATCCTCAGGTCAGCGGATGAGCGGTTCAGGCCTTCCTCCTGCTCGATGCTCTGCTCAATGCCTGGGGGAACAGATGGCTGCTGAGCCATAATCTTCCGCCATTCACCAATGACCCCCAACCCACACACCCAGGATCTGTCTTAGGAACTCCCCTGGGGAGATTTGTATGGCCTGTAAATGGGGTCACATGGGAAACAAAGGAAAAGGGAGAGCCAAGCACTGATGGAGGAGGAGCCAACAAGGGCCCTTCTAGGCATGATGCATGTGTACACGTGTGCACATATGCACACCCACTTGTGAGGCCTCAGGCACATACCAAGCTCTGTACGTGTGAGCTCCTACTATATATTAACCTGGTGGCTCAGACCCATGCTGTCTCTTTGCTCAGGAAGGTTGTACACCCAACATGGGGCCATGTCCAGAGTGGGGAGGGCCAGGCGGTTGCCTGTGCATTCTGGGCATGCACATCTATGCTCACACAAACACATGGAGGCTCTGTGTAGAACCAGGCAGTGCTGGCCAGTCCTCTAACCCTCTTTAGGTGAAGTGGGGGACAGTGCCCAGATTGGAGCACTCCCTAGACAAAACCTCAGGCATATGTCCCAAAGCCCAGACCACAGCCTGGCACAAACAGGCCTGCAAGGTAGCTGTTGAATGAATGGCACAAGATGGCAGCCTCATAAAGGAAAGCAAGACCCAATGTACCCCCTCAAAGTTGATGAAACCCTGTGGGCTGCGTGGAGGAAGCAGGCTTGGAATGCCCCCCACCTTAGACAAGGCTGGAGCCCAGACTCACTCTTCAACTTTGAGCGCACTTTGTTTGCTGTCTTCTTTATGTCGGACATGAGTTCCTCCAGCTCCTCCTTTGTCTCTGGGGAGGAAGAATGGCGGGGGTAGACACCCTGGGTTCCCCCATGCCAATGTTTAGGCTCAGCCTCCTGTAAAGGGGGCCCACCAAGGTGGGGCCCTGGATAGACCCTGGATCCTGGGTCTTCCCTCTTCCTTGGCTAAGGCTCTGCCTGCCCCTCCAATCCTAGGCCAGGGACACACCAGCTGCAGCCTCACCGCCTGTTATGCTGCCTTCCAAGGAGCCTCCCTTCTTTTGCTGGCTCCCCTACCCCCTGCAGATAACAGATGGGTCTAAATTTAAGGCAGAAATAATTGTAGAGCAGCTGGTGATGCTGGAGTTGGCACTGGGGAGCATTTACTTGATACTTGCCTGAGCTGAAGGTGGGGGGGGTGTGGGCTCACCTAGCATTACCTGGTCGCTCAGGGGGGTGAGCATCCATCCAGCCAGTGGGCGACCAGGGACCAGGGAGGCAGAAACCAGCCCCCCCTACATCAAGCATCTTGGGAGGGGCAGACCTTGTTCTATTCACAAAGCCCCCCTCCCCAGGTGCTGAGCTCAGTGGAGGACAGGTGCTGAGTGCCCAGTGGATGGACAGGGGCAGGAGGCACCTGGCCTAGGTGGGGAAGACTTCAAAGAGGTGGGTAGCATAGTTGGACCTAGAGGTAGCAGGCACCTGGGCCTATGAGAGGGTGAAGTTGAGGGAAGTCGGTAGCTGGTGTTTCTGGCCCTTGTTCCAACTGGAACTATCTCCCTAAAACTGGCAGAGGCCATGAGGGTGCCCATCTTACCCCACTCCCTGTGAGAGATTAGTTGGCAAAGGGGGGCAAGATAGCTGCTTTCCTCTGGGGTGCTTGGTGGAGAAATGGGTCCTGGCAGCACGCCAGCCTCAGGGCAGTCCCCCCAGACCCCACCTCCCAGAGAAACCACAACTGAGCTCCTGGCTGCAACCTTTCTCATCTACTCTCTGTTTGCTTCCAGGACTGGGGCTTCTTCTATAGGGGATTGGGGAGGGGCGTTTATAGCAAAGGATCAGGTGAGGCCACTCCCAAGTGGAATATGAGTGAGGTGGAGTCCTGCAGGGGGACACGACGAAGGGGACTTGGAGGAGGAAGCCTCTTTGGTATGAACAAAGGAAAACTTGGTTACCAGATGCTCTAACGTCTCAGCCTTTTTAGCTCAGACCCAAAATAGCCCAGTCTGGATGGCAGCCCTTAGAGGAAGCAGAGCAAGCCTCAGCCCAGGAAAGTCATCCCCCGCCCCACTTCTATCTTTCCTTATGACTCCTCTTCAACTCTCCTTGCCTTTGCCCTAGGACCCTTTGCTTTACTCAGCTCACCTCAGCGACCTCCTAACTGCTCAGCTCGCAGGTAGCAATTCTGAACTGGTTGCTGCTGTGTGATATGGGGAGAAGTGCCGAAGGCAGCACAAGGGAGCCCGGGGAAGAGCTAGGCAGCTCATCACCCCAAGCCACCCCACCTTCCAGCAAGTGAGAGGCCAAATCTCCAGCTATTTATAGTTCCTGTCCCACAATCAGCCCCCTTCTCACCAGCAATGACCCACCACTGACAACCAGATACACATGAGCACATAGACAAATCATGTCACATGCTGCCGTCCCAGACAAGCCTCTGGGGAAAGGAGCAAAGCATGATGACTGCTCTGGATGTATGCCCAGCTTTGGGTGGTTCCCCTTTCCTTTGTACCCCTTTGTGGGACAGTCACCCAGGCTCCCAGATGATTCATTTGCCTTCCAAGGGCCTGGCACGAGGCTTGGTTAGTGGGCATTGGCCTTGGGTTCAAGCTCACTTTGGGACTGTGAAGAGATTTTTTTCTCAGTGCTTGAGGATGCCTGAGGGCGAGGGGCCATGGATAGGGAGGCAGTGCTGGAGATGAAACTGAAAACAAGCCCTGAGTGCCTGGGTGGCAGGCTGTGAGCCCTGGCCCGTCACTGCCCCCTGGGGCTGAGGGTGAGCTCCCTCCAGGGGAGGGGATCTCTAGCCTGCATGTTGTCAGCCTGGCACATAATAGTGTAGTAATCAACACCTCAACAGACACTGTGACAGCCAGGTCAGGGAGACCTGTCTGGGGACAGAGTGGAATGCAGACACAAACAGGCTCCCTGTGCAGAGGGAGAGAGGTGACTTCCTGGAGCCCTGAGAATGCTTGCCTCCAGGGTACCAGTGGCCAGATGTCAAGGCTGCCAGCTCTTTCCGGAAGCTCTGCCTGCTTGGCCAGCTTGCCCTCCTACAGCATTGCCACTTCAGAGCTGCCATCTGCTCCCCAGGGAGGCAAGGGAAAGGGAGGGGCCGGGCTGAGAGGCCTCCTATTCATCAGAGTAAGCTCCCTCCCTCCTTGCCTTCCTCCCAGAGTCCCAGGGCTGTAGCCAGCCCAGGGCCTTTGTAAAAAAGTCAGTTTACCTAGGGAGGACAGGCTGGCTGCCTGACCCTACCCAAGTCTGAGGAGGGCTGCCCCTCCCACCACACAAGTCTTTGTAGGAGACCTGATTCCAGCGTGTGATACTGAGCACTGAACCCCCTATGCTGGGCCTGGGATAACTGTGTTTCCTGAGGCTCCCACAAAGCCCTCCCCAACCTGGCCAGGCAGCAGCGCCTTCCTAGAGGCCTATGGGGCCTAAAACCCACCCCTCACACCTAGATACTCACTCTCATCAGGGTTAGGGGAGGCCAGGATGGCGCTGTGCTTCCGCTTCACCTCCTCCACATTCTCAGAGATCTTGTCAATGAAGCCTCGGATCTCCTCTACCTGTGGAACAAGGCCAGGTGATCAGGAGAAAATCCAGGGATGGGGCTTCTTGGGTCCATGGCTTGTCCAGAGTGGGGCCAGAAATCAGGCTCAGGGCCAGGTTGGGCCAGATTTCCAGTGGTGGTGGGGTTGGCTGCTCCAAGGTCCTACTAGACTGGGGTGAGGAGGCTTTGCTCCCCTCTGAGCTCATCTATGCACTCTCAAAATAGCTTCATTAATTGGTGCCTGAGAGCTGCTGAGCCAGGAACAGGTGTGTAAGTGCAAGGCCTGGCTCAAAGTTGAGATGTGGTCACCCGAGGCCTGCCAATGTATGGGGAGAGGTTGGGTGTGCTGGCTCCCACCTGTTCGAAGAACTCATCCATGAAGCGGTCTCGGTCCACAGTGACAGTGACATCGTCGTCGTCATCGCTGTCCTTGGCCTGCATGGGGGTATAAACACATGAGCGTACCTGTGGTTGGACTACTGGACCTGGCACCCCAAACTGCCTGGCATCCCTAGATATCAGGCTTGCAGTTGCAGGACCAGGGCCCCAACCATTCCCCTGTCCTCTTGGCAGGGACAAAGCCTGGCTGTGTCCTCAGCTCCCAGGCACGGTGATACCTGAAAGATCCCTGGTGACCCAGCATAAGGAGAGGGGCCTTGCCAGTAAGTTGGTGACAGGGCCAAGTCTCCAGGCCAGGGACTCCTCCTGCCCAGCTACCTGCTCCTTCCCCACAGGACTGGGGTCTTCCCAGAACCTCCCTCACTCTAGGGTGCTGCTCGGGGGCCCTTCCATTGGCTGAGCAAGAAAACCTCAGGGCTTGGTCCATAGGCCATTGGCCCTAACTCCCAGACGTTGCCTGAGACAAGCCACCTAGAAGCCAGAGTTGTCTACTCTCCTGGCTAGGAGTTCCCAAGCTCTCTTTCCAGGGAGGGCTCTGGAAGTGGAGGCCTGGACTGTTCCGGCCTGAGCATGCCAACACCTCCCAAAAGGCTGGATGGCTCAGACACAAGGCGATCCCCACAGCGCCCTAGACACTCCTGAGAGAGAGACTTCCTTGTACGGGGCTCTGCCAGGTGCCAGCTTTACCCACTCAGTCTTCTCAGGATCCTTTCTCTCCTGGTCAGTCTTGACATGGGGCCTTGACCCTCTTTCTTTACAGGTCAAGAGCTGGCCCCAGAAGGTACAAGAGGCCAGTCATGTTACCACTTGGTGGGGCCTGCCTTAGGCCTCAGCCACAAGTGTAGGCCCCACTCTGCTGCCCCAGGAGCAACTGGACAAAAGCCACCCTCATCACGGGGTGGGGGAGTTACACCTGACTTCCCAGCATGCTGGCCATGCTCATTACTGTCCACCCTACACCTTGACTTGGCCATGGTCAGCCCATTCTGCTGGCAAGGCCAAGGTCCCTCTCCACAGCCAAGCCAGGATACCCATGGCAGGACTGTCACCCCTCACTAAGACTGGGGTTCTCTGGCTCAGTCATGCCTCTTCATTTCTCAATGCCCCAAGGGGAGGAGGCACTGGCTGGCTAGGCACTGGCCCTCACCTCCACATTCCCTTACATCAGGGCCCAGGATAGAGGTCAGGGGGGATAGGGAAGCTGAGAGACTTACCCTGTGGGTCTATTTCTCCTCTACAAAATGGGGACAGAGATACCTGGCTGCAGGGAAGGAGGGCTGAGGAAGGATGGGGAAGCACAGCATGTTGTAAAGGGCTGTGCCCCTAGGGCTCTCGGGGTCCCATTACCCCACCAAAGTGGGGCTTGGCTAGGAGCTTTATGGAGACAGCTTAGAGGGGCCCCTCTCATCAAGAAATCACACCTCCTCCCCCAGCAGCTAAAATAAATCCTGGCTTCCAAAAGTGCCTGCAGCTGCTAGCAGGTGGTCCCCCTTCCCTCACCAAGCCCCCCCCATAAACTGGGAATCTTGGAGCCATTTCCACACTTTTAGACCACCCTCCACCCAGGAGTTGAGCCAGAGGAGCACTCCTTAGGGAAACTTAGGCAGAGTACAGCCTGGAAAAGCCCAGTTCCCCTTCCTGGGCAGCTTGCCAGGTTGGCAAGTAACCCTAGGAACTCCTGCCATTCAGTACCCTGCCCTCTCTGTTCTTCTGGTGCCAAGAGAAGGATGGGTGGACTCAGAGGGGTAGAAGAAGAGTTTCCCAGCTCCTTTCCCAGAAATAGTGACCAGCTAGGGCCAAAGACAAGAGCACCTGAGTCACCAGAGATGAGAGTCATTGCCAGAGACACTCGGGATCTGGGCTGGTGCCCCTCTCTGGGACTCATCTTTAGATGTCCAGCTAACGCTGACCTGCTACCTCCACAGCATTCCCAGAGGACTGAAGGGTGGACTTGGGTAGTTTCTCCAGTAGGAGGTTGGCAGGAGAGCCCTCCTCCAGGCTCTCCATCTATGAGAGTAGAGCTGTGGAATGGAACATTTTGGGCCAGGGTCTGACTGGGGCACCCAGGTTGGGGCATTCAGATTGGCCCCAAAGACAACTAACTGGAGGGTTTAGAACCTGACCTTGCAGCTTTGGTCAAACCAGCAGGGGCTCCAAGCAAAACCTTGAGGGGATGCTCCAAGGGGACTCTTCCTTACTAAGTCCTACCCTCCTCTTCACCCCCACCCTCCTCTTCACCTCACTGCCCCAGCCTGAAATCACACTCCAGCTATGCCGGACTCCCTACCTCTTATAATTCACCCACTGTCCTCCCTGCTTTCATAAGCAGTTCCCTCTGCCTGGGATGCTGATTCCATGATGCTAACATTCTCCTCATCCTTAGATGCAACCTCCTTCCAGAAGCCTTCCCGAGCTCCCTTGGGTGAGTATCTAGCTCCTCTGGTTCCCCACTCCCTATCCGCATCCCTACTGGAGTTACAGCCACAGACTCTTAGGCTCTAAGGGATCTGAAAAGTCTTTTGGCTCCAGCTTCCAGCCTCAGCTTGCACACTTCCTATGATGGTGAGCTCATTAGCTTCCCCAGGCAGCTCTGCCCATCCTGGGCAGCCCCAATTATTAGAAAGTCCCTCCTTTTCCTGTGGTTTGGACCGAGGCCATAAAGAACCTGTTGGTGCCCTCTCCCTTGGATGGCCCTGACAGAAATCTGAAGGCAGCATCCATATCCTACTTAGGTTTTTATTTTCAAGTTCACCATTCCCTCCCCTTCAGATCCTTCCCAGGGACCCTAAATTGTAGCTCCTGTCCCTGACTTGTTCAGCCTGGCCTCTGTCTTCCCCTGTAGTACAGGATGCAAACGGAACCTGCTGCTGATTGTGGTCTGAGCAATGCCAAAGAGCTGGCCCATCCCCTCCCTCTTGCTACATATTTTACCTCTGTTAATGCAGCCAAAGATCACATAAGTGATCCTATAGTACTTCTTGCCAAGGAAAGTAAGCCCTTCTCTATCACTGTCTTCTTGGCTGGATTTTGGGCGCAGTGAAGGAACTTTTTTGTTTAATTTCTTCATTTGTTCTGATCCTTGTTCTAGCTCTAGAATCTGATCGCTCGTGAATGTGTTGCCCCCTGCAACCTCATCCACATCTAGGCCACAGCCCTGTAGCACCTTTGTAGAGATGTCCTCCAGATTAACTCACACCCCTAATCAGTTCTCACTGGCATTGAATAAATGACAAGGATGTAGGATGCCAGCACCACTACCTCCCTGCCCCCAATCCAGACACATGCTCCTTACCAAAAGGAAGAAGGAACTAGGAACTAGGCTGGCATGCCATCTTCCTAGTGTCCTGGGCTGGCCACAGTGAATATCATACACATAAAAAGTGGATATCTAGATATCTGTTGAATGATTAGAGCTCCAAACTTGGAAATCCACCAGTCCTCTCTGAGTAGCAGTCACAGCTCTGGAAAGAGGGCTGGGTTGGAACTGGGGACTTGGGAGGCTTCTGTATGGAAGCGGCAGCCAGAGCCATGGCGCAATTAAAAGCTTGAAGGTTCAAACGTCCTCTGGATCAACCCACCTAGACATCATGTAAGCATCCTGCGTGCCACCTGGCCAAAACTAGTCTCTTCCCCTTTTTCCTGAACCCCCTCTTCTGAAACCCCCTGCTTAGAACCCTGTTCCCAAGATGTCCTCAAGTCAGAAACTAGGAGACAACTACACTCTTCCTCCTTCTCTCACATCCAACTAACATTCTATTTATCCTGGTGTTTTCTGTTCATCCTACAGTGGTTCTCAATCCTGATCCAGCACCAGCATCCCTTCGGGGGGGGATTTGACAAAAACAGCTTTCAGCATCCTACTCCAGAGAGATCAAATCAGAATTTATGGCGGTAAAGCTGGTGAGGCCCCTCAGGATTGAGAACTGCTGGTCTGGTCTCCCTCTTTTCTGACCAGCTGGCATCTCAGCTCCAGTCTCAGCACCTTCAGCATGAGCAACAAGGAATAAAAACCAGGCAGGGTGGGAGGGGGGATTGCCCTCACCACAGCAACCTTCAGGAAGAGAAGATCACACTAGAATCACTAACAGGAAGCCCTAAGCTTCCCCTAGTGGAGGCCAGGCAGCCCTGGTGGTCTCGCCTGGCAGAGGCTCCAGGATTCCAGGAAACTAGAGTTTGATTCCTCCAAGAGGCGCCTGCAGGCCAGTCCCCAGGGATGGCGGCAGGCCAGCCAGCAGGGTTGATTCATTCCTACCGAGTAGGAGTTGCTGTTGTCTGCCTCAAGGGCTATTTTTTTCCCCTTCTTTTTTATGACTAATCAAAAGTCAGTATCACTAGAGGAGAGAGGTCCAGAGCCCAGTAGGGTGTGTGAGGCCAAGCTGGGTGTCCAGGAAAGAGGACTCTCCAATCTGATTGCTTCGCCCTCTCCCCATCCTGTGTGTTCCCTCCTCCATCAGATCTCTGCTCTTATCAGGGTCTATTAGGGTGGCACCTTCAGGCAATGGAAAGGGGCTGGGCTCTGCCCCCAGATGCTGTGTGACCATGGATAAACCCCTGTCCCTTTCTGGACCCCAGTTTTCCAATTTGTAAGATAGAAGGTTGGACTAGATAGTCCGTAAATATTCCAGCTGCATCCCAGATGAAAATGTGCTCAAATACATTGTTTCTTTTGGGAACCCCCAAGGAGGTAATTGGAGAGAAGGTGGAAGACACCACCCTGGGCCTGCACAAACCTTCCTGTTGTTGCTCTAGGACCTCTAGTCTCTTCCCAGTAGTGAGAGAGAAAAGGGAAACTGGTGGGCAAAGGAAGACACTGGGTTTTCCATCCAGGCCTTCCCCAGCTGTTCCAGTGGGCTGGGCCCACTCTAGACCAGGTGTCATGACCACCCATCATTCTCTCTTGGTTGGGCATTCCCACCTCTCTCCATTTCCTCACTCTGGTCCCTCCTTTTGGACCACCTATCTCTTCCCATTCAAATCAAACTCCTCCTCCTGAGTCACCCCAAGTCCTCTTCTTCCAGGAAGGCTTCTTTCCAGGTCTGGCCAATGAAACTCTCCCTCCTCCCTCTGTCCTCTGGCTCCTACAACAGGTCCCTTGTGTCCCACACAACTCAGCATGTAGATAACAGTGTTCTGGGCCCAGGGAGGGATCAATCAGCTCCAAGAAATTCTAAGAAAGGAAATAGGAAGGCCTTCCACCTGGGGGAATGAGGCAGCTGCACACCAGGCAGGGCTGCCTGAGGCACCTTGCCTCAAAAGTCCCAGGTTATGTTACTCTGGGCTAGTCTTTGCCCCCTCTTAAGCCTCCAGTTGCCTTTCTGATTTCTGAGGGCTGCCTATAGTGTTGAGCCCCCACACTGGCCCGTATGAGAAGAGGGGACTGGAGAAGGCTGGAGGGCTGAACCTGGCCTGCAGAGAGCTGAGGAAATGTGCCAGCTCCTTCATCAAGTGTGACTTTTATAAATAAGCTCCCTTTGCCGGGCTTCCTTCCAAATGAGGTAGCAATGGGTGCGGAAGGGGGAGGAGCAGGGAGGAAGGAGGTTTGGGGGTGGTGCAAGTTGCTGTCCCAAGCACCACCTGTGTCCAGCCCAGTCAGTACTGGCCTCTTGGTTCCTGGGGATTCTGGTCTGAAAAGTCTAACCCCTGGAATTTAAGGTCTCCCTCAAATATGGAGTCAGAGTCAGGAGATCTGTGACTACCCCTCTTGCCCTGAAAATCTGGGTTCTAGGTATTCCTATCTCCACTTCATAGATGGGATTTTGAGGCCCAGAGGGAAACTTGGAACGGCAGTCCCCAGACTACCTGTTCCACCCCAGCACTGTGGGTTCCTGCCAGCACCCCATCGAGGCCGCTACAAACCCCTAAGGAGCGTGCCTCCCAGCAATGAGTATGGCAGCCTCCTGAACACCTGAGAGGGCTCAGAACACCTGAGAGCTGGGGTCTGGAGAGGAAGCCTCAATTGATTCACATAGAAACCAGGCCTTGCCATCTAAGGGTCCACCTGGGCTAATGTTGGGGAGAGGTGGGGCAGGAGGGTTAGGAGGGTTAGGAGGGGTCACAGAGACACATACCAGAGCAACAGACCTGAGTTCGAGCTCCCTACAACTCAAGCTTTCCTGGGGGTCACCCAGTCCCAGGCAGGCCTAAGTCTGCCTGTCTTCAGGACTAGGCAAAGCCCCTTTCTACTATCCCTCTTGATCTACGAGGTAAGCCACTTGCTCTCTTGTGCCACAGTTTCCCCTTCAGCAGAGGGGATAAAGGCTGAAGAGCCAGAGGTGCAGTCAGATGTAGAGGGCTCTGTTCCCTCTGACCATTGGTTCCCACATATACTATTGCCTGAGCTACCAGGTGCTCAAATATCAGCAGATGCACCACAAGACCATTCAATGCAAAGATAACTTTCTGACAACGCAGCACAGGAAACTTGAGGGCAACCACAAGGGCTGGCAGGGAAGTGTTTAGACGCCACATAGGACATGAGGGACCATCTTCTTCCTTTGGAACCTCCTGGGGTTTACTACTCTGGGAGCTAGGCACTCATCCAGGAATAACACAGATCTGATGGGTAGGGTGGGGGCTGGCAGCCACAGCAATGGGGAAATGGAGGCAGGAATGTACCGGTCCCAGCCCCAAGCTGCCTGGAGGATAAGACTAGTATAATGTGGGGGACACAGACACAAATACAGGGAGTCTCTGGGCAGTGAGGACAAGCCATGGGGTCAAAAGCCCCAAGGATGCTTGAGACTTTCCCTATGAGGGAACCTAGGTCTCTGGCTCCAGGGTGGGCAGCAGGGTAGAGTTCTGGGGAGCCACTGAGCTACAGCTCCCCCAGAAAACAGTGGGCAGGGCCTAGCAGCAGGACGGTCAGCCAGGGGACCAGACACAACTCAACCAGGTCTAGAGCTAAGGGCAGGCAGGCTTTCTTTTCTTCACTGCTCCCCCACAGGCCTGCGGGCTTGCCATTCCTAAGGACAGAGGTGCAAACGTCTTGCTAAAAGGGAGAAGCCAGGGGAGTGAGCGGGGCTGACGAGGAGCAGGCGGCAGGGGTCTCCGTTAGGGGCAGGGGCTCTGTCAGGGCTGGGAGGGGGTGGGCTCTTACTCAGAACCTTTGCGAATCCTCCCACTCCCTCAAACCCCACCCCAGGAGCCACACCCCGGGGGCCTCTGAGACACAGGTGGAAAACAGGTCCAGGTCTGAATGGGGCCAGAGAACCCCGGAAAGGTCTGGAAATGCTGTGGCGGGCCGCCCGGAAGCCGTGAAGGCGGACCGGGGGCGGGTCTGACCCCTCCCGCACCCAGGCGGGCAGCAGATCCCAATCGCGACCCGGTGGGGAGCCGCAAGTGACGGGAGCTACAGGTGATGAGAGGTGATGAGAGGTGATGGGGGGGGGGCGAGCCAGAGCCCGCCACGGAGCCCGGCCCCGCCCGACCGCCCGGTTTCCGCAGCGCACCTCGCCGCGGGGCTCCAGGCAGGGGACCGCTCGGGGCCCTTCCCTCCGCGGCCCCCCGTGTCCACACCAGAGCGGGAACAGGGCGTCGGTGATCAGGCGCCGTGTAGGACGGAGACCGGACTTGCTCCGCGGGCCGGGCAAGAGGTCAGGCTTTTCCGTCCTGCCACCGATCTCCGATTAATACCTCTCCGACCACCCGCCGCAAACAAGGAGGCACCCAAAAGTTTACCTAGGACCCCGGACTCTATCCGGCAGCCCGCGGGTCAACGGGGCCGAGCTCATGCCAGACCGTGACCCCGAGGAAGTCGGAGGGGTGGGACCCTTCGAGGGGTCGGGGTTCCCGGTCCCGCCACGCTCTCTCCCGCCCGGGTCGGGGACGCGGAGGCTGCCGCCCGGGTGACCACCGGAGCCGGGCGAGGAGTGGCCGGCGCGCGGGACGGGCGGCGGGCGGCGGGCGGCGGCGCGCGGGGGCCGGACTCACCGTGCGGAGCTCCTGGGTTCGGTCCTTCATGCTCCCGGGAGTGGCCGCGGCGCCGGCTGCAGCCTGGTGAGTCCCGCATGCGCGGCGGCCGCCCCGCGGCTGCGCAGCGCGGGCCCGGCCCCGCCCCGGCCCCCGGGACCCCGGCCCAGCCCCCAGCCCGGCCCCGCCCAGCGGCCGCCCCGCCGCGCGAGGCCCGGCCTAGAGCGGGTCCTGGGGGTGCGGCGCCTTGCCCCCAACCCCGACAGGGTCCTTGGTTGGGTCGAAGCCCCAGGACCACGTCCCCCCGCGTTCTTGACGCGTATCCCCTGCCGGGAGCGGGCCCCAGAGCCCCTGCTCCCTCCCTTGCCCAGCCCTCCCTCCACTCAGACCCTCAGCCTCATTCTGGACGCTGGATCTTTATCCCCAGACTCTCTCACATCCCCGGGCTGGAGCTTGGACTCCCCCTCCCCTTGATTTCATTGCTTGGACCCTCCAGCACCCGCCTCCAAAAACCTCCTCCGGAGTTCCAGCCTTTGAGCCTCTGCTCGTCACTCTTCCCCATCCTCTCACATAGCCTCAGGCTCTGACCCCCTCTCTCCCCATAATTTCTCAGTTCTCGGTCCCGATGCTGGATGGCCACCCCTTTTCCTTTAGTTTTCACTCCCGGCAGGATACCAGAAACTGTCTGTCTTTGGGAAAGAGAGATCTAAGTTATACTCCCTCTCCTTCCCCCATCCCTGCATCCCCAACCCTGAGCCCCAGCCCCAAGCCTGGAGCTCCCCATTCCTATCTAGAAGCTGGGACCCAGCTCCCTCTGGCACTAAAGGGAAGATCTTAGCAGTACCGTAGAGGGGTGGTGGGTGGTGGCTAGTCAGTAGCAGATGCTCCTTTTCTGGTCCCTGCCAGCATCTTGTAGAGACAGCAGTCACACACACACACCTCCAGCTGTCCCCTCTGTGACCTGGCCCATACCCTCTTGACCTCAAGCCAAGCACACCCCCTTCCCTTTCCCAGGGCTGCCAAGGTGTTTCTCTGGAGTTGGGCCAACCCCCTGCTGCCCAATGTGTCCAGGCCTGGCACTTGTCCCAGACTGTGGGCACAGGTTAGCTGGCTGGTAGACAGGCTAGAGACACTGTTCCAGTTATCAATGGAAAATAGGGCCCAAAAGTAGCTCAGAAGTGGCCTGGCATGAGAGGTAGCCACACCCCTTCCAGTTGTCCAAACCTTGAGTGTCCCACAGAATAAGCATTGGTGGTGCCCCGCCCTTTTTTGGTGGTGCCCATTTGACAGATGCAAAACCAGGACTCACCTGCTAGAGGGACTTGCTCAGGGTTACAGAGAACAAATGGCAGAGAAGGTGCTGCCTGACTCCTGGTCCAGAGTGCTTTCCTGTGTGCAGCATAGTTCAGTGGGGTGGGTTACATGGCCAGACATTGGGCTCTGGGGTACACCACCTCAGAGCCCAGTGTCTGGCCATGTGGGGAGAGGGCAAGAAGGGGGGACACAGCTCCTGCCCTCAGAGAGCCTAGGTGTCATGCCAAGCATCACTTACTGAAATGCACATTAAATGATAACATGGAAAATGAATAAAGAATGAACACGCGTCCTTCACCTTTAAACTCTACCTTTCTGATATATGTCTTATCCTCATTCAATCATTTATTCTTTCATCAAATATTACCTTGGAAACCATGCTCTGGGGCCACTGTTCTGTAACTGATGTGCTCCTAGTGTAGCGGGAGAGACAGACATGGTTTCAATATGTGGAGATCCAGGGTGGCTTCCCAGAGGTGGTGATGTTTGAGCTGGGTGTTGGAGGAGTGGGACTGCAGCAGGGAGTGGTGCAGGCTTCCTGAACAGAGGAAGGAGTGTGCCAAGACACTGGGGTGGGGGAACATTTCAAGAACTGCTTAGGTATGAGAATGAGGCATGGGTAGGAGGTGAGGGAGTGAGGCCTTGAATGTTAAATTATATTTTGCAGACGAGGAGGAGGCAATCATTCCTTTAATAAAAACGTATTGAGCATTTACTGTGTGCTGATTGTTCTAGATGTTGGGGACTTGGCAGAAAACAAGACAGACAAAAGTCCTTGTCCTCATAGAGTCCACATTCTAGTAGGGGAAAAAATGATAAACAAAATAAACAAACAAATAAATAAGTAAATAACATATAATGGTGATAATATACTATGGAGAAGATAAAGTAGGAAAGAAGGGGTAAGGGGTGCTGCGTTTGAGGTGGGAATTCCAACTTTATTTTATTTTTAAAAATTTTTGTTTACAGTGGTACCTCGGTTTTCGAATGTTATCTGCTCTGGAAGACTGAGTTCTGAAACATATGAAACCTGAGGGATCCACAGCTGACAGCTGGGCCTCAGGATCTTGCCCTCATCAGAAGCCGTGGGGCATGTTCGACTTCTGAGGCGTGTTGGAAAACTGAAGCATTTCCTTCCAGGTTTACGGTGTTTGTAAACCAAAATGTTCGTCAACGGAGATGTTGGAAAACCGAAGTACCACTATAAACTTTAGAGAGGGAGAGACAGAGAGAGAGAGACAATGATTTGTTGTTTCACTTATTTATGCACTCATTGGTTGCTTCTTGTATGTGCCCTGACGGGAACAAACCCACCACCTTGGTGTATCGGGACGATGCTCTAACCAACTGAGCTACCAGGCCAGCACAAGGTGGGCATTCCAATTTTATTTTATTATTATTACTTTTTTATTTTTGTTTAAAGTATTACAGATGTCCCTTTTTCTCCCCAATGACCCGTTCCCCCCCCCATTCCTTTCCCCTCCCCAGGGGCATTCCAATTTTAAATGAGATGGTCAAGGAGGCCTGAGATGGTGGTATTTGAGTAAACATCTGAAAGGGGTGAGGGAGTGAGCCACACATGTCTCTGGGGGAAAGCATTCTGTGCAGACGGAACATTAAGTGCAATGCCCATGCGCAGGGAGCATGTTGGAGAAACAGCAAGAAGGCAAGGATGCTTGGAGCACAGTGGGTGAGGAAGAGCTCAGAGGAGCTAGTCAGAGAAGTAGAGGGAGGGGCTTTGTAAGTGATGGTGTCCTTTGGCTTTTACTCTCTGACTGGGGTGGGAGCCGCAGGAGGGTTTTGAGCTGAGGAGGGACATGATCCACCCTAGGCTTTAACAGGATTACTCTGACTGCTGGGTGGAGGAGAGACCGAAGGGGACTCGGAAGCAGGGACATCACTTAGGAAGTTGTTGCAGTATTGCAGGTGGCTGGGACAAAGGTGATGGCAGTGGTAATGGTGAGAAGTGGTCATATTCTGGATACATTTTAAAGGTAGAGCCAACTGAGAGAGTCAAGGGTTTTGCCTGAACACCTGGAAAGATGGTGTTGCATTTTCACAGGTGGGAGAAAGAACTGGAGGAGCAGGTTGAAGGTGGGGGTAAATCAGGATTTGGGGTTTGGACCTATTAAATTTGAGTTGCACATTAGACTTCCCAATGGGGAGGGCAAGTAGGCCACTGCCCATATGAGTCTGGAATTCATGGGAGAGGTCCAGGCTGGAAGTGGCCAGCATGGAAGTCTCTCAAAGCAAGGGACCAGGCCCCTCTGTAGCAGCATGGACAGCTGGATGTAGCAGGCTGCTGTGGTGTCCAGGAGAGAGACCAGAGACCGTAACTGTCTGAATAAAAGCAGGACCCGTCCAGCTGCAGAAAAGTGTCAAAGGCACTCAAGAGATTTACTTAATATTACTATAGTTTATTTCACTAATTAAAAGAATATGTCTGTTGTAAAACATGAAAACAATGACAGATATTATGAACTAGGGGCAACAGGTCCTGGTGACTGATTGTGCGCAGACAAGAGCAGAACTGGTGCTTGGAGGAGGAACAGATCCAGGGAAGGGGAAGAATTCAGACCAGGATGTGTAGCCCTGACACCCAGGAAGACATGTAAATAGTGGATGTGGAGCTGGCGTGGAACACTGGCTGGAGACTTGGGAGGCAGGGGTAGTCTGTTTTGTGTGGAGATGGATGTTGTGGGCCATAGTCCAGGGAGTGCGAGCGTGCGCATCTACGGAAGGAGACACAAGGACTAAAGGTGGAAGTGGAATACTCCCTGACAGGTGAGGGATGGGCAGAGACAGAGGAGCCAGAACATGGCAGGGGCTAAAATAGACACTGCTACACAGATGCCATGGTTCCCCAGAGCAGCCAAGCTCCCTGCGATCAGGGACCACTTTACAGAGACAGGGCATTTGAATTGGGGTTTAAAGAATGAGTAGGAGGTGACCAGGTGAAGAATAGCACTTAGTGTGAGTATAGCATTTATTGTCCTGTGTGGATATTGTCTGTGGTGGGTGTCTGTCCCCTCATTAGATGAAGGGAAGGAACTGGGTCATGTTCTTATTGATTCCTCAAGGCTGGCAAAGAAAGTGTATTTGTGTAGTGAATGGTAAATACCTGCACGCTGGAATGATCAGTGCTCCCGTAGAGGAAAACTGGGAGAAAGGCTGGGCATTTGAAAGCTCTCAAGTCCTCTAGGTTTCTCTCTCTCAGGCTGGGAGGCTAAGGTGGCCCCCTGCCCACTGGATCCATGATGTTGGCAACTGCTGCCACCTGCTGGTCAAGGCCGGTGTTGCCACACCGCTGTCATCACAGCTCAGTACCCGTGTGCCCGGTTGGGATGCAGACAGTCTTCACCAGCCTTTCAGAAGCCCTCTGGCTTGTGGAAGAAACATCTCGACAATGACAAGACAATGATGGGAATTACAGGGCTGTAGAGGTCCGGAGGAGGAAGAGGAGGCAGCTTGTGTAGGATTCAGCAACAGAACTGTCACTGGGGCAGAATTGTGGGGGGTGCGTGAGGAAGGCACTGGAGTAGGGTGTAGGAAAGCAGCCCTGCAGAAGCTGAACCCATATAAGGAGGGCATTTAAGTCAGAGGGAGCCCACTTGTTTTGGGGAGATTAGCCACATACAGGGAGATTGAACAAATTATGAAATATATTGAAGACAATTGGGGCAAGGGGGTAAAATATGTAAAGGGGGAAAGCTGGGATAAACCCCATGCTGTTGGACTGGAATTTAAGCTCTAAATGTAAATTTTTTTCTATATATGTATATTTTATTAGTTAGGGTTCCCCAGTGAACCAGGACCAATAGAATAAATATAGAGAAAGAGATTTATCATGTGGAATTGACTCACGGATTATGGAGACTGAGTTCCAAAATCTGCTACCTACAAGCTGGAGACTTGGAAAGCTGGTAGTACAATTCCAGTCTGAGTACAAAGACCTGAGAACCAGGAACACCAATGATGTAAGTACCAGTTCCAGGGCAGGAGAAGACCAGTATCCCAGGGAGAGAGAGAGTTCAACCTTCCTCTGCCTTTTCTTTTTATTCAGGCCCTCAACGGGTTGGATCATGCCCACCCACATTGGGAAGGACCATCTGTTTTACTCAGTCCACCAATTCAAATACTACTCTCTTCCAGAAACACACTCACAGAAACACTCGGAAATAATGTTAACCAGAAATAATGTTTAACCAGTCAAGCTGACACATAAAATCAACCATCACACAGCTAGAGGAATAAACATGGTTGTTAATGTGTGTTTGTGTGTATAAACATGTGCCTACTGAGTGGGCCTGGGAGCAGAGATTACTCTAATTGCAACAAGCACACCTAACAACCAGATCTTGGTTTTTAAATACTATTTGCCACCAACACACACACACACACACACACACACACACACACACACACACACACACACACACACACACACACCCAGGTATTCTTGCAGAAATGGCTAATTCTAGGGCTGGGGAAGGGGAAAAAGATGAGCCTGGGCGATCTTGTTGAGCCAGAAAGAAAGGCAGTGTTCAAAGGACGATGGCACGTATCAAAATGACAAGCGGTCAGTAAGGGGCGCCCATTGACCAAACCTAAACCTTTGGACAATTTGCCAATAAATAAATGTAGAAGAAATGGTGAAATTAGAAAATAATTTGTGATGGATGAACATCAATGGGTGTTGAAACCTATGAATGAAAGTGGGATGAAGAAAAGAAACTTTCTACATCTCAAAGTACCTCCCTTCCCCAACACTTAACAATCACAATCAAGTAATCAGCATTACCACAACCAGACATGGTTCTGAATATATCAGATACAAGAACACAACATCATTTCTGTGATATTTCTTCATGAAATGTGTAACAGTGGTCTAATCATGAGAAAGGATTGGACAAACCCAGGGCGAAGGATGGTTTAAAATAACTTCTCTGTAATCTTCAAATATGTCAAGGCCATGAAACTCAAAGAAAGGCTGCAAATTGTTCTAGATAGAGGGAGACTAGAGAGATGTGACAACTGAGTACAATGCTTGATACCATATTAGTTGTTTTTTTTTACCCTAAAAGGATATTTTTTTGGACATTGAAGAGCAGTTTGAAATTGTTTCCAAATAAAAAGTTAAAAATTTTAAAAATGCATGGCAAGAGTGTTAGCTCTTCCCCTGGCTGACTCTTGCTGGCCTGCAGGATTCATGTTGGACAAGCTTCTGTGGAACCCCTTTGACTAATTGGGGATGAGGGGCCTTTGTGCTCCCACTGTCCCTGGACCCCCGACACCCTTTTCTGATTACATCTGTGCTTCACCTTTGCTAGTCCTGGACCCCCGAGAGCAGGGGTCCTGTCTGGATCATGGAACAGAGTAGCCTCTTGAAATATACTGAATCTCAACAAAAGGGGTGTTGCATTAGGGAGTACAGCTCAACCTCACCTCTTCACCTGGGGTTCAACCAAAGAAATGGTCAAGTCTGGGTGTTGGAGGTACACCTGACTGAGTAAGACCTATGGATAACCAGGAGTCATGTCTGCAGGGGATTTCCTGGTGGGGGGGTCTTGGAGGAACTATTTTTCTTTTTATTAAATTTATTGGGGTGACATTGGTTAACAAAATCGTACAGGTTTCAGGTGTACAATTCCACAACAGATCTGTACACTGTATTGTGTTCACCACCCCAAGTCAAGCCTTCATCCATCATCATTTATCTCCGCTATACCCTCCTCCACCTCCCCTACTCCCCCTTAGGGCTCAGTTGAGGACCTAATCCTCAAGCTGTAATCTTGCTGAAGAGGCCTCTCAATGGGGAAAATTCCTTTACACCTTTGATGTCACTGATGTGCTCAGTAATCACATTGAGGGAGGAGTGGAACACCAAGACCTCCTCCAGAGCACAGCAGACCTACCCACGCTCAAGGATCAGAATGGTGGAAATACTGGAGGAATAAAGAGCAATATTGCTAGGGAGGAAGGACATTCGAGATGTTAGGAGAAACACGTCAGGAATGGTTAAACGTTTCCCTTCTTTTCTGCTAAGGTGAGATTATAGTTATATGTGTGGAAATGCCACTCAAGGTACCAAGATGCCAATCCTTCAAGTTGGGGGGCTGGGGCACTGGTCTCTCAGCATTGGAGCAGCCATGGCTCTCTCCTTTCTCATTTCCTAATGTGGGTAGAGCACCCCCTTGGGGTAAAGAACACAAGTGAGGCTCTAGGCCTGGCTGGAGGGTTCCAGGATCTAGGAGGGGAATCAGGGACCTGCCCTGCCTCCCTGGGGCAGGGCTTAACAGGGAGTGCCCTGCCAGGAAGGGAGGGCAAAGGGCCATGTCCTCCAACAGCCCCACCCAGCTGACAAGAGTTTCTGTCACCAGGCCACCCATTCTGTCTGGGGCCCTTGAGGGGTAAGTATCCTCCTCAACCCACCTTCTCTCTTTCCAGGGGGTCAGGTGAGAACTCCTTTCCTCCTTGGGGATCCAAACACCGTGTCCTCTCTGCTTACCCTTAGGCCAGGCATGGGCTACACTTGCTGCCTCCTCACGGTGGCATAAGTCCCCCTGCTCTACTTTCACAAGTCCATGAGACTGGGGCACTGAGGGGCAGGTATGGAGTGTTTCAGACCCCTCCCCTCCTGGTATCAGCATCAGGACCAAGGCCAGGGTGGAAGGGCCCAGAGTGGGGCACCTCATCCAGGCAAGCCCAAGATCACTGTTCCCTCCTCTACTGCCCTACAACAGAGCCCAGAATCCTAAGCGGCTGGAGCACTGGGGGACACCCAGACAGAGCCCTCGCTGGACCAAGTCCTCCAGGAGCGGGATGAAGCCATTGCCAAGTGAGAGGCAGCTGCTTGTGGGGGTGGGTTGCAGGGACAGTGGTGGCTCACCCTCAGGACTCTATTCTGCTGGAAGAGGGGAGGGGGAAGTCAAGCTTTCTTGGAAGACACACAAACAGCCACCCTGTCACAAGGCATGGGCTGTGGCCATATTTGCCAACCCCCAGGGCCCAGCATCAGATCCGTAAGTCCTAGGCCTCAGGCTGTTCTTCCTGCCACCTGCAGGAAGCAGGCAGTGGAGGCTGAGCTGGACACATGCAAAGCCAAGTTACGAGCTGCGGAGGCCCAGCTGTTGGAGGTCCTGGAGGAGAAACTGAGACTGAGGCAGGAGGTGGAGGCCTGGGAGGTAGGGTGGCAATGCCAGCTGGGCCTGGGATGCACAGGGAGACAGGCCCAGGGTCTTCCCCTGAACCTGTTCTCCTGCCCACAGGAGGACATGCAGTGGCTGGTGAGACAGCGGGTCGAGAGTCAGCTGCAGAGAGAGTCCAGCGGCACTTTGAGAGCCCCCATGCAACCTGGAACAGCTAGGGCCCCAAGGGTCCAACTTCCCCCACGTTGGTGGGGGCGTTGGTGGTGAGACAGTTCAACCCAGAACCTTGAGAGCAGTATCTTTATTCATTAAAACTTGAGGTCCGACCACCTTTGCACCTTGTGCCCTCTTAGTGTCACCTGAGTCCTTCTCTGTGAAAACAGGGAACAGGCTGCAGGACCTTAACACCTGGGGTTTCAAACACGATCCCTCTGGCCAGCACCTCTTAGGTCAGGAAGCCTCGGATGGCAGCCATGAAGTCCTGTGGGCGGTCGGCATGGATCCAGTGGCCAGCATTAGGCACGGTCTGCATCTGGGCCCGAGGGAAGAGTCGCCTAATCTCAGGATGGTGGCTGGGACTGTCCATCAAAGAGAAGGCCGCCAAGAAGGGGTGAAAGTGGGGAGATGGGAAGAGAAACAAAAGTGAAGACAGACCAGAAGAGATGGAGAGCCAAGTGCCCCGTGGTGTTTCCAAGCTCTCAGGAGCTCACTGCCCACACCCAGGCCCTCCCAAGGCAGGCTTCCCAGACTGGGGACTAGGTAAATAAGGCATGATCTGTCTACCACACAGCCTGGCTTACTGCACAAATTCAGAGTTTCCACCAAGGAGGAAGAGGGTTGGCCCAGGGTAGGATTCTTGTTGTGGTGGGAAGGCCAAGATCTTGTCCACGTGCTGGGCCAAGGCATCCAAGTTCACCCTCCACACGAAGCGCCCGTCTGCCTCCACCAGGTTGGTGAGCAGGAACTGCCGGACGGCCATGTCCTGTGGGGGGCACAGTTTGCGGGTGCTCCCTGTGAGTCCTGGGTTGCCACTCTTCCCTTGACAGGTCCCAACCCACACTATCCCAGGGTTTGAGGGTATCACCTGGATTAAAGAGCTGAGTTGTTTATCAGCCAGTTTGCGGGCACAAGAGCGAGAGACCTCATCTGGGATATCTATGGCCCTCATGGCTGCCATGTAGGCTGGAAAGTTCAAGCTGGATGTGGTCTCCACTGGGCTGATGTCCACGGCAACTAGACGTTCCACCAGCTCTGGCTGTGGGAGAGAACTGGACTGGGGACCAGCCTTAGGGCATGCACAGTGGGTCACAGGCATAATTCTGTGATCCTGAACTTGGCTACCCCAGGCTTCTTTGAGTCCCAGGTTGCCTACTGGGCACTCAGGATCTATAGTGGGTGGGAGGGAGCCCTGGCACTCACCCTCTGTAGTGCCAGCAGCATGGCTGTCTTGCCTCCCATGCTGTGGCCAATGAGAACACAGGGCACTAGGCCCAGCTTGGGCAAGAGGTCCTGCAGGTCTTGGCTCATGGCCTCATAGCTCATGTCTGGGCTGTGGGGGCTGTCACCATGGTTCCGAGCATCCACTGTCAGCACCTGGGGGAATGGGATGAGAGAGGGGCAGCACTGGCATCCATATTTGGGGCATGGACAGCCAAAGGCATGGAAGACCTGCAGGTTGAGGGGGTGGAGAACCTGGAGAGAAATCCTGAAGCAAAAGAAGGACCCAGATGGTGGGAGGGCCCAGTTCCCAGACCTAGGAGGCCCAGATGGGGAATCTGGGATCGCTGATGCAGAAGAGAAGGCAGGAGGAGCATGACATCTCTGAAGGTATGGCCTGGCTGGGTGGCAACCCCAGAGAAAGCAGACACCAAGAATTTCCAACAGTTGAAGCACGGAAGGATGTATTGCTATAAGGAGTGATAAGTCCCCTGTCATCCCTGGTGAACAAGCAGGGGGTTGGCCCCCTTAGTGGGGAGGATGTTGGCGTTTAGACATTGGGCAGTGGAGCCTAGCTCGGTTTGAAGCATGCAGATGGAGACGGACTGGATGGATGGAAGCACGAGGGAATGAAGGGGTCCATCTAGGGCCCCGGCCTGCCCTGCAGGCTCCATCTTTAGAAGGTCAATCTCTCCTTTCATTTTCGCTGAGACCTGCCACTGCTCAGCCTGCGTTCCGCGGTGAGGGCAAAGGAGCCGGCCCCGCCTCGGCCTCATCCTGGCTCCCTCCCACCAAGCCCCGCCTTCCGCAGGACGGAAGCTCACCCTCCGGCCAGTCTGCTGAGCCAAGGCTTTGGCAATAGAGTTGAAGTTGGTTTTGCAGCCGAAGAGCCCGTGCAGAAAGACGAGGGCCGGGCGGGCCGCCTCCCCATCCAGAAGCTTGTAGGAAAGCGGAACGGGTCTGGAAGAAGGGGCAAGGATGGGGGGCGACTGAGCCGGATGGGGAAGAGGTTTGGGGGAGCGGCCTGGGAGAAGGCGGGCCCAAGAAGGGGAGGTGGGGCCGTCGGGGCTGCACCGGAGGAGGCTGGTTAAAGGACGATCTCTCACCGGGTGCCCTTCACTGACCTCGGCTCGGCGCCGCTTTGGCCACTGCTGCTGGGTGTGATAGGCAACCTGGAGAAGTAGGTCCTGGAGGGCTCGAGCCCCCCATACGGGAGCCTCCAGGCGCGGACCCCGCGGAGCATGCCTGGAACCGCTCCCCCGCAGGCACCTCGCTAGCCGGTCCTGGGCCCCAGCTCCGCCTCCCGCTTTTGCTGAGCCCCGCCCAGTTCCCATTTGAGCTCGGGCCTCGCCCCTCCTGCTATCGCGGAATTTCCCGCCCTCGCTCACATTTCCTTACGTAATCCCAGACAACAGTCCCCGCCCCCCGCCAGCTCCGCCCCCAGCCCGGAGCACTGGCCCTGGCCACACCCTGGGTGGAGCCTTGAAGGATCTGGTACTCCCCCCCCGGGGCGAAACTCCGCGCAGCCCCGCGCTGAATCCGCGCGCGGAGTCTTGGCTCTGCAGCCTCGGAATCCCGTCCCAGCTGCTGTGGATGTCCTGGGTTTTAATGCGGGCTCTGGGCAGCCGCGGGGCAGGCTCTTGGCAAGCCTAGGAGGCACCTGCGCCTGGCGCCGCACCAGGTCCGCGTCTCCGCCCTCGCGCACCGCCTTGGGTGCCGTACTTTCTGTGCCGCGGGGGGGCGCTGGAGAGGCACCTGGAGTGGCTCTCACAGTCGGGGCACCTGCTTGGAGGCTCAGGGCTCCACAGCCCCGCGACTCAGGCAGCACAAACAAGTACTTCTTACCCATCCTGAAGTCGAGGGCTAGAGAAAGAGCTAGGAAGGACTCTAAAGGCTATCTTCAACTATCCGCCACCCCCGTTCTTTACAGATGGGGAAACAGGCAAACCGGAACGTCTGGTCTGCCTTTCATAATGCGAGTCAAAGGGGGAGGCCGCGGCCCTAGCCTGTTTGACTCCGTGGTTAGAGCGTGGGCCCTCGGCCTGAAGGGTCCCGGGGTTCATTCCCGTCAAGGGCACGTACCTCGTGGCAGGCTCAATCCCGCCCCTGTGGGCGTGGGAGCAGGAGCTGGAGGCACCACATGGATGTTTCCCTCTGTTTCTCAGAAAAGCAATGTGTGTGTGGGGGGGATAACAAAAAACCCAAACTCCCTCCGTCCCCCTTTACCAGTAAAGAAATAAAGAAATAATCCCTCCCCCCCTTTCTATAGTATTCTGCTCAGAAACCTTCGGGGACTCCCCATCCCTAAACTTGAAAGTTGAAACTTCATCACTACATCATAAGCCTCCCAAGTATGATCCTACCTATATTTCCACCCATGCTCCCCATTCTCTTACTCCCCAATGAGGCACCCCAAGAACTACACTGCATACCTCCCTTTAGGTCTTTACCCAGTTGCCAGAGTCTAGGATAACTGCCAACTCCTCCTCAAGCCTTCCCAGATTTCCCTGGTTGAAACTAATCTCTTCCACCCTATGTACTTAAAGCATATGAGTCTACTATACAGTATTATAGAGCTGGCCTCTGTGTCCGCCAGAGGCTGCCGGCTCCTGGATGCCAGAGCCATGTTTTGCACATCTGGTGCTAAGTGCAATTGTAATTTTACTGGACGATCTTGGAGAGACTCAGAGCAGTAGCTGAGGCTTAGGTGAAGGTTCAGCTGGTGGCTGGATCTGTGCCCCCTCCAGGAGATGACACTTGGGCTAGCAAGGCTTACAGGGACCTTTCTTTCCGTCTTTAGGGTAAGCTGGGTGGAGTTAGGACCAGTAGGAGGCGTTCTAACTCTAAGGCCTAATAAATAAATGGCTCCCACCTTGACTCAGCCTGAGGACTAGCAGGTGTTTTGTTCTAATCTGAGGGCTTTGAAGTCACCGGGGACTCTACACACACCAGGTGGTGCTATCACTTGTTACCAGCATAATCATTAGAGGAGTGATAAGGACATCTGAGCCCTGGATGGGGGCTGGTCCAAGGCCTGGGAGGGGTCCTCCAAGAGTGGATCAAGCAGTGTTTTTCTAGTTGGTGGAAGAAGAGGAAGGGGGTTCATGTAATGTTGGTGATTCAGAAAGGTAGTATTTTAAATGCTCCCACCCCCATGCCAGCCTGTCTAGCCCAATAAACTGAGCCTGGCCCAGGACCCTTGGCATCGGACCCCAGCTAGAACTCTGGGTCTAAGGGCAGAAACAACCTAGAGACACCCCCCCCCCAACCCTGTCATGTGGCTGGTTAGGGTGAGATCAGCAAGCAGAAAAACCAGTTGGCTGGAGGTTTTCTCTTGTTGCTACCTGGGAAGAACTCTGGTGATAGTGTGTTGGGGGAGGAAGGGTCAACCTGGGGGCTGCCCACCTCAACCCCAGCTTGTTAGGAACAGGCCAGTGTACCCCTGTTGGTGAGGGCCTCCCTGTTGTGGGGAGGTTGAGTGTTAAGTTGCTAGAGGGGAAGCCTCTGAGTCCTGGATATGCTGAGGTGATGGGGGGAGAACTGAGGTGCAGAATAATTCACTACCTCTGAGGAGGTCAAGTCTACACTTCTGTGTCCCTGTCCCCAGAAGTCCCAACCTTCCTTGTAAAGTGAAAACGTAGATGGGGAGGTGAAGTAGCCCAGCTCCAATCGCGTAGCCAGCCCCAATTCCTCCCCCCGCGGAGTGACTTCTGGTGAAGTCCTCCTGCCTTCTAATTGGGGACCTTGGGCCCAAGGGGTGCGGCCTGCGGAGGCAGGGCCACTGCACCCTGGAGGCGGCGGCGTCTAATGAGTTAAAGCGAGGAGGTGGCGGGTGTCCCGTAACCGCACCTGGACCGGTATCGGTCACGTGACCAGGGTTTCACCTGCCCGGCGGAGCGGGGACAATCGGGCCGCCTGTTCCCGGGTTGGTCGCCATGGTGACCGCAGTGCGCCTGGGGAGGTCAGCGGGGCAAATTCCTGCGGGCTGGCGGGGTGGGGCAACAGTGTCAATCTTAGTAGGGCTGGTTGGGGCTCCGGAGCGCCCCTGGAGGTTTCCCGTGGGGCTGTCCCCAGGGGGCCCCTACGTGACTCCCACTAGCCTCCTCCCGCTCCCCCCTCCCCCCACCCCGCTCAGCTTCTGTTCGCAGATTTTGAATCTGCGTTTATTAAGCTGCCAGGACTTTCACATACATTATCTTGTTTAATGCAGCTTTCCCACACGGGAGTGGTAATCCCCTGGGTCTCCCCCAGACTCACCGAGTGCTCTGAGATGATTCACTTCTTCTTTTCTTCCTTCAACAATCCACACGTTTGGACCGTCTCTACTAACCGCCTTTCTACGCACAGGCACCTTTCTAGACACAGCCGTGAAGAAAACGGCAAACTCACGAACCACACAACAGTGGATTCCTCGGAGTGTCTATTTTCTTCAGAGCGGGCTGGAGAAGCCCCTGGGGGCCGTGGTTTGAAGGCAGGGACCGCACATGATTACCCCATAGCTCTGGTGTCAAGAGCACCTCCGGGGGCCTCTGCCACTGCCGCCCCTCCGAGCTCCCCCCAGGCCCACAGGGCCTTGATCTCTTGCTTTCATCCACTCACTTGTTTGCTCCGGGACCTCCCACAGGCCCTGCTAACAGCAACTGTTTGTCGACTTTTTTCTACCCAAGTGCACAGTCACTGTACTCCCAGTAACAGTCTCATCGCGTGCATAGATTCTTAAAGTGCCTGGCGTGAGAGCACCTTCCCTTTTGGAACGGAGGTGGTAGAGGGAATCCTTGTATTTTTTTCTTATTTTTTCCCCTCAATCCCCCCACCTCCAGAGCTGTCTGCCTGCTCTCTTTGAGTCCATCTCTATTTTGCTTAGTAGTTCAGTTTGTTCATTAAACTCCATATGAGTGAAATTACCAGGAAACCCCCTGGTGGGGCTCGGGCTGCATGTCGCTGTATCTAATTCAATGGAGCCAGGGTTGAATCCTATAAGGCGTTTACTGAGAAGGCCGGCCAACCAAGAAGACAGGGAGACTATGAGCGTCCAAAACCTGTCCTAAGGAGTGGCCTGAGGGATAGGGCTATATGGGGCAAACTGAGGCTGGGAATGGAATGCAGCTACTTGCAGTCCTGGAAGTCCGCAGATGTCATTCTTTTGTTCTTGGTCGTGAGGCGGGCTATGTCTCCATAAGGTGATATCGGAACCCATTGTTCACAGCTGCACCACCTCCTTAATTGCTTCAATCCGGGATCAGGGGAGTGTAGGGTGTAAAGGCCTGGGAGAAAGAAGCTTAAGGAAAAAAAACTTAAATCGCTGCTCACATAAGTATATGTGTTCTACAATTTTATAAGTAATATAATTATATTTCAGATTAATTCAGGTGCCCAATCTTTGGACATTATAAGTGCCCCTATCATTTCCCTCTCTGATTAGGTAAGTTAGTTGTTAGTGATCAACCTTACACTATACTAAACCTTATTCTTAAATCTATCATATTGCTGCAGTGCTAAAATCTTTGCTTCTGCAGTGCAGCAATTACCTCTTCTAGGTCTTATGAATTGACATGCGCTAGAAAAGAGAGGCATACACTGAATACAACAAGATATTAGACAAATCATAATAAAGAACGAAATATGAGGAAGGCTTCCTTTATGCCAGTCCAGCTGGGTAGCAAAGATGTAAGAGCAGCAAATTCCTTAGTAAAGAAGCCTTCCCTTTGTTTAACGTGGGAAAGAATATCTTGGACTTTTGTAACTTAAGCTCTATGAGTTCAGAGTTATCAGTTAGATTGAAACAGCACATACCCTTAAAATCTTCACACCCCTGATTGTGTCTGAGTAATAAGTAATCAATGGCCGCTTGATTTTCTAGGACGGCTTCTCTTACTTGCCCCAGTTCCTGACCAATAGCCGCTGTAGCCTGGGAGGTAGAATTCAGAGCTTTTACCATAACACAAGGCAAATTAGTTACTTCAATGTCCAATAATCCTACCATTACTGGAGTGACAAATATAGCCATAGAGATATATTCAGCCTGGCTGAACAGATGTACTTCACCATCGCAGTTTTCTTCTAGTGTGAACTCACGGCGCACCCTCTGAGGATGAGGCTTCCGTGGCAATGTTACAGTCAAGCATCCAACGGTGCAAGGGCCTCCAGCACTATTCATAGGTACATAAGATATGCTGTTAAACCACAGAGCAGGAACCAACCAGGGGGAAGGCAAACATGCCTATTTCCATAAGATATAGAGGAATTTTCTTTTGAACAGTTCAATTGCTGCTGATTTTTCAAAGACAAACAGTTTCCTGGACATCCTGTAAAGTATACACACTCTCCTATGGAACCCCCCTGCTAGTTTAATAGAAAACATAGTATGATCCTGTTCAGCAACAACAGGGCAATTGGTAGCATCTGCTCCCAATGCAGATGAGTCTCCTGACATAGTTTTGGCTCCCAACTTTTCCTGAGGCCTAGATGCTATCTCTAGGGAGGAAAGGTCAGGGAGTCCAAACCGAATGACCCACTGGTCATGCTAAGACGGGCCCTGCTGGTGGGGAGGCCCCACCCTACCTACAATTAATTGCCCCTTGCTAGGCACCTGGGGCTTTCTACTCTGATGACCTTCTGTACCTGGCCCCTTGTCCTTGCTCTGCTTATGTCTGTCTGACTGCCTACTACATCCCTCTCAAGGATCTTGGCTCTGAATTATTTCAGAGAAGAGGGGTGCAATCTCTTCTTATAGCTATTTCCTGTTGAAAGGGGGTGATGTTTTCCTTCAGAGCCAAGAGATCCTTGCTCCCTGTCAGAGGGACAATGAGGCCTGGGCACAAAAGGAGGTTGCGGTGGTATCTAGAGGTGGTTTTCCCTGAGTACAAGTAGGGCTTGTAACCTGGTGGAGACAAACTGTTATAAATTTTAGTATTATTGGGGCAAAGCTAGAACAACAAGAATTATGACATATGGTCTTGTGGAAGGAAAAACAAAACAAAAAGACATTTTAGTTCTAATGTTTTCCTATTGAAACAATTCCCCCCCCCCAAATCACCCTCATTTTATTAAAGAGCTGAATTGAGAGCAATCTCTTTACTGTATTATTCAGTTTTAATTTGGCCTGATTGTTTATATGAACCCAATAAGAATAGCACTTGACCATATAGGCTTTTTAAAATCTGCTTTGCTGGAATCTCATGATTGAGCTTTAATTAGCTCCTCAGGGCAAAGAAGCCGAGCTACCAAGGTTGCCATCAGGTTTTGCCTGCAATACCTATAGACTCGGGTGAATTCCTCAAGTTCTTGAGGTCCCCAAAATGTCTTGAGGGTCTTTCCTTGCCAACCTTCATCCCTTACCTGGAAAGATTGCCCTGAACCATACGACCAAGCAAGGTACCAGGCTTTCTCCAAGGTGCTCTTATTGGCTTCAGAGTCAGTCTTCATTTTCTTGAGGTTTTCTGGTGACATCCAGGGTCCAGGCATATCTGTCTCAGACATGGCATTCCAGTCTAAGTCCTGGTTAATAAAACCACAATTGAAAACTGGTCTTATTGAATTCATGCAAAGAAATGTATTGCCATGACTCACTCATTAAGAAATTGCCAAATTCTGGAGGGACCAGGTAGGGAGAAAAATATAATTTACCTAATTGCTTTAAGAAAAGAAACAAGTTTCCTTATGTCTGAAAAACAGAAAGATTAGAAATCAGAAATACTTTTAACAAAAGTTACTAAAACTATAATTATTTTCCATCCATTCAGTCCTATAATCAATTTTTGTTTCTCTTGATTTTTCTTTTTTAAAAACATATCTTTATTGATTTCAGAGAGAGGAAAGGAGGGGGAGAGAGAGAGCTAGAAACATCAATGATGAGAGTCATTGATCGGCTGCCTAGCCCACAACCTGGGCATGTGCCCTGACCGGGAATATGAACCCCGATCTCCTGGATCCTAGGTCGATGCTCAACCGCTGAGCCATGCACAGCTGGGCTCTCCTGATTTTTCTTGCCAGTACTTCTATCAATCCAGATACTCTATACAGTTCTAATAATTCTCATCCAGTTCAAAGGGGCTGGTCAGAAAATTTATTCTGATCATTCCCTTTGAGATATGTAATTTAAAATAAGTCAGAGTCCTTCCCATGGATCCCTCAGAAGATGTGACATTTCTGCAAATGCATTACAACAGAACAGTGACTATCTCTATATAACAAGAAGAAATTTAAAATGACATGGTATGGATTTAATTATAATGCAATTGACATGGAATCCTGTCCTTTCTGCAAAACACAATATTCCAGAATAACAATTAAAGGTATAAATGAAAATATATTAGAATTTTAGACTCCTGGAGATTTTTACATCTATTTGGATAACATGTATATATAAATAGAATATAGTTATTATTTCTTTACTTGACAAAGCCTCAGTGTACCTTAAGTATAAGCTTTTCCTTCATGAGGAGAGAAAACAAAATCCTTCAGGCATTCTAGGGCCTATTGGGATGACCTAAAGCCAGTTCTGGGTCAAGAAAAAGTTTCTTAAAATTCAAACCCTGGGAAGTTTGTCAAACTTATTTGACCAAAAGATCATATATCATTATTATTATTATTACGAAACAGTATTAGAGTCAAGTGACAAGAGATATTAAACACAAACAGGCTAGTACCACTTCAGTTCCCATGATTAAAAAGATGGCTTCTTTTTTTTTTTTTAAGTAATCAAGTACCTGATTAATATAACATAACATATAACCATTTTAATAATTTATAAAACTTTTGCATCCTAGGCAAATACAGGAAAGACTTTTTAATAAGCTGGAAAGGACTAAACAAATCCTGTATTAGTTCACTTTAGATTCACTTATCTAATTAAATTTATTATTCAGATTACCTATAATTTCCTTTTAAGATTTCTCTTTACAACCCTCCTACAACTTTCACAAACCTTCTTACCCATTCAGAAATAGAGCAACTTACTTTCTTTTTCCCTTCAAAATGCATCTCCATGCCTCATGCCTTCTTTTACCAAAACCATACAATTTCTTTCTAATTAGTTAGAATTCTTAACACTTACAAACCTTAATTTTTAGGTGGCATGTAATTAATTAACATTCCTCAGGTTAGCAATACATTCACATTTTTAAAAGATATATTTCAAATAAAATGCAAGACATATTCATTAACAGATTCAAATCCATCCTCTAGATTCTCTGTAATAAGAAGCTAAAAGTAGGCAAACTCAGACCAATTAATATTTTAGTATCCTGTTATTTCAAAATACCTAGATATTTAATAATTTTTACTATTTAACCCAGCAAAACTCCAGTCTTAAATTACCAAAGACTTTGAAAAACTCTATATATGTATATAATTATTACTGAAAAACCTTATAAAGACCCTTCATTTAGGTTATATATAATTTTTATGCCTTAACAACCTTATGAGATTTTAAACCCAATTATTATTTCCCAAGGCATTTTCTTGGCAAATTTTGTAACTCCTGAGCCTCAGGCAGCCTCAAAGTGAAAATACCTTTTTTTTTTTTTACTGAGTGGGTGGGGTCCTTCCCTCTGCCTGAGGGCATTTCAGCAGCTCTGGCCTTTTTGGGAGAAAAACTTGGGGGGTTTAAAAAGATTTATTTCCCATATGTTTCTTTCTGAGTAGAATATAATAATATGAAATCTCGTACATAAGAAGAGATCTTATCCTATTTTAAAAAAGAAACAAAAGAATTAAATTAAATGAATGAATACTCTCAAAAGGAGGGACTGGGACAGTAGCCTTAGAATCTTTATCTCACACGAACCCAGTGCAGCAAAAGACCTTCATTCTAGGCTGCGCAAAGCCCAGGCAGCAGACAGGACTCCCAGTGTCATAAACGGTGAAGTGCAGACTAAGTCCCTAAAAAGACAAATGCAAGCAAAGAACATCTACAACCAAAGTCACACTGCAGACAGACAGACAAAACTCTCACTAGTTAAGCATTTTAGGCTGCTGATGCCTTGAGAGGAGGGCAGGGCAGCAAGCTCCTCCAATCCCCTCCTCCTGCCTGGGTTCAGCCCGCCACAAGCAGCTGGGGACTCCAGCAAAGTGGGATATGCTCCCATCTTTAAACACACTTTAGGCAAGGTTACACAAGGCAAAACTACCCTAATATACAATATTTAAAGATGAGCACAACAGACAGACATACAACCGTCAGACAACCACTTGCGGCTTACGGTGCACAGCCAGACAGAACACCAGCCCGAAGGGCTGCACCGCACAGGGCTAAGTCTCGCCCCTAAGCTGATCGGGCTGGGGTGCGGAGACCAGGCGGGACCGAGAGAGGCCGCCTGCACCCAGGAGCTGGCCAAGCTCACCCCAGATAGGGGACAACAGGCTACAGACAACAGATGCCCCTTTACGGGGTTACAGAAGCAGAAGTCCACCAGAACGCGGCCCAGCGGGCTGCCAGGTGGGGTTGCCAGAGCATTTCCCATGTTTTCGAGTTATACAACACCCACAAACAACACACAGAGACAGAAGCTACCTTAAATATGCCACTCCTGGCTTACAGTGCCCGGGACTTACCGATCAGATCCGAGCAGGTGCACAAACACCGATTCACCAACAGCGAAGGCGACTGGGAAAGTTCATAAGCGCTTAAGGAAAGTCCCCCTTAAATAACTCGGCAGCTGCTGGGGAGTTTCCGCAGGCGCTTTGCATGAAGTCTCCCAAGTCCAGGCAACCACCCAGAGTCCTTGGCACTCCCCGAAGGGGCTCACCTTAGGGCTCAGAGGAGGGTCGTGGCGGAATCGCCAAAATATGTTACTGGAAAACCTCGGAGGGGCTCGGGCTGCCTGTCACTGTATCCAATTCAACAGGGGCAGGGGTGAATCCTATAAGGCATTTACTGAGAAGGCCGGCCAACTGAGAAGACAGGAGACTATGAGCGTCCAAAACCTGTCCTAAGGAGTGGCCTGAGGGATAGGGCTATATGGGGTAAACTGAGGCTGGGAATGGAATGCAGCTACCTGCAGTCCTGGAAGTCCGCAGATGTCATTCTTTTGTTCTTGGTCGTGAGGCGGGCTATGTCTCCATAAGGTGATATCGGAACCCATTGTTCATAGCTGCACCACCTCCTTAATTGCTTCAATCCGGGATCAGGGGAGTGTAGGGTGCAAAGGCCTGGGAGAAAGAAGCTTAAGGAAAAAAAACTTAAATCGCTGCTCACATAAGTATATGTGTTCTACAATTTTATAAGTAATATAATTATATTTCAGATTAATTCAGGTGCCCAATCTTTGGACATTATAATTGCCCCTATCAAAGTCGTACGGTACTTGTCTTTCTCTAACTGGCTTATTTCACTTAGCATAATATTCTCCAGGTCTATCTATGCTGTCGCAAAGAGAAAAAATTTCTTCCTTTTTACAGCAGAGTAGTATTCCATTTTGTAAGTGTACCACAGCCTTTTTATCCACTCATCTACTGATTGATACTTGGGCTGTTTCCAGATCTTGGCTATTGTAAATAACACTGCAGTGAACATATAGGTGTATGTATATTCTTTCAAATTAGTGTTTTGGGTTTCTTTGGATAAATTGCCAGAAGAGGAATCACTGGCTCATAAGGCAATTCCATTTTCAATTTTTTGAGGTAACTCCATACTGCTTTCCACAGTGGCTACACCAGTCTGCATTCCCACCAACAATGCAGAAGGGTTCCCTTTCCTCCACACCTTCGCCAACACTTGTTTGTTGGGAATCCTTGTATTTTGAAAGCCAGAAACCTCCACTCCCCCTTGAGAAACACCAGCCTGCAAGGTATACTCCAGCCTCCTCTCTCTGCATTTTGAAGCCTTCATTTATTGAACACCTACTATATGCTAGGCACTGGGGATGCAAGGGTGAGCCCAGATCAACTCACAGACCTGGCAGTCTGGTGGGACCTATACTAATGGAAATGTAATCACACACCGAGTAAATACACCAAGGAAAGTGAGAGTATAAAACTGAGGAATCTGACAAGCCCTGGGGTCAGGTAAGGCGGCTGGCTCTGAAGAAGTGATGCTTGAATGGAGAGTTGAAGGTGAGTAGGAGGTGGCCAAGAGAAGGGGTTACAGTTGAGGAAAATGTTCCAAAAGTGGGAACACCTTGTGCCATGGCAAAGCCATCCCATCTCCCAGTGCAGAATCTTAGGAGTCATTCTTGATGCCTCCTCCTTCCTTACCTCCCCCAACCAATTCCTCACATAGTTCTGTTGGTTCTTATCTCCCAGATAGCTCTGATATCCACCCAATTCTCTCCATCTCTGTGGCCTCATTTCTCCCCTGCATTGCTGCCTCTTCAATGGACTTGTCCATTTTGGCCCCTCCAGTCCCTAAATGGTAACCAGCATGATCTTTTCCAAACATATAATGTATTTCTATGTTAATGTAGTTTCTTCCTTCCTACATTTTTCTGTGCTCTGGGTTCTGTGCTCATTGCCCCGGGGATGCATATATGTGGCAGACCCGAAAGTAGAAAAGCTGGTTTCAAAGCTGAAGCCCTGAGGGGAAGGGAATGCCTCAGCAGAGACAAGTGTCTTGGCCAAGAATAAGAGGGGGGAGGGGTCTACCACCTGCTTCTTGGCAGGGTCCCCGGAGAGAAATGGCTCAGGGGTTTACTAGGCAGGCAGGACCACAGGCAGCTTATAAAATATTCCTAGGTCTCAAGCCCAAACAGACAGTGTAAACCACAAGACTGAAGGGGCCAATGAGACTGGATGGTGATGTCTTAGCAGTGATCACTGTTGCCTGAGGGCTGGATGCTGTCCAACCTCCACCCCCCATCCCCCACCCCCTCCCCTCCCCTCAGCAAATTGGGTCCTGCTGAATATCCTGGAACTGTGTCTGACCTCAGGAGAATTAAAGTTCAACTTGTTTCCAACTGCCTGGGAAGAATGGACTATCCAGGGAATAAAGTCCTTGAATGTCTGAGTTTGTGGACTGACTTTCATAATTGCCACAATGCTATACACTTTTGTCAACTGACTTTCTTTTTCTTTTAACATATTTATTTATTGATTTTAGAGAGAGAGGAGGGGGAGAGAGAGAAACATCGCTTTACTGTTCCACTTATTTATTCATTCATTGGTTGTTTCTGGTATGTGCCCTGACTGGGGATCAAACTCGCTACCTTGGCATGTTGGGGACAATGCTCTAACCAACTGACCTAACTGGCCAGGGCCAAACTGACTTTCTTTTTAAATCAACAATCCAATAATTCATCCAACACATACTTACTGAGCACCTGCTAATATCAAGTATGAATTGTAGAGCTAGGAATATGGCAATAACATGTACCTATTTCTCAAGAAACACAAAAACAAAATCCTCCAGCTCTTCTACTCTCCAGTGGGGAAGATAGGACATAAACAAAGAAATATATATGTAAGTACAAATAGTGATAAATTCAGGGAGTAGAGTACTGTGTTCAATAATTGGGGTGGGAGCTAATAAGTAGGGTGATAAGGAAAGACCTCAGGTAAGGTGAAATCTGAAGGATAAGAAGGAAGCAGTCGTATTATATGAACACCAGGGGTAAAGTGTTCTAGGTAGAGGGAATAGCAAGTGCAAAGGCCCTGAGGTGCACAAGACCTTTCCTTGTTGGAGGAAGTTGGAGCAAAGAAAGCAAGGGGAGAAAAGGCATATATGAGGTGGGCTGGGGTTGGTCCAAGCAGGGAGCTGCTAGGAGATTTGGTCATTATTCTAAGAGAAATGTTTAAGCATGAAGAGACATGATTTACATTTTATGGGGATGTTTGGCTGCATGGGAGAAGGTGGGGGACAGATTAAAAAGGATATGGATGGGGTGGAGGAAATCAGCTAGGAGGCTATTGCAGTTGTCTACTTAGGACATGATGGTAATCTTTGACTGGGAGATGGCTGTGGAGGTATAGAGGGAGAGACAGATTTGAGATAATATTTTGACTTAGAATCAGTAGGATTTGATTAAGAATTGGGTGGGTAGAGAGGAAGATGGCGATAAGGGAAAGGAAGAAATCAAGGACAACTCCCAAGTTTCTGTACAGAACACATGGGTGGGTAGTTCTGTTTGGATGGGGAAGTCTGGAGAAGAACATTTATTTTTTTATTTTTTAAAATATTTTTTATTGATTGCAGAGAGACAGGAAGGGAGAGGGAGAGAGAGATAGAAACATCAATGAGAGAGTCATTGATTGGCTGCTTCCTGCACACCTCCTGTTGGGGATCGAGCCTGCAACCTGGGCATGTGCCCTGACCAGGAATCGAACCAAGATCTCCTGGATCATAGGTGGATGCTCAACCACTGAGACACACTGGCTGGGAGAGAAGAACATTTATTTTTTTCTCTACAGGGTACCAGTGGTAGGGAGAATCTAGAGTTCCACTTGAGACATGTTAAGTTCGAGATGCCAATGAGATATCATAATATAGTTATCCCTCCATATCCATGGGTCTCACATCCACGGATTCAGCTAACTGTGGATCAAAAATAACTTGGGAAAAATCCCATAAAGTTCCAAAAACAAAACTGGAATTTGCCGCACACTGAGCACTAGGCTGAATCCACATGAATGAAGTGGTATTAGGCATACCCTGCTGTACTCTCTATGCAAATACAGCCCCATTTCATATAAGGGACTTGCTTATCCTTGAATTTTGGACCTGTGGGGGTCCTGGAACCAATCCCACTGGGGATATTGAGGGACGACTATAGTTAACATTCACTGAGTGCTTAACATGTGCCAAACGCTGTTCTAAGTGCTTTATATCCATTAACTCATTTGATCCCCCTAATGACTGTGAAAGGGTATGTGTATTATTTATGATCCCTTCTTTATAGCTGAGAGAATAGAGCCAGAGGGAGGTTAATTAATTGCTCAGGATCACAAAGTTTGGGGGTGCAGGCCAGGATCCAATCCCTAGTGACTGGGCTCTAGGAGCCATGCTGTTAACAGTTGCCCTCCACTACCTCGGTAGTATCCAAAGAGGCCTGAATGGGGAGCTTGGAGCAGAAGCCCAAAAGCCAGAGGATGTTAAAACCATGGGAATGGGTGAGACAATCAGAGGGGACAACAGCACATTAGAGGAAGAGTAGAGGGCCCAGGAAGGAGGACCCTTGCAGTTAGGTAGAGGAAGACCAGGGAAGGGAGGTGGAGGAGTGGGCAGAGAGGGAAGAGTAAGGCCAGGTGCGGATGCTGTCACAAAGGGCAGGATAAATGATGGTCCTGAAGGGGAGGGAGCAGTCAACTATGTCAAAAATTGCTGAGAGTTGTAAGTCCCAGACTGAAAAATGGCTATTGGTCATGGCAACCTGGAGGCCTCTGGGGACCTTGCCAGAGCAGCTGGAAGTTGTGAAAGAGAGGGGACAGGAGCAGACCGGAGTGGCTGGTTGGCATGTGGGTGGGGAAGAAGTGAAATTGGGGTGAGATAACTCTTGACAAGGTGAGCAGAGAAATGGGGTGACATCTGTTTGGAAATGTGAAGTCAAGGAAACTTCTTTCTTTTTAAAGAAGAGACATACCTCCCTGATCAGTGTGGCTCAGTTGGTTGGGCGTCATCCTGTGCCCTGAAAAGTTGTCTGTTGATTCCTCGTTGGGGTACTTGCCCTGGTTTCAGGCTTGATCGCTGGTGGGGTGTGCAGGAGGCAGCCAATGGATGCTTCTCTCTCTCTAAAAAAAATATAAAAACATCTTAATACAGAATAGAACCAAAAAACCCAGAAATACCTAAACATGTTTGTATGTTGATGTGAAGGATACAGTAGAGAAGGGGTGACATTTGATAATGCAAGAGAAAGAAGGTATTTCTGAGGTCTCTTTTCTATGTCAATACAGATCTACCTTTTCTCTTTTAACTTTTTAATATGAAAACATATATGAAGGGAGATAGAAGGGGAACCTCCATATACCCATCACCCGACTTCAACAATTATCAACTGAAGGCCAATCTTTTTTAAATTAAATTAAATTTATTGGGGTGACATTGTTTAATACATTATATAAGTTTCAAGTGTACAATTCTTTTTTTAAATCCTCACCCGAGGATATTTTTTCCATTGCTTTTCAGAGGGAGTCGAAGGGAGAGAGAGAGAAGCATTGATGAGACAGAGACACATCGATCAGCTGCCTCCTGCACGCCCCCCACTGGGGACTGAGCCCACAACCCGGGCATGTGCTCTGACTGGGAATCTAACTGGTGATCCCTTGGTTTATGGGTCGACTCAACCACTGAGCCACACTGGCCGTGCAAGTGTACAATTCTATAATGCATCATTTGTATATTGCACTGTGTTCTCACCATCCAAAATCTAGTCTCCTGTCGCTGTATATTTGGCCCCCTTTACCATCTTTATCCCACCCCCCCTTTCCTCTCTGGTAAGTACCATACTCTTGTCTGTGTCTATGAGTTTGTTCTGTTTGTTTTTTGTTTTCTGTTTTCTGTCCCACATATGAGTGAAATCATATGATTCTTGCCCTTTTCCATTTGATTTATTTCTTAGCATAATACTCAAGATCCTTCCATGTTGTTGAAAATTGAAGTATTTATCCTTTCTCATGGCTGAGTAATATTCCATTGTATATATGTATCACATCTTCTTTATCTAATCATGTTCTTTGGTTAATCTCTCCCCGTCCCCTCTCCCCCTTCCCACTGAGATCACTTATTTTGTTCCATGAATTCTGGACCTATTTTGTTTGTTAGTTTATTTTGTTCATTAGATTGCACATATAAGTACGGTCGTGTGATATTTGTCCTTCTTTAACGGGCTTATTTTGCTTAGGATAATTCTCTTCAGGTTCCTCCATGCTGTCTCAAAGGGTATGAGCTCTTTCCTTTTTACAGCTGCATAGTACTCCATGGTGTAAATGTGCCACAGCTTTTTTATCCACTCATCTGCTTATTGGCACTTGAGCTGTTTCCAGATCTTAGCTATTGTAAATAGTGCTGCTATGTACATAGGGGTGCATATATTCTTTCTGATTAGTGTTTCAGGATTCTTAGGATATGCTCCAAGAAGTGGGATCGCTGGGTCAAATGGCAGTTCCAATTTTAACTTTTTGAGGAACCTCCATACTGCTTTCCATAGTGGCCGCACCAGTCTGCATTCCCACCAGCAGTGTACTAGGGTTCCCCTTTCTCCACACCCTCACCAGCACTTGTGGTTCGTTGTTTTGTTGATGGAGCCATTCTGACAGGTGTGAAGTGATACCTCATTGTGGTTTTAATTTGCATCTCCCTGATGATTATCGACACTGAGCATTTTTTCGTGTTTATTGGCCATCCGTATGTCCTCTTTGGACAAGTGTCTCTTCAGGTTCTTTGCTCATTTTTTAATTGGATTGTTTGTCTTCCTGGTGTGGAGTTGTATGAATTCTTTGTATATTTTGGAAATTAACCCCTTATCAGGTGTATCATTGGCAAATATGTTCTCCCATACAGTGGGTTCCCTTTTCATTTTGTTGATGGTTTCTTTTGCTGTGCAGAAGCTTCTTAGTTTGATATAGTCCCATTTGTTTATTTTTTTCCTTTGTTTTCCTTGCCCTAGGAGATGTATTGGTGAAAATACTGCTACATGAAATGTCTGAGATTTTACTGCCTATGTTTCTTCTAGGATTTTTATGGTTTTGCAATTTACATTTAAGTCTTTTTTCCATTTTGAATTTTCTCTTGTGTATGGTGTAAGTTGGTGGTCTAGTTTCATTTTTTTGCACATACCTGTCCAATTTTCCCCACACCACTTATTGAAGAGACTGTCTTTACTCCATTGTATGCTCTTGCCTCCTTTGTCAAATATTAATTGACCATATTGGTGTGGGTTGATTTCTGAGGTCTCTGCTCTGTTCCATTTGTCTATATGCCTGTTCTTGTGCCAGTACCAGGCTGTTTTGATTACAATGGTTTTGTAGTATAGTTTGATACCCAGTATTGTGATCCATCCAACTTTATTTTTCTTTCTCAAGATTGCTGTGGCTATTTGGGGTCTTGTTGATTCCATATACATTTTTGGAATATTTTTTCTAGATCTGTGAAATATGCCATTGGTGTTTTAGTAGAGATTGCTTTGAATCTGTAGATTTCTTTGGGTAGTATTGTTACCAGGAAACTCCTGTGGGGTTTGGGCTGCCTGTCTTTGTGTCCAATTCAATGGAGGCAGGATTGAATCATATAAGGCATTTATTGAGAAGGCCAGCCGACCAAGAAGACAGGGAGCATATGAGCATCAAAACCTATCTTAAGGAATGGCCTGAAGGATAGGGTCATATAGGGAAATGGGGTAAACTGAGGCTGGGAATGGCATGCAGCTATTGTGCAGCCCCAGAGGTCTGCAGGCATAAACTATTGTTCTTGGTCATCTAGAGATGTCTCGATAAGATGATATCTTGACTCCTGGGTGGGTCGGCCTGACCAGGCCTGTTCAATGATACGTTGTCCACAGCTGCTCACCTTAATCGCTTCGTCTGGGATCAAGCAGAGTGTACGGGTGCAAAGGCCTAGAGAAAAGAAACTTATAAGTGATATAATTATATTTCAGATTAATTCAGGTGCTCAATCTTTAGATATTATAAGTGCCCCTATCAGTATGGACATTTTAATGAGATTAATTATTCCAATCCATGAACACGGTATATGCTTCCACTCGTTTGTATTTTCTCTACGTATCTTTTGATCTTTTCTTTGACCCAGTAGTTGTTCAGTAGCATGTTATTTAATTTTTGCATAGTTGTGATTTTCCCAGCTTTTTTTTTTCCTGTTGATTTTCAGCTTCAAACAGTTGTGGTCAGAGAATATGCTTGCTATGATTTCAATTTTCTTAAATTTGTTAAGACCAGTTTTATGCCCCAACATATGGTCTATCTTTCATAATGTTCCATGTGCATAGAGAAGAAAGTATACATTCTGGTGTTCTGGGATGAAAAGCTCTGTAAATATTGATTATGCCCATTTGGTCTAATGTGTCATTTAAGGCTGATATTTCATTATTGATTTTCTTTATTGATTTACTGGTTGAATGCTCTATCCATTTCTGTTAGTGGGATATTTAGGTCCTCTAACATAATTGTATTCTTATAAGTTTCTCCCTTTAGTTCTGTTAGTGATTGCTTTATATATTTTGGTGTTCCCAGGTTGTGTGCATATATATTGTGTTATGTCACTTTGATGTAGTGTCCTCTTTATCATTGTATAATGTCCATCTTTGTCTCTTGTTACCTTTTTTATTTTCAAGTCTGTTTTGTCTGATATAAGCATGGCTACACCTACTTTTCTCTGGATGCCATTTGCTTGGAGTGTTGCCTTCCACCTCTCCACTTTTAGCCTATGTTTGTCTTTGTAGCTGAGATGGGTCTCCTGAAGGCAACATATGGTAGGGTCTTATTTTTTAATCCATCCTGCTGCTCTGTGCCTTTTAATTGGTGAGTTCAGTCCATTTACAGTTAGGGTGACTGTTGATATATGAGGACTTCTCAAGGCCAATCTTGTTTCATCTGTACCCCATGTATCTCCTCTCCCACCTGCACATTATTTTGAAGTAAGTGTCAGTTACCATATCTGTAAATATTTCATCTGTAAGTATTTCAGTATGTTTCTCTTAAAGGTAAGAACTATTTTGTGTGTGTGTGTTTATTAACATAAACCATCATATCATTTACACACTTTAAAAAGTAATAATTCCTTGTGATAACTTAAAAATGAAAAGGCCTTTCAAAGTGAGAGGCAAACAAGCATTTATTTGAGATCAATAGAAATAGTCATTCAGGAATCATTAATTTAGGCAGAAGCTCAAATAATGTTCTGACTAGGAGATAAAGGCAAGAGGTATTTACAAGAAGAGGAAGAGGGACAATTCCATCAATAGAAGGAAGGTAGCATAACATAGTAATGTTAATTCTAAATAACGTTTTAAATTTTCAGTCCAATAGTCATCAGCTAGTATTCATAATAACCGCTTTCTTGTTATTTTTGCAAACAGTATTTTTTTTGAGGCACAAGTTTGCTTAGGCCCAGTCCTAGGGTTTTTTGCCCTGTTTTAACATTTGAACTATAAGATGTGCAAGGCAGTTCCTCTGGCATGGCAGCTCTGGCTCCATTTTAAAGCGACTCTGTTTATATTTTGTTTACACTTATCAATTATCAATTATCCACTCAGCGTTCAAATTTCTAATTGTCTCATAAATGACATCAACTTTTTAAGGGTTTGATATGTCTTTTAAGTCTCTTGATCTATAGGTTTCTTTACATCTCAATTTTTCCCCCTTGAAAATTTTTTGTTGAAGAACCAACCCATTTATTTGTCCTATAGAGTTCTCCACATCTGGCTTTTGCTGATTGTATTCCCTGTTAATGTGCTCCTCTCTCCTTTGCCCGGCCTGTAAATTGAAACCTGATCTAGAAAACCAATCAGATTCAGGTTTGATTTTTCTGCACAACTACTTCATAAGAGACGTTGTATTTGATTCCTTTTTAATGGCAGCCAACTTGTACTGGTTAGGACACCTTTGGCTGGAAACCCCAGGTCAAACTGGCTTAAGCAATAAGAAAAGCTGCATCTATCGTAGCCAGAGATATAGGGAACGCCCAGGGGCCCCAGGGAGGTGACAGTTACTGGACAGAACTGTTTCCATGGCTCCAGGTTCCTCCCTTCCAGACTGATGTTTCATCATTGGCCTCACTGTGTAATGCCTACATTACAGGCTTCTTATGTGGATCACAGGGACAGTGTCACGTCTCTTACAGATGAGAGTGAGAGGTGGTAAGTGACTTGCCCAAGGTTCCTCATTAAGCAGCAGGGCCAGTGCTCTCGCTCTCTTCTTTACCTGCTCTTTACTTGTCTTGGCACAGATAACCTTTAATGGAGCCCGGGTAGGGGAGGGAGAAGGAAGGACTGTCTGTTCTTCCCTGTCTGCTGCAGACCTTGAGAGAGCCACAATAAATACTGTTTGTTTGATATAGCACTTGGCTTTTGGTCTCAGCAGGAGGAAGAGCTAGAACAGGTGTGGCAAGACCAGAGAGCCTGCTGCACCACAGTGGAAGGTGCGGTGGGACAAAGCCCCAGGGCCTGGCAGTGGGTTTCAGGGCTGTGGACTGTAAAGAAACACAGGAACTTTCTCAGGATGCAGACATCTCCCTCATGTTTCCAGGTGCCTGCCTGGCTGAATACACCAACATACTAACAATACTTACTCTCCTTAATTAAGGTCCTCCTGTGTGCCTAGCATTGTGCCAGGCACTCTTCATGCACACAGGCATGCTTTCATCCCACAAGCTGGTGCTGGTCTGCACTGGGTGCTCCAGACAGAAACTCAGGACAGTTCCCCTGACCTTGGAAGATGACCTTCTGGAGGGGAAATCTGACAAGAAACAAAACAACAACATAGCGTAGTATATGCTGTGATGGGGTGAGAGTAGGCTGCATGGGAACCCGGAATATGACTCAGCTAATCCTCGACACAGCCCAATGCTATTATATCCATTTAGTAGATGAGAAAACCGAGGCTCAGAGGAGTGAGTTGCCCTGCTTTCCTAGTCAGTTTGGTTCTAATTTTCTTCTGCAGGGGGTGATAAAGCTAAAAATGGGGGTGAAACGATGAGCTGGGGAGGCCCTCATGAGTCATCTGGTCCAAGCCCCTTATTGAAATAATGGGGAAACTGAGAGCCAGAAGGGGAAGAGAATTGCTCAGGCACCCGGGAAAAGGGGCAGATCTAGAAAGCAGCTAACTCCCAGTCCAGTGTGTTCCTTGACATCAAATGCCTTTCTCTTCTCCACCCATCTGAAGATTTCCTGGGGCCCCCTCATGTAGAACCCTCAACTTGTGCTGAAAATTCCACCAACTCTGTTTAGATCCCAAACTCAAGAAAGAATAAGAGGAGGATGAGTTCGGACAGACCCCGAAGCCAGGCAAGGATGTCTGTGCCTGTTGGGGGGGGGGGTGATGTAAAATAGAGTAGGGCACCTCACTACCCCCAAGGAGGCCCCAGTGTAGCCCAGTCTTGGGGAGAGACCAGGGAGCCAGAGGAGAGTCTGAAGCCCTGAGTCCTTCCCACCCCACCCCACCCCACCCCACCCAAGGATCCAACCTATGTCCCTTCTCTGCCACATCCTTCTGGCTTGGCCGTGCTGGGGGTGGGCTGGCTGGCTCTGGGCCTGAGGTTGCAGGTCTGCCACAGGCAGTGTTGTGTCCAGGCTGCTCTCTTGAAGCTAGCGGTATATGAGTAAACTTGCTCCTGCCTGCAAGGTTCTCTGGGACAAAGAAGCCACCTGGTACCCTTCAGTTCTGGCTTGGCCCAACCTAGATCCTTGGCCAGAGACTATGGGGATGAAGTCAGATGCAACCACTTGGTTCTCTACCCACCCCCCAAATCCCATTCCAGAGAGGTCCAGAGAACCTTTCTTCTCTCAGTTCCCTCCCTGTCACCTGTTGCTCAGCCTCTCTCTCTGATCCTTCCCCTCACTGAGGCCCCCCCACTGAGCCCCTCTGCCTTTTCTGAGCCTACATCTCCTCTCCAGCTCTCCCTAGAACCCCTCTCCATAATTTGTCTCCTTCATCTTCATAGCCAGTCACTCTCCCTATTTCCTTCCCCTCAGGTTAGAAGAGCGGTTCCCAAGGGGGAACTGGTTGGAGAGAGCAATGACAACCCCAAGTCCTTCCCTGAATCTCACAGAGGATGACCTGAAGCTAGGGTACTCTTGCTATTGATAGTAACCTACTTCCTCTTCCTTGGATCATACAGAGTGACAACAGGGTCAGTCAGTGTTCCTTAACCAGAGGAGAATTTGGGGGGAGCTAAGTGGAGTCTTCTACTGAAAAATCGGACTGCCACCGGAACTTTTTGCTTTAGTTTTGCTTCAGGCAAAGAAGTTCGAGATACAATAACTTTGAAACAATTTCAAGACTCCCCAACCTTAAATACCTGTCCCGTGCCCCTCACTCCCCCTCAAGTTGCTAACTTGGCCCCGATTCCCGTTATAAGCAAACCTCTTGCATGCAGGGTCTACATGTTCTGCTTTTGCTTCTCTTCTCCCACTCACTTTTCTGTCCTCTGCGTCTGCCCCCACGCCTCTTGCTAAGGCCACCAGTGATCACCTCGCTGCTTTTGATCTCACAGCTCCTCCTCAGGTCTCATCTTGCCTGACCACTTCTGCAGCCTTGGACACTGTGGCCAATGCCCGCCTTCTTGAAACTCTTCCTCCCTTTGGTTTTTAGACTGACCTCATCCACTCCCTGGTTTCGGTTCCCTTCTGTAAGCTAACAATAGCCAAGTTTACCACTCCTGAGTTCCAGAGCTCTCTATGTGCCCAGCCACTTCCTGGACACCTCTGCCCGGAGGTCCTACAGACTCGCCAAACTGTATACTCAAACCTGAACCCATCATCTCCCCCCAGTAATCTGGTCTCCTATTTTGGCAAATGGCACCACCATCCAATTAATGACCTAGGGGGGGAAATTGGGGCTCTCCTAGTTCTGCCCTCTTCCCCACCCTGCATACCCAGATGGTTCCAAGCCCTGCTCATCTTGTTTCCTTAACAGCCCCATCAGGCCCTGCTTCCAGCCCTGCTGTCCCTGCTTTATTTCTGACCTGCATCACTTCATACTGGGATGGCTACATAGTCTCTTAGATGGTCTCTCACCTTCATTGGCCTCCCTGAATCCCAGCTCTGCAGGGCCTGCTGGAGAGGTTATTTTAGAACATATCTCTGACAAGGTGAGTCCCTTCCACGATTCCCGTAACACCAGAGTAAGATCCAAAGTCTGTCCTTCCACCCAGGAGACACTCCATGCCTTCATCTTCTCTGAGCCCCTGGGCCTCATCGCCACTTCCTTTCTCACCTTGCTATCTATCCAGCCATGTGGAATTTCTTTTTCCTGGCTCTGGGCACAGGCTCCCTTTCCCAATGCCTGAACCTCCTGCACCTTCTCCAAGATGCCAGTGCTTCTGAGTCCTCCTTGGGGTATCCCAGAAAGAAAAGAGGCCCCCTCTCTCACCTCTCCCCCCAGGTGAGAAGATTCTGCCCAGTATTACTTTTGGTTAAAAACAAAACAAAACACAATAGGTCTTTGTGTTCTCCTTTTCCAAATATGAAATCATAGCATTGAATGTGGTCTTTCATGCAGCGCAGGGGAGATTACGGTGTGCAACCACGCTGTGGAAAACTGATGCCTCAAGCACAAACCCAAATGTCACAGCCTGGAGAAGAGGGTCCCTGACACCCTCCCCCCTCTCCCCTCCCCCACGACTCTGCCACAACCTGCTGGAAGTGCCCACACCTGCCTCTCTAAGGTTGTACCTTTATTGTCTGAATCCCAGTGAGCAGGCCAAATGACCGCCAGCCCCCAGTGCCGTTTACAACCTCGCTTTCTCGGTTACTGAACCTTTCTTCCTCTCTAGGCTTCATCCCTAGCAGCATCCAGCCAAGGCCAACCCTTTCAGGTAGCGGGAGACCTGTCTGCGGCACTCAGGACAAGCAGGCGCGCAGGCAACTGCAAAACGAAAGGCTTTTATTGAAGAATATCAAGTGGCCCCTTTCAGGGCTGCCAATGCCTGCCCAACACGGGCTTTGGGGCCTGGGCCCGAGGGGGTGGGCGAGGGGGCGGGGAAGTAGCCCTGGCCGCCCCACTCGGCGCTCCAGAGGGGGAGGTTTCATTGTCTTTGCGGGCTGCTCCCCAGGCTTGGGTCCCGCTGCCTGTCGCCGGAGGGGTGGCAGCCGGGGAAGAGGGCGGCGGGCGGGCCCCGCCCAGTCCAGCGAAAGGGCTGCCCGACGCCCGGGCCGGGCGGGCTTCCGACGCAAGGCTGCGCGCCGGGCGGTGGGCGCTCCAGCGCGAGGGCGGAGGGCGCGCGGCTGCTCAGACGTAGTCCTTGCGGTCGTAGGCTGTGCCGGTGCCCGTGCCTGGCCCAGCCGAGCGCGGCGCCGAGTAGAGGATCTTGGTGGGCACGTATTTCTTCTCCTGCGGCGGGCACGAGCAGCACAGCAGCGCGCCCCCCAGCAGCTGCAGCGCCGCGGCCGCCCAGCCCACGTACAGGCCAGAGCCTATCTCGCGCTTCTGCGAATCGGGCACCAGGGGGTTGTAGAAATCCTGGACGATGGTGTTGGCCGACCAGGACACCGGCACGAGGGTGAGCAGGGCGGCCAGCAGGAAGAGCACGCCCGCCACGATGGTGATCTTTGCCTTGGCGGTGTCGTCCTGCACGCAGTTGGTGCACTGGGCGCCCACGAGCGCCACGAGGAGCCCAAAAGCGCCCAGGAGGATGGCGACCACTATGAGGGCGCGGGCCGCCTGCAGGTCCTGCGGCAGCGCCAGCAGCGAGTCGTACACCTTGCACTGCATCTGGCCGGTGCTCTGCACCACGCAGTTCATCCACAGGCCCTCCCAGGTGATCTGTGCGGTGATGATGCTGCTGCCGATGAAGGCCGTCACCCGCCACATGGGCAGCGCACAGCACACGATGGTGCCCAGCCAGCCCAGCACGGCCAGCGCGGTGCCCGTGATCTCCAGGCCCATGGACATGGCTGCCGCTCCAAACCCGGCTCTGCCGGGGGGCTCCGGGGGCGGGGACGACGAGGGGCCTCGGCCGCTGGGCCTGGGCAGGAACTGCGGCAAGCCGACTAAGGGACGCCCCGACGGACGGACGGACGGACGAATCGCGCGCTCGCTAACGGCTCCTCTCCGCGGGCTCGAGCGCGGCCGCGTCGGCACCTGCCTGAGGCTTGTGGGCGGGCGGCGGCGGCTGAACTGGCCCCGAGTTGGGGCCGATTGGTCTTAGATCCGAGCCCAGGCTTGGGCGGGGGCGGAGGGGCGGAGTCGCGTTCTCGCGGACCTGGGGACAGTGACGTGGCCCCTCTTTCCACCTTCACCGAACTCCCGCGGAGGAAGGACTCCGCGCGGAGCGCAGCGCGGGGGCGGCGGGTGGCGAGCCGAGAGGGGGCGGGGCCTGGGCTTGGGCCCCGGCCTCTCCTAGGCCCCCGCTGCTTGGAAACTAATGCCCCTAGTCCGTCCGGGATGGGGTGCAGGTCACAATCTGTTTCACTGGCTCCCTGGCCCCTCATTTTCGACGCCGTTGGCACAGGCGGCGTGGTGAAGGGGGCGCTGCCTGCTCGCTGCCCGCGCCCCCCGGGGACTGGAAGGGCGGCGTGGGCGTGGCCGCGGCTGTTCCCCGCGGGGAGCTGAGCACCTGCTCCTCTGCCCCTCGGGCCTCTAAGCAGCACCCGTCGCGCCAGATCCCGGCCTGATTCAGGCCCAGGGGGTTGCCAGCCCTAGAGGTCTGGACTATGTAGCCCGAGACCACCCGCAAAGGCACCCAGGAGATGCCCCCGAGCCAGTCCTGAACTAAAATTCTCCTCCAGCCCCGCTGCAGCTCCCTCAGCTCTTATCCGTCTCAACGATTCTGGATCCCTTTAGCTGAGATGCCCCCCCCCCCAAGTCTCCCTCCTCCTATTGAGTTCCCTCCTCTCTCTGGGCCCCGAGTCAGTGCCCGGATCCACCCTAATGAAATGGTGGTGAAAGAGGCCTGATGCGGCCCAAAGTGGGAAGTCAGAGACGTTGCCTGCAGTGTCCTTGCTCCCGCAGCTGGGCCATCCCTCACCCTGCTTAGAGCCCTCCGGGGTTGGCCTTCAAGGTCTGCCTGGCCTGCCCCTCCCCCACCTCCTCGCCCCGCCCCGCTCCCGCGCTCGGGTCTCCTGGCGGTTCCTCTCCCTTGCCCCAGGCTCCCTCCTCCGGCCCCCCGTGCTTGCGACAATGGGACACGTGCAGATATCCTCAAGGTTCACTCCTACCTTTCAGGTTTTTTGCTCCCTGCAAGGCCTTCTTCCTTCCCTGACTACACTGTTTAAAATTACAACTACTCACCCCACAGTGTCCTGCCCTCTTTCCACACCTTATATGCGCCTTAGATTTTAACACCACCTGCCATACTCTGGATTCCTCTTACTTATTTTTCGTTCTCTCTCTCTGCTCCAGTATGTCAGCTCTATTGGGACAGCCAGAAGGTCCCCAAATGGGTGAGGACTTCTGCTGGTTTTATTCACCGCAGCATCTCCAGTACCTAGAACAGTGCTGGGCGCTCAAGAGGATGTTTGTTTCATGACTTGAATGAAGGGAATTGCTTTCTTGTGTTCTTGCAACTTTCCTGCCTGGGCCCTCCTACCGGCATAAACGACTGATAATGGGACACTACTGTGTTACTTGAATCAGAGAGCTTTGTAATCTAGTAGGAACCAAGCACACCTCCAAGCTAGATAAGAAACCTCACAGAGCACTGGCCTGCATGGCTCAGTGGTTAGAGCGCTGGCCTGCACACCAAAGGGGCCCAGGTTCGATTGCTGGTCAAGGCAACCAACTGATGATATTTCTCTCTCTCTCTCTTTCCCTCTCTCCCTCTCGCCCTCCCTATCTAAAAATCAATGGAAAAAATACCTTCAGGTTAGGATTATCAACAACAACAACAGAAACCTCATTGAGCTGGACCTAGGGGATTTTCTGGTTTTCTCCACATCTTTCAAATCACAGGCATATAGCCTGTGTTCTTTTTCATAAGTGCCCAAGCCCTGGGGTGATACAAGGGTAAGGTAAGTAGGGCCAGAGCCTAGGAAACCAGGGTCCTACTTCTTGCAGGGGCAAAGGTCTTGGGTGGGGCCTATTGGAGCTGGGTTGGGCAGGGCTGGGAGTGCCCAGCCAGAGGGCCTAGCTGGTGCAGGGTGGGGGCTGCCCTGGAGGAAGTTCGTGGAGCCTAGGTCGGTTTCAGTGGACTGCTGGCTGCTGGTTTCCTGGTTACTGGGGGTGGCTTTGGCCCAGAAGGGAGACAGAGCCCTCAGGCAGTGTGACTGGGCTTAGTGGAGGGCTGAGTTCAGGTCCTTTGGCTAGAGAGAGGGTTCCCTGCTGTTGTGTCTGGGTGGGGTGCTATGAGGCTGGGGAAAGTCATGTCACCTCTCTTAGGCTCAGTTTCCTCTGTAAAATGAGGACAATGATGTCTATATGACCCACCTCAAAGGGTATAATGAGAATAGAGGTAATGTGAGGTTATTATAAACCAGAGAACAACCAGGTCAAAACATACAAATGTGCAGGGAAATTGTGTACAGAATGTGTGGGGTTTAGTTGGGCAGATCTGAGTTTGGGCTGTCTTTACTCTCACCAGTCATGCGACCTTGAGAAATTCCTTTTCCACCTTCAGCCTCTGTTTCCTCAGGTGTGCAGAGGGGTACGTTCTGATTGCCAGGGTCAGGGAGGGGGGCAGGCAGAAAGAGGCGCCTTGTTGCTGAGCCTGAGTGAGGTGGACCTGCTGGGCAGGGCTGTGAGGAGATGAGAACAGAAAGCTTCATGACCCGAGGCCAAACTTCAGGGACTCTGCAAATAAGACTTTGGCTCTGGGCAAAACAGCTCCAATTAGCTTTTTGCTTAATATCTACCATGGCTCTTACAACCCAATAATAAAAAGACCAATAACCCAATTAGAAAACTGTCAGAGAATCTAAATAGGCATTGAGAATAGACAAAGAAGATATACAAATGGCCAAAAAGCACATGGAAAGATGTCTGACGCCATGAGTCATTAGAGGAATGCAAAGCAAACTACACAGAGATACAACTTCTCATTCATGAGCATGAGAATCAAAAAGAGGATGTGGAGAAATTGGAACCATCTATGATTCTGGTGGGAATGTAAAGTACTACAGTTGCTTTTGAAAACAGTCTGTTCCTCAAAAGGTAGAATTCCACATGACCCAGCAATTCTACTATTTACCCAAGAGAAGTGGAAACCTGTTCACACAAAAAAATATTTGTACAAAACTTCCATAGAAGCATTATGCGTAATAGCCAACAAGTGGAAACATCCTAAACGTCAGCTGCTGAATGGATAAACAAAAGCGATATGCATATCTTTACAATGGAGTATTTTATTTAGCCATATAAAGGAATAAGTTCTCATACATACAACATTGTGGCTGAACCTTGAAAATATTATGGTCAGTGAGAGATACCAGTTGCAAGGAATGACATATTGTATGATTACATTTATAGCAGCTATCCAGAGTGTGAAAATCTATAGAGACAGAAAGTAGATGAGTGTTTGCCTGGGGCTGGGGTGTGGGTGTTCAGAGGAAATGGGGACTGACTGCTAATGGGTACAGGGTTTCTTTTGGGGGTGATGAAAATGTCCTACAATTAATTGTGCTGATGGTTGCATAACTATGAATATACTAAAAAACCATTCAATAGTACAATTTAAACTGGTGAGTCGTATGATATGTAAATTATATCTTGATAAAGCTTTTAAAATAAAAGCCACTAGGGTGCTTGCGCCCTGCAGCGCTGTGGTGAGTGAGTGCCCGTCTCCCAGAGGGTGCGAATGAGGAAGGGATGAGGCTGCCTTTGAATGGAGAGTGCTATGAGGGGGTGGGCGGAGGGTGAGGCTCAGGGCTCTAGGCATGATGCACATGAACATGTGTGAACATGCGTACACACACACACACACACACATCCCTACACACATACACATTCACATTCCTGAGCCTCTTATACAGAAACAGCAGCATGACCCAAGGTGGGTCAGATGCTCCAGGAACGGACCCCTGCAGTAGGTGCTGAGTGACAGTAGGAAGGGGAGTTCTGCAGCTGCTTTGGTCCAAGAGAGCTTCCCATTGGAAGTTGGGCAGGAGTTGGCGGAGAAGGAGTTACCTGGTGGAGGTGACAAGGTGTGTTTGGGTAGAATGTTGTGCATGTGTGTGCATGTGATTCCAAGGAGCAAAGGGCTAAGAAAAGAGGAGTCGAGAGAAGAGTGCTCATAAAGGAGATTGGCCTGTTTCCTATCTCCTGCCTAGCGTCCAACCCCCAAGCAGTAGCCATCAGGTTTTTGTGCAACATGTATTTATTTCTATGGGATAAATGCCTAAGAGTGCAAATTCTGGTTGTTGCATGTTTAGTTTTTTGAAAAACTACCATTCTGTTCTTCCGAGTTGCTCCCAGCAAGGCCTTCCCATTTTGCGTACCCACCAGCAGTGTGTGAGCAATCCAGGTTCTCTGCATCCTCACCAGCGTTTGGTATCATCACTGTATTTTACTTTCGTTACCCGTTAGGTGTGTAATGGTATCTCACTGTGTGTGTTTGTTTGTTTTTTGAATAATTTATTCATTTTAGAGAGAGAGAGAGAAACATTGATTTGTTGTTCCACTTATTTATGCAGTCATTGGTTGATTCTTGTATGTATGTGTCCTGACTGGGGATTGAACCAGCAACCTTGGCGTATCAGGCAGATGCTCTGACCAACTGAGCTTCCTGGCCAGGGCTCTCACTGTGGTTTTAATTTGCAGTTCCTTAGTGACTAATGATGTTAAACATCTTTGCCTGCACTAATTTACCATCTGTATATCTTCTTCATTGAAATGTCTCTTTATGCCTTTTGCCCATGTTCTAATTGTTTGTGTTTTTAATCCTCACCTGAGGAGATATAGATCTATATAGATCTATACATATAGATCTATATATTTAAAATATATCTTTATTGATTTCAGAGAGGAAGGGAGAGGGGGAGAGAGAGAGAGAAACATCAATGAGAGTCACTGATCGGCTGCCTCCTGCACGCCCCCTGCTGGGGATACTAGGGATCGAGCCCGAAACCTGGGCATGTGCCCTGACTGGGAATCGAACTGAGATCTTCTGTCTCCTAGGTCAATGTTCAACCGCTGAGCCACGCCCGGCTGGGCAAGGATTATTATATATTATTTTTTATTGCTTTTCAGAGACAGTGGAGAGAGAGGAGAGAAAGAGATTGACATGAGAGAGACACATCGATTGGTTTTCTCCTGCATGCACCCCAACCAGGGCTGGGAATTGAGGAACAGGTCTTCCACGGAACAAAAACTTTTATTTTTAATGTTTTATTTTATGTTTATCTTGTATCCTGTGACTTTCCTGAACCCCATTATTTTGGGAGTTTTTTTGTAGATTTCTTGGGATTTTCTACTGAGACAATCATAGTAATTCTTTTGGGTAGGTCTGCTTGTGACAAATTCTCTTAATTGTCCTTTTTCTATGAATGTCTTGATATTTTCTTTATTCTTGAAAAATATTTTTGCTGACTATCGGATTCTAGGTTGTTTTCTTTCAGCACTTGAAAAATATTGTGCCATTTCCTTTTGGTTTCGTGGTATCTGATGATAAATTTTCTGTCATTCTAATTGTTTTCCCTTGTAGGTAAGATAGTATTTATCTATGGCTGCTTTTAAGGTTTTTTTCCCTTTAGTCTTTTGTTTTCAGAAATCTGATCATGATTTCGTGATGTGCATTTCTTTGGATTTAATCAATTTGAGATTTGTTTAGCTTCTTGAATCTGTAGGTTTATGTTTCTTGCCAAATTTGGGGAGTTTTCAGCTGTTGTTTCTCCAAGTACTTTTCTAGCTCTGCCTTCTTTACCCTCTCCTTCAGGGACTCTGATGACACAAATGTTAGATGTTTGATACAGTCCCACAGACTATATCGTCCCAGAGGTTACCTGAGGCTCTGTCATCACATCCCCCCCAAGATATCTTCCAGCTCACTCACTCTTTCCTCTGTCTTCTCCCTTCTGTTTTTTTTAATCCATCTATTTTTTCCTTTTTATTGAATTTATTGGGGTGACACTGGTTAACAAAATTATACAAGTTTCAGGTGCACAGTCCTACAACACATCATCTGTACACTGTATTGCATGTTTACCACTCTCCTTCCTTCTGCTCTTGAGTCATCTGTTGAGTTTTTTATTTCAGGTGTTTTTTTTTCAGTTCTAAACTTTCCATTGGTTCTCTTTTATATCTTTTATTGTTTTGCTAAACTTCTCTATTTTCCATTTGTTTCAATTGCGTTCATAATTACTTCTGTAATCATTTTGATCATGGTTGGTTTAAAATTATCTTTGTTGGGCAATTCTGATATCTCTTCTATCTTGGTGTTGGCATCTATTTTCATTCATTTTGAAATCTTTCTGGTTCTTAGTATGATGAGATTTTCAGTTGAATCCTGGGCAGTTTTGAATTATGTTCCAAGAGTCTAAATCTTATTTAAACCTTTCATTTGATGTTCACACTGTAGGAGAAGGGGGAGGGGCTTTCTTATATTGCCAGGTAGAAGTAGAAGTTCTGTTTGGCCGTAATTGACACCTGGGGCAAGGAAGAAAGGTGGCTCCTTGTTATTGCTAAATAGGGGTGGGAGTTCCAGCTCCCCAGATGGTTTCCACTGATTGCACGGTTGGGGTGGCTTCCTCTGACACCAACCCAGTGGGGAGTGGGTGTGGTGCCTTTTTATTACTGGTAGGTATAGAAGGCTAGACTCCCACACTGTCTCCACTGACACTGTGGGGGCAGGGGTTGTGACACCACCTCGGTGAGGGTGTTGGTGTGCTTTGTTACAGCCTCTTGAGGATGGAGTTCTAGGCTCCCCACCTGGCCTTTGTGGTGTGGGGTTGCGTGGGGCCATAGCTTTTTCTCTGGTGTTTGGCTAGAGAAGAGTGGTTATTGTCTGAAAGTTTTCTGTCTTTTTGGTTCTTTGGCTAGAGAAAACAGGTTTTTGTTGGGGCTTATTTTGTCTGTGCCCACTGGTGTCTCTCAGTTGCCTGCTTCTTTGTTCCAGGTCTGGGATGTATGAGGGAGCCTAAAGGTGGCCAGCAGGATGGCGATGATGATGACGGTGTCACGTGTCCTTGGGTCTAAAGGTCGCCTAGCTGGTCTGCCTTCTCTCCACTTTCAATCTTCTCTTGTTTGTTTTATCTATAAAGTCCAGGGGTTTTTGTTGTACTTGGCAGAAGGAATAGGGAATAAGTCCACCTTCTCAAAAGTGGAAGTCCCCTGCCTTTTGTCTTTCACTTGGCTCCTTATATGCATTTTCGTTTCCCATTTGGCCCCTGTAACCACTTGAGTTTGAGACCCTTGGCTTAACCTTTGTAGTTCAATGTTTTGGCGCTGGGTTCCCTACTCACAACCAAAATGAGAAACAGGAAAAGAAACTCAAGGGAATCTCAACTGGCATTGGCTGGGGCTTCGGAGGGCAGGAGAGAGAGGAATGTGAGACCTTCGTCCCTGCCCCTCCAGGGTCTTGTATTCTCACCTCTCTAAGCCTCCCTCCCAGGGAATGGAGGGTAGTAGATGCTGTTGACTTCTAAGTTTATTTAAACCTTGAGGACCTTATCGTATCTTCACCCAAAGAGCACAAAGTTAAACAAAGCAGCTTTTGAGGCCCAAGGAGAAAGAAGTTGATTTAAGATAGGGCTCTATCAGAGGTTACTCAGCCCTTACGGCTTCCCTCCTTATCGCTGACCGAGGCCACGCTCCCCTGTTAGGGCAGGCCCGTGGCACCATGTGCCCTGACTCTGAGCTCCAACTCAAAGGAGCATCTTGCTTCTGGAGGGGCTCAAACATCTCTGTCCTATCAACAGTCTTGTGGGTGCTTTCTTCCCCAGTCAGCACAGTGCCTGTTCAATGGGCTTGTGACCATAGTAGTCACTGTGGTAGCAAAAGAGGCCATGCAAGGCTTTGTCTCACCAAGACTGACCTGAGTGCCCACTGGCAGCAAAATAGCACCAACCTCGAATCCAGTATAGCACTTCTTCCCTTAGGGACCAGACGGGCTAATGTGACCCCATCACTCCAGCCCTTTTCTGTTGTGAGGTCATCAGCAATTTATCCATACCTCAGAAGATGCTTTTTTGGGATTTGAATTTAGTTTACTTGTGTATCATGCTCTGTGGGTACCACCATTCATCACCTTGCTAATGCTTCATTTGCTGTTCTGTGAATGTTGCAATATTGTTTCTGATCTAGAAGCTGCCTTACAGCAGGAAAAGTATGGGGTGATGTTCTGCTCTTCTCACGAACCCCACCACCTAGAAGCATCTGGCCTTGCAGGATGATGAAATGGCCTTTTGAAGATGGCCCTGGCTCCACCTGGAAACAAGTGTGGGAGGTTGCACTGCCATCTTGCAGATGCTCTGACGCCTTGTGCTGCTTCTCCCGTAGGCGGAACGCATGTGCATTCAGACCTCTCCTCCTCTGGTCTGTTCAAGAGGGTTCAATAATTGTGCCAGATTTCCTCCTACCCCATCTCGCTTATCAGAAGGAGAATTGCTTTTTGAGGGAAAGACTATGAAGTGCTGAGATGAGCAGGAAGGGAACAGAGCTCTTTAAACAGGGGTAGAAGAGAGGTTTTATGGGCAGCTTCTAGATCTGATTAGCCAGTTGTGGGGTGGAAAGTGAGAAGAGAGGAGGGGAAAGGAGGCTCTCGTCTGTGTTGCAGTGGACCACATATTTTGATACCTTTGACATCTTTCTAAAGACAAAGGTGGGGTAGGGGGTTCCTATGCATTTCTAGATCATGCTTTGCGAATGTGACTGGGCTGCATTAGGCCTCTAGGATCTCAGTGTTATCTGTGGATCCAGGACCTGATAAACATTCACAGAAGACATTCCCCACCCCACCCTCTTCCTTCCAGTGGCAGGACCACCAAGGGCAGGGAGGCCCAGAGAGGAAGGCAAAGTCAGCCGTGTGGGGGAGAGTGCTGGCCCAACGCTGAAATGTAGAGCGAAGGAGGGAAGGCATTCGCTGCGATCAGCGCAGGAACCAAGACAGCAGCCCACCTTCTTGCTGCTAGGCTGTAAAATGGTCCTGTTTGCTTTGAACAGATTTGTTGTTGTTAATCTGCACCAGAGGATATTTTTTCCATTGATTTTTAGAGAGAGTGGAAGAGAGGGGAAAAGGGAGGGAAGAGAAAGAAGAGGAGAGAGAGAGATGGATGTGAGAGACACATCAATTGGTTGCCTCCCACACACGCCCCAAAGAGGCCAGGGAACAAACCTGCAACCCAGGTATCTGCCCTTGACGGGGAATCGAACCTGCGACCCTTCAGTGGGCAGGGCGATGCTCTAACCACTGAACACACTAGCCAGAAAAAAAACTAAAATTTTTTTAAAAGTTAAAAAATTTTTTTTAAATAATTTTGAGATATTTCAAACACATGGGAAAGTACAAAGAATAATATAAGAAAAGCCCATGGGACCCCACCACCTCCAATTGAACAGGTCTTATTCTGCTGAAGGCTCTTTGTACCTCTTCCCTTTCCCACTCACTTGCTTTCCTCCAGCCGACACTATCCTGAAGTTGACGTGTCATCTCCCTGTTCAGGTTTTTATAGTTTTGCTATTTAGGTATATATTTATTCACAATACATAGAACTATTTCGTGCATCAAACATTATTACATTTATTTATTACATTATTAATTATTCAACAATTTGCTTTTTTAATTGACCTTATGTTTTCAAAATGTATCCATGCTTATACAAGAAGCTGTTGTTCCTTTCCTGTGCCTACGGTTAGTATTCCCTTGTATGAGCAGGGTGCAGCTTATCTCCATTCTCTTGATGAGCATTTGGATTGTTTACAACGGTTTTGCTCTTACAAATTAGATATGACACATGTTCTTGTAAATGCCTCCAGGTGCATACGCGTGAGAGTTTCTCTAGAAGTGGAATTGCTGGATCATAGGGTATACACACCTTACTAGGTATTGCTAAATGATTCCCTAAAATTGTTGTTCTAATTGACACCCCGTCCAGCATGTTGGAGAGTTTCTATTGCTATACATCTCTGCCAGCACTTGGTAGCACCAGACCTTTTATTGTTTTTGTCATTCTGTGGGTGCCAAGTGGCATCTCATTCTTGTTTTTAATTTGCATGCTCTGATTATTAGTCACATTGAACATCTTTTCATTTGTTTATTGTTTATTTCAATGTTCTCTTCATGAGCTTCTTCTTGATGGCATTTGCCTGATTTTCTATTGGGGTGTTTGTCCTTTTGTTGTTGATTTATGGAACTTGTTTATATGTTCTGAGTATCAATCATTTGTTGGTTATATGGGTTGCAAATAGCTTCTCCAAGACTATGTATGGTTTATGTTTTACCATTTTTATGTTTTCGTTTGCCATGCAGTTTCTTTTTTTGAGACATAAAATGCATTCAGCCCCTGCCCAGGGAAGCCTCAGTCTGAAGCAGAAGTCCGTAGAAATCCCATATATCAGAAGCTGCCCAATAAGTCAGCAGACACCACATACTGGGAGCTTTGGCCCTGTATACTGGTGCTAAACTGCACCGACAGAAACGTGGAGTCTGGGGCCTTCTTGGAGAGGTGATTTTGCAGCCAGCTTCTTGTTACATAGACACCTGCGCCGGGACACCAAGCTTTATGTGTGCTCTCTCAGACCCGCCCTCCAGCAGGGGAAATGCTGGGAGCAGGAGGCAGTGAAGGCAGGGCAGGGGCACCTCAGGTTCTTCGGTGATAAGAGTACCTGGCCCTAGGTTAAAACCCAACTTGTGCTTTCCGTCTCGGCAGCGAGGCCACTGGGTACCCCCACCCCAGTTTGGCATCCCCTCCACCTCTGCTGCCTGTCTCCTTCCCTCTCTTTCCCCAAGGAACCTCTTAAGCCGGCCAGCTGAGAAGCAGAACTGGTTCCGGAGCCCGCGAGAGTGTGGGCGGCCCGCACCCGGGTCTGCCGCGCCCGTGTGCAGGTCTTCGTGTTCGCTGCGTGGTGTGCTTTGTGGTGGGCTTCTTGGTGGGCTGTCATCTGCAATCTGAACTGGGGGGACTGTGTGCCGGCACCTGCAAGTGTCCGCGTGGGGGGGGTGTTTATTTCTGGGTGAGGGTGGTTGTGTTTGGATTTAGTGCGCGGGGGTGTGTCTGTGTGGGTTTGTGCTTGTGTGAGAGGGTGTGTGTTTCTCGTCCAGGCTGTCCACAGTTCCAGGTGTGGTCTGATCCTCCAGCGGTGAGGTGAGAGCGGCCAGGGTAGGGTGGAGCTGTTGTCTCTTGGACTGGCCTGGTTGGCTGCTTTTGGGTAATTCCCAGGCTCTGAGGTGTCATGGAGCCTGGAAGAGAGGAGTGAGTCACTCCTCCCTCCCCACCAGCCTCAGAGAAACTTCTTCCCTGTCCCCAGGGCCAGGTTTCACCAGGAGCCATAAAGAGGCCCTGCCCAAGCTTCTTCCGCTTTCAGGTAGGTCTGCTGACACTGAGCCTGCAGACTGCCTCGGAGCTGTGCCAAGGGTGCTGCCCAGATGAAGCTAGGTGGCTTGAGATCGTTCCCCCAGCACTTTGCCTGGTCTAGGCTGGTCTGGGTCCTCAGCCCCCTCTGCCCACACTGAGCATCTCCCTCTCTGAGTCTCCCCTCCCACCTCCCAGGCTTCCCTCTTTCTCCAGCCCTCACTCCCCTTGTTGAAGCCCCTCCCTTCACCGGGCCTCCCTCTGTGACTGTCCTTCCACTCTCCCTGCCTTGTCTCTTCACTACCCTCTCTTGCCCCCCGCTGAGGGGCCGTGGGAGGGTGTGGGTGCAATCAGAAGCAGGGGCTTGGGGAAGGATCTGTGCTGAGATGAGGCAAGTCCAGGGCAGGGTCTGGGAGGCAGCCAGCTTGTCTTCGGCTGGCGTGTTCTTCGTCCCATGATGAATGTGTGGGCCGGGCTGTCACCCTCTTCCCGGGCCTGGGCAGGCCTGGCTGTGACTGAGGGGGATGCCGGGAGGAGGAAGAGTAGAAGGCCGCCACTCTGGAGTTGTCACTACCCCAGGGGCTCCTGGGCAGCTCCTGTGTCTCCCTCTCCCCTTCCTTCTCCTCACACAAGCATGCACCATCTTCCTGCCCTCCTTCCTGCCCCTCTCTGTGGAGGGCCCAGAAGAACCCTGTCCCTCATTCCCAGGCTCTCAAGGAGGTGGATGGCCACCTCCCTGGCTCTGCCTCAGGGCCTCAGCCACACTTGCTGTGCCCTCTGCAGGCCCCCGAGAGAGCCCACCGCAGGCCTGCCCAGCAGGACCCCCGGTGGGGAGAACAGACCTCTGCCACTCACATCACACTGGTCAGCTTTTACCTTTTATCGTGATGGAAAAACCTGTAAACCCCATGTGTGGGTAACCATTTCCACTGAACCTCCTCCCTTCACTGAACTCCATTTGGGGTGTACTTTTGGAGGCCCCGTTTCATTTGTACCTGTCAGGATTCCCTTCCCACTCTTTCAACCTGCCAGAGAGTAAGAGCGATTTTCAAAATTCTGGTCAACGGTCGGCGCACACCTCGGGGGCTGCAGTTCCCAGCAGCAAACTCGAGAGGGCGAGATAGGCTGGCCTAGCCTTGGCCAAAGATAGACACCCAGCATTTGTCCCCCGGGGTGCGGTGCTACTGCCAGGGGCTCTGTCTCTTTGCTGGGCATCCCATCTCATTCTGGACAGGGGGTTATGGTATGTTATGCTTCGTTCCCGCACCCTTCACCCCAGTCCCGCACAATCTCAGGCAGGTCTGACTGGCTCCTGTGGGACTAGCAGCCTTTGAGCACAGGACCTGTGGTAATCTGTTTCTCCCCAGCTCTAGCGAGTTCATGGCTCAGTAACATCTTGGAAACAAACTTGAATGGGTCTGATGCTTACTATGGTGGTTACACACAGTGGCTTTGGTTTCTGATAGGTCTAGGTTCAAATCCTGCTTCCACAAGCCATGTGACCCTGGAGAAGTCACTTAAATGCTTCCACCTTCGGTTTCTTCATTGGTAGGGTGGGATGATATCCATCACGGTGTCCCGAGGGTTAACAGAGGTTGGTGGGGCCTGCCTGGCATCCAACAGGCATTTGAGAAGTGCTACATGTTATTATTATTATTATAAATATGTCTTTATTGATTTCAGAGAGTAGAAGGGAGAGGGATAGAAACATCAATCATGAGAGAGTCATTGATTAACTGCCTCCTGTCTTCCCCCCACTGGGTACCGAGCCCAAAACCAAGGCATGTGCCCTGACTGGGAATTGAACTGTGATCTCCTGGATCATAGGTCGATGCTCAACCACTGAGCCATGCTGGCCGGACTAAATATTATTATTTTTAAGGAAGCTTTACTGAGATATAATTCACATGCTATACAATTCACCCATTTAAAGTGTGTAATTCAGCCCTGGCTGGTGTGACTCAGTTGGTGGGCATTGTCCCCATGCACCAGGATGAGATTGTCCTTTGGATTCTCCTTCGAGGGGCGTGCAGAAGGCAGCCAATTGATAGTTTGCTCTCACATCAATGTTTCTCTCTCTCTCTCCCTCCCCTTTTCCCTTCCTCTCTCTAAAAAAATCAATAAACTATTCTTTAAAAAAATAAAAAATAAAATGTGTGATTTTTAATATACTCACAGAGTTATGCAACCATCACCACAATCAGTTTTAGAACATTTTTGTTTTCCCCTCCAGCCCTAAGTGACTAATCTACTTTCTGTCTCTATGGGGTTGCCTATTCTAGACATTTCATGTAAAGAGAATCATACAATATGTAGCCTTTTGTGTTTGGCTTCATCCACTTAGCACAATGTTTTTAAGGTCCATCCATGTTGTAGCATGTATAAGTGCTTCATTTCTTTTATGGCTGAAAAATAATTCCAGTGTATGGATATAGCACATTTTGTTCCATTCTTCCACTGGTGGCCACTTCGTTTGCTTCCACATTTTGCCTATTCTATAGTGCTGCTATGACCATTCAGATAGTTATTATTATTTTAAATTTTATTTATTGCTTTTTTAGAGAGAGAAGGGGAGAGAGAGAGAGAAACATTGATTCGTTTTCCCACTTATTTATGCATTCTTTGGTTGTTTCTTGTATGTGCCCTGACCAGGGAATCAAACCTGCAACGTTGGTGTATTGGGACGCGCTCTAACCCACTGAGCTATCTGGCTAGGGTCAGGCAGTTATTATTAATGTTACTGGCCTTGTACTCCAAGATAACAACGCCTGAACTCCCAGCCTGGTCAGAGCACAGAGAAGGGACAGAGCCTGGAGGGACATTTTGTACCAGACTCATCCCAAAGGGAGGCCTGGACAGTAGAGTTAAGTGGGATGGGGGAGCCACTTTCCCACCAGCAGGGAAGCCCAGGTACACGGTGCTGGGTCAGGTGCTGGGTCAGACACTGGCGAGAAACCAGGACATCAGTGATCATGGGGTTGGGGACACAGGAGCCCTTGTATGTCTGTTTGTGGGGAGGGGTAGGCAGTACCAGTGTGATCCAGCCATTGGCTGGCTCTGGGACCCGGGCAGGGATGGGCTGGCTGGCAGGGTGGTGGGATGGACTGGATGAGGAACTCCTTCCCTGCTCTACATACATCTTTTTTGGAATTTTTCTTCAGGGAAGATTTGTGATTTCTCCTCTATTTATTTATTCAATAACTTATTTATATCAATATCTGAGTTTCTTTTTAAAAATTTTAGTTATTGATTTTTTTTTTTATTATTATTACCTTTTTGAAAAAATATATCTTTTTATTGTTTTCAGAGAGAGGAAGGGAGAGGGAAAGAGAGAGGTAGAAACATCAATGATGAGTCATCATTGATCAGCTGCCTCCCGCACGCCCCCGACTGGGGGTGGAGCCCACAGCCTGGGCCTGTGCGCTGACCGGGAATCAAACCTCGATCCCCTGGATCCTAGCTCAATGCTCAACAGCTGAGCCTCGCCCAGCTGGGCTATTATTACTTTTTAATCCTCACCCAAGAACATGCTTTCATTGATTAGAGAGAGAGAGAAATCGCTTTGTTGTTCCACTTACTATGCATTCATTGGTTAAGTCCTGTGTGTGCCCAGACCCGGGATTGAACCTGCAAACCTGGTACATGGGGACGACACTCTAACCAACTGAACTACCCAGTCAAGGCTCTGGCTTCTTTTTTTTACTCTTGTTCAGTAATAATTCAGTAGCTTGTCATTAATGCATATTCTGACACACAAAGGCTGTTCATGGGGAAGTAGGAGAAGAAAAAATTGCTGTCCCTGTCCTCAAGGAATTCCCAGCCTAGCTGGGGTTGAGGGGGAGGCAGAAGCACATCCACACGGTGTGGCAAGTACCTGATGGGGGTGATCATGAGCATTTGGAGGAACCCAGGGGCAGTCCCTGAACTCGGTTTGAAGGATGGGACAGGGTTTGCCATGTGGCAAAATGATGAGTGGGTACCTCAGGCAGAGGCCTCAGCATGTGCAAAGGCTAGTGGGCCTGAGCCGGACACTGTGAACTCAAAGCTTGGCGAGGCACAAGTGGCTGGCGGGCTTGGTGGCCAGGCAGGATGTCAGGATGTCAGGATTGGAAGCAGGAGAGGAAGGCTGGGCCAGACTACGGCAGACTTTAGTACTCACGCCTGGGGTCAGACTTCATCTTGCTCACTCGGGGAGTGCCAGGAAGACTTCTGTGGGTGAGTGGGGAGGGTGAGTGTGTGTCAAAAGGTCACTGTGGCATTATTCACGGGAACAAAAGGTGAGACCTTTTAAGTGATGCCTGTATGGCTCCTGGCCCGTGATTTTAGATTCCTAAGTGTGGCTGGGGGGCCACTGAGCCCCAGGCCCTGAAGGGGTCACATGGACTGGAGCCTGGAGGTTTCCATGGCAGCCAGGGGTTGGTAATGGCTGAACAAGGAGGACTTCCTGATGTCTTAGGACCTGGAATATCCCCGGTCAGAGAAGGAGCTTCAGGAAGAACTGAGGTTGAGATGGCAAAGAACTGGAACGGAGTCCATTGAAAAAAAATAAAAAAAATGGGTGGCCATCCATGATGATGGAATACTACTCAGCAATAAAAAAGAATAAAATCTTGTCATCAGCAACATGGATGGACCTAGATGGTATTAAGCTAACTGAAATACTGTAAGTCAGACAGAGAGAGACCAATACCATATGATTTTACTTACATGTGGAATCTAAAAAGAGAAACAAAAAAATAGGCAAAACAGAATCTCAATAGACCCATAGACACAAGAACAAACTGATGGTTGCCAGAGGTGGTTGGGTGGGGGTTTGGGTGAAAAAGGTAACAGGGAATAAGAGGTACAAGTTTCCAGTTATAAAATAAATACGTCACAGGGATGTAGTTTATAGCACAAGGAATGTGTCAATAATATCATAATAACTGTACGGTGACAGATGACTTATCTTGGTGATCACATGGTAAGGTATACAAATGTTGAATCACTATATTGTACACCTGAAACTAATATAATATTGCATGTCAACTATACTTTAATTAAATAAAAACATGAGCCCAGCCGGTGTAGCTCAGCAGTTGAGCGTTGACCTAGGATCCAGGAGATCTAGGTTCGATTGCAGGTCAGGGCACATGCCCAGGTTTCGGGCTCAATGCCCGGGGGCGGGGGGGGGGGCGTGCAGGAGACAACCGATCAATGACTCTCTCATCATTGATGTTTCTATTTCTCTCGCCCTCTCCTTTCCTTTCTCTGAAATCAATAAAAATATGTAAAAAACAAACAAACAACCACCACCAAAAACAGCACACATGGGATCCTCGTTGCACACTCAGGTGTGTAGTGGGAGCTTCATATGGCCTGTAGGTGGGGAGGCCTGGCCTGGGCGAACTGTGGGGGTGGACAGCTATGGATGATGCTAAGGGTAGTGACACCAAGCCAGTGGCTGATGGCCAGCCTCTGGGCATTCTCAGCTCCCCCAGCCCAGTAGGAGAGAAGCAGGGAGTGAAGTGAGTGAGGGAGTGAGGGCGTGATTGAGTGGTGGGGGTGAGTACTCAGGCACACGTCAAAAGTTTAAACATGTAGGTTAAGCCCTGCTATAAAGAGAAAATAAAAAATAAAAAAGTTCAAACCTAACCACAAATGTGGCTGCTCCAGGCCAAGCCTCACCTTCTGCTCCGCAGCTGATGGAGCAGGTCGGGGCGGGGTGTGCCCTTCCTTGGGGCTAGTCTGATCTAGAGCTGGAAGCCAGCAGGGAATGAGGGCTGCTGGCCAGGCTGGGTCAGTGGGTACACCTCGCAGTAAGGCAAAAATCTGGCAGCTGGACTTCTGGGCCCCAACAAGGCAAGGGGGCAGAATCTATGTGTGTCAGGAATGAGTGTGGGTGGTGTCCACCCATCCGTGCTGGGAGGCATCGAGCAGGAGAGAGGTTGGAGGCCCGGGAGGCCAGGCCTGGGGGCCTCTGCAGTGGGAGGGAGGGGTAATATGATCTCTGAGTCACCTGGGGCTGGGGCCACTAATGATCCCTAGATTTCTGTGTTTTGTTCCTGGCCTGTCACCACTGACTCACTGGCTGCCTCCCTGCCTGGGAGTCCCTTGATCAGCTGGTGGTTTCTCTCTCCTTGGTGTGTCATGGAAGCACACAGCTTCTCTGTAAGCTGTCGTCATCAGGTGTATGCCCTGCCCAGGTTTCTTAGAGGAAAAGGGTGCTGGGTTCCAGGGTCCTTTGAGGCTATCACCAGAGTGGTAAAGAGGAAGCAAGTTGGGATGACCTCACACCCGGCCTGGCTCTGCCCACTAGAGACCAGGCCTCTTCTGGCCCTGGGGCCAGTGGGCTGGCTGCTCTGGGTGTCCTGGGTGGACCTGGGTCAAGATGTATCCTCAGTGATGTTCTTCTGTTCTGAGACTCCATCGCCCAACCAAAAGCAGGGCAGCCCTCCTATCTCTTCCCCAAAAATCAACCTGCCACACTGGCCCAGGTACTTCCCCACAAGTCATAGCTGGCTAGTTCTGTCCTTTCTCAAAGCCTGTTCATGGCTCCCCTGTGCCCCCAAGCTCCTGGGCTGAGCGCTTGAGGTCTCTCCTGATGTGCCCAACTTGCTTTCCAGTCCAGCTTCATCATCTGCCCAGCTCCAGGCCCCTGTCTCAGCCCTTTGCACTCCCCATTTTGGAGAACTCTCTTCATAAGCTTCTAAGCTTTTATTACCCTTCGGGTCTCCTCTCCACCTGCCACCTCCTCTAGGAAGCCTGCCCTGGGCATCAGGTGGAGCTGACTGTTTCCACTCCAAAGTTCACACAGAGCTGGCTTCTGTGGTATCAGAAACTGTCTATTTAGATGGTGAGGTGGGGGGCTCGAGGGCAGGCACCAACCCAATTCCCTGCGGAGCTCCATGCCCAGCCCTGGGCCTGGCCTGGTGCAGGTCCTCTGTATATCCTTTGTGAAAGAATAAAAGAAGAAAAAAATGAGTAATGAATGAGAGGGTGGGTGTAAGAGGATAGGCCTCAGTGTCAGGCAAGGCTGGTTGTGAATCCTTTTCTTGTCATTATTCTGGTGGCCCTGAATGTCACCTTAGCAATCAGAGCCTTAGTTTTCCCATCTCTAAAATGGGAATGATAATGCCCTGCATGGTTTTGTAGTAAGATAGAATGATTTCTTTTAATACTAAGGCATCTAGCCAAGGGCCTGGCCCATAGCAGGCACTCAAAAAATGTGTGCTGACCAACCAACCGAGAGAGGATGAAAGGACGCCTCCCTAGCTGGGGGGGGGAGGGGGGGGGAGGCTGGGCAGAACCGACTAGGCCATCAGATTGGAGAGATTGGAAGGTCTTCAGGGATCCTCTGGCCTTCAGGATCTTTCCTTCCGTTGCTTCTGGAAAGTTGAAGACACAACCATGAGAGAAGAGGGCTGCCCTGAAGTGAGGTAGAGGGAGCAGGGGGTGGGCTGGGTGGGAAGCAGGTCTCATGTCGGGGCCTGGGCTGGACCTCTCTGAGAAGTGGAAGAGTGGCCTGGGAAGGGCTGGACAGCTGGGTAGGGTGGTGAGGAAAGCCAAGATCATGAACGAATGCAGGGTTTTTGAAACCACCAGACAGAAACTGGAATTGGAGGCACTAATTTAAAAACTCACTCAGTCCCACCCTCTCTTTAAGTCTCCTCCCCAACCCCCTATCTGAGCCCCTCTCTAAATCCACTCACTGAGCGCTGAACCCCTCATTCAGCCACTCTACTCCCTCTCTCTGAACTCATCTCCTGTCCTTCTGTCCTGTCCCCAAAGGTGCCCTCTCTGCCTGGACTGTGGGACTCCAGCCAATAGGCAGCACTGTGGCCTTGCTTCTCTTCCTTGGAGACTCCCCAGCTGTGGCCACCCCCACCCCCACCTTCTCCTTCAGCCCACGTGGGGCCCAGCCTGGGGGCAGCACTGGCTCAGCCAGTCTGGCCAGCTGGGGAGCCAGGCCTCCCGTGTCAGGCCTGTCATTACACTGTCCTGGGCCAAGTGAGAGAATGGCCACTGGGGCTGGCTGCTGGGCTGAGGCCCAGGGGCTCCCACCTGCTTAGCCTGGGGCCGGGCCTCCACTTCTGAGCCCAGGGCCCGTGGCTTTCTGAGCCTGTTCTGGGCCTGCTGGACCCCGTCGGGGTGGCCAGAGGAATCTCAGTGGGCCTGGTGGCCCAGCTCCCGGGGCCTTCACTGCATCCTCACTGAGTCTCCCTGTGCCTGGGAGGGAGGTGTTGTCATCCTTCTTATCCAGATGAGGACATTTGTTGAGAGAGTTTAATTCTATTGCCCAATGTCACGTAACTGGTAGTGGAAGAGCTGGGACTGGATCCAGGGAGGGCTGGGGTCATTTCAGATAAGAGCCACAAAGGGGTCATTACCACATCCTCTAATAGATTCTGAAAGTCCCAGCGGAGGGCCCAGCCCCCCAAAGTCCTCCTAGCTGGAGGTGAGCCTACCCTGGGGACATCCCCATTGCTTCCAGAGCCGTGCAGGAGGTGGCCAGTCCATACCGGCAGGGTCTGGAATTGTCTGCCTCTTTGCTGTGAGATTCCAGGAGATCCTTCTTCTGGAACATTCAGGGAGATGGCTCTGAAGTGACCTGGTGACGCATTCCTTACACTCATATATGATTATGACAACCCATTGCAGATTATTTACTGAAATTAAAAATTTTTATAAAATCATGGCATTACCTCTGGTTAAAAAAGAACAGGATTTTAACTTGTGTCTGTGGCCTGAGAAGTTAGTGAACTTCTGCAAAAATAAGTAGTTTTGGACAACTTCCAGCTAGACTAATTTTTGACATGAGAGTGAAACTGCTTCTTTTTTATCTCCAGTTTTATAAAGATATCATCCTGGCCGGGTAACTCAGTTGCCTAGATCATTGTCCTGATACATCAAGGTTTTGGGTTCAACCCCTGGTCTGTGCACATACAAGAATCAACCAATGAAGGCATAAATAAGTGGAACAGCAAATCGATGTTGCTCTCTCTCTCTCTCCCTTCCTCTCTCTTTCTTTTTATTAATCCTCACCTGAGGATATTTTTTCCATTGATTTTTAGAGAGAGAGAGAGAGAGAGAGAGAGAGAGAGAGAGAAAGAAAGAGAAACAATGATGTGAGAGAAAGTCATGGACTGGTTGCCTCCTACACGTGCCCCGACCAGGGCCGATACTCTAACCACTGAGAACACCAGCCAGGGCCCTTCCTTTCTCTTTCTAAAATCAACAAATTTAAAATAAGACATTTATTATATCTTTAAATATATTTATAATATTTATTTTCTTCTGGTTTTATAAGGATTAAAACATCACGTTTGGTAGGGAGGAATAACTTTAAGTTGGCACTGGTTCCCCCAGCCTTAGTCTTTGCTTTCCAAGAAGATAAAGAGCAAAGGTCCTGAGACTGAATCCCCTCCGTCACTCCCTTGCTTCTCAGAGAGGCCCATCCCAGGCCCCAGACATGAGACCCCCTTTCCACCCACCCACCCCCTGCTCCCCCTACCTCACTTCAGGATCTGAGATTCTTCTGGCTACCCTGGTGGGGGTCCAGTTGGCCAGGCCCTGGTTCTGGGCTCAGGAGGCAGCAGGAAGGCTCAGGACTGGATGGGGGAATTTATCTGCCCCTTTCCTAGGGATGCCCAAGGAACTGGGTGCAGGACCCTGAGGTGTGTGCTGTGTTGTGATCAAGGATTTGGGTGAGCCCCAGCGGCTCAGGGGACAGGGGTCTGAGAAGTCCTAGCTCTCACCTGGTGTGAGCAGGGCCAGAGCTGAGGGGCGGCTGCTTTGTGCCTCAGACTGGTCTCCTTCCTCCTCATGGTACTAAAGCCTTTTCAGCTCACAAAGCATTTTCACATCTTCATCTCATTTCACATCTGCCTTAGCTAGGGAGGGGCAGTCCTGTCCTTATTTGACAGAGGGAAATTGAGGCTCAGAAAGCCCTCACCGAGATCATAGGCTGATAAGATGGTTATAGAGTGGGCAGGGGCGGTTGCGCTGGTCTGGTGGGAGAGAGGCTGTTGTTGATAAAAACCAGCATGTATGATAAAATTCTATTGGCATAAGATTATACAGTGTGTGTTGGCAGGAAGAAAAAGAAATAAGTGCTAAGCCTGCCCTCTCTGCCCCAGAGCAAAGGTGATGGATGGCAGACACAGTAAAGTGTCACAGTAAAAGGCTGTGTGAGCCGTCGGGACAGCCAGGCTCAAGGAGCCAGAGTGGGTGCAGGAAAATTGTCTCAGCTTTGCTGGTATTTTTCCTGCAGCAGGTGGGTGGGAACCCAGCCAGTGTGGCTCCTGGAATAAATCGAGCATCAACAATGGTCTCTCCAGCTCCACTCATGTGCAGAGCTGCTCACGGCTCCCCCAGGACCTCCTCCTGCTCCTCCTGAGTTCCCCATTGGCCTCCCCTGCCCTGGGCCTGCCCTTTGCCTCATCCCCTCCTGCACCTGCCTTCCCCCAGCCTCTGCCCCTCCTCCACATCTGCTGTGCTTGGCTGGGCTGAGCAGAGGACAGTTTCTTAGTCACTTCTGTTGGGTCACAGGTGAAAAGCTATAGGGCCTGCATGCTTCCCCTCCTCCACTTGCTTTTCCAAGTATCGGTTGGCTGGAGAACCAACAGCAGGAAGTTGGAGAGAAAGGGAAGGATGGTCTGGCCATCTGGCTAACTCCCTTCTGTAATCAGAAAGCTTGCTGACGAGCTGGGCCAACAGATAAGGAATATCCGGGTAAGGAGCCTTCAATTTTGGAGTGCCCATCACATCTTGGGTGAGCTCCCAGCCCTCTCTGGGCCTCAGTTTACCCATTTGTGCAAAGGCAAAAAGATTCCTTGCCCTGCTTACTGACAGAGAGGCTGTGATGAAGTCATTGCAGGAAAGCACTTATTGTCAATCTTGAAGGGTAGTTATCTCTGTTCTTCAGCCCACGGGCCTCAGTGTGTACTGTTCCTTAGAGCCTTGTAAGGTAAATCCAGGGAGGCGTGGTCCATCCAGAAACCATCCCTGTTTGTGTTGGTGTGTGTTCCTTTGTGTGTGTGTGTGGGAGGTGTGTGGGAGTGGGGAAGGGTGCTGGGAACATGGAGAATGACTTCTGCATTATCGAGCACCTTGAGCATTAACTAAGTACCTACTATGTGTCAACCCCAGTGTGGAGGACCGAGGTTGAATAATGCATTGCTTTTGTCTTCCAGGAGCCCCGAGTCTCATAGGGGAGACAGATGTATTTACAGTCAATCACAGTACAAGACCTCAACTCTCCCATTTTGCTAGATTGTCTCACCACCCTTGTGCTTCATCGGGTGTCTCAAGTGCCTCTCACGTTTCGAGGGCTCACAGATGGATTCACCCCAAATCACGAATACTTCATGGTTCTCTGGCAGGAAGCTCAAGGCCCTCATGTCTCTAGTCAGAATTAGTCACCCCAGGGTGCCAGGCGAGGTAGTGGACAATGCTGGGGGCTCAGGGACATATTAGAGCTCTGGCCCCTAAGGCATCCCCACCCCCAGCTTGATGGGGAAGAGAAATACACAGTTACCATGTAGATCAAGGGTTCCCTTGATCCAGCTAGAATGACCCTCAGCCACTCTCTCATTCCCACAATGCCCCTTTCCTCTAGGTCCCCTCAGGCCCCTGCCTTGAACCATGTCCTTCCTGATCCTGGATCCCTGCCCTGTTTTCACCTCCACCGTGTTTCCAGAGACACCTTTCTCAAAAGTGTGTGGAGACCTCAAATTGGCACCAGTGCCCTTGCTCATCCCTGTGCCTCTGTGCTCAGCCCTGGGGCTTGGTGATGCTTGAAGCAGAGATTTCTGGCCCTTTCACTGCAGCCCCTCCTCCACACCCCCAGTCTCTGGTCAGACTGGATTCCTCTCCTTCTCAGAACAGCTGCATTTTCCTACCTTGGGGTACCTTTGTTCTCCATGTTGCCTCTTCCCGGATGTCCTCCTCCACCCAGTTCTGCTCCCTTGCATAACTCCAGGGGAACATATTCACGAAGATTCCTGTCATCAGTGTCCTCTGCAGTATAACCCAAGAAAGCAGCGCCCCTTCCCTGTCAAGCCTCCTCCTCAGAACCCCACCTCCACTCTGGTCTGAGTTTTCTCTCCCCTTGGTTCCACGAGACTTTGCACTCACCCATGACTGCTCTGTGTGTCTTCAAGAGTAAACACCCATTTGCTGGGCTGATGTTCCCAGGGTCTGGCTCGTGGTTTGCTCTTGGTGACCCCCCCACCCAGTTCTGGCCAAGCAGGTCAGCCCTAGCAGGAATGAAGCTCACTGGCCAAAATTTTTATGTTTGGGGGCAGGGGGCTACACGACACAGGTTTCCTTCTCTTTGGCCAAAAGGGAATCACTTCCAAGACCCCCTCCTCTGGCAGGGTTGGGAAGCCAGTGGTAATGGTGAGTGACAGGGAGGGTGACTGATGAACTCAGGAGTCCTGGCCCCCCAGCTCTTCATTCCTGGAAAATGACCTCATCAGGTCAATACTGAGACTACTGGTGAGGCAAATGCATGGGCAATGAGAATCTTAATAGTAGTGATCAGACCAGCAAAGCAGGTGATAAGATACAACAACAGTAATCAAGGTGGGGCTGCTCTGACTTTCCTAGGACTTCATTCTCACCTTCGTCCTTCCTGAGGGTCCTCACCCCTGTCTGCCCAACCAAGCCTAGAATAAGGGAGCCCAGGGGTGGGCTCCTGAACCTGGTCTTCAGGTCCCAAACCTTGGCCCCCTGCTCTGGGTGCTTCCAGGTGTTGGTGAGCTATGACTCAGAGTCTGTTTCCCGGCTGACCTCAGCATGCGGCTGGTTGCAGGGGGAGAGGGCAGTTTCTTATGAAATTGTGACTCAGGGGCCCAGGGCTGGGGAGTTAAAGTGTCTTTGTTGGACTGGGCTCAGGAATCCAGAGAAACTAGTCAGAGAAAGGCCCCAGGGACTGAAACCCCTCCCTCTATCTCCGCCCACTCCACAGAGCTATATAACCGCCCCAAGCTCTAGCTTGAGCTCAAGCGGCAGCTGTCGGCGGGAAGGAACTGGCCTGGTCACACTCACTGGGCTTGTGCTTCTGACTCTTGGGAGACACTCCGCGGCTGCTCCACCTGCCTTTGCCCTCGGACCCGCAGTGAAAGGCCTCCCTGTGGACACTGAGCGTCCATCCTCAGCACTTGGATTTCTACAGCGCCCTGGGCCAGATTCCCAAAGACTTTCAGGTCCTAGACTCCAGCAGACGCTGAACAATGGCCTCCATGGGGTTACAGGTGATGGGCATCGCGCTGGCCGTGCTGGGCTGGCTGGGCGCCATACTGAGCTGTGCGCTGCCCATGTGGAAGGTGACGGCCTTCATCGGCAGCAACATCGTCACATCGCAGACCATCTGGGAGGGCCTGTGGATGAACTGCGTGGTGCAGAGCACCGGCCAGATGCAGTGCAAGGTGTACGATTCTATGCTGGCGCTGCCGCAGGACCTGCAGGCGGCCCGCGCCCTCATCGTGGTCTGCATCGTCCTGGCCGTGCTGGGCGTGCTGCTGTCCGTGGTGGGTGGCAAGTGCACCAACTGCGTGGAGGATGAGAGCACCAAAGCCAAGGTCATGATTGTGGCGGGAGTGGTGTTTCTTCTGGCCGGCCTGCTGGTGATGGTGCCCGTGTCCTGGACGGCCAACACCATCATCCGCGATTTCTACAATCCGCTGGTGGCCTCCGGCCAGAAGCGGGAGATAGGTGCCTCGCTCTATGTGGGCTGGGCGGCCGCCGGGCTGATGATGCTTGGCGGGGCCCTGCTCTGCTGCAACTGCCCGCCCCGCGCTGACAAGCCCTACTCGGCCAAGTATTCTGCCGCCCGCTCTGCCCCCGCCAGCAACTACGTGTAAGGTGCCGCTGCTCAGCTCTCCCTGTTGACTCTGTTTGTCCCTGGACTGAGCTCAGTGCAGCCTGTGACCGCGAGATGGCCCTGCTGGGGGATGGGCAAGCAGGGACTGGGACAGGCCTTCGGCCAGAAGCCCTCGCCCTTCTGGCCCTCTCGGATACCTTCCTGAGGCCTCCTCTACACCAGCAAGAATGGACTGAAAGGCTTCCTAGCCACCTTCCTCTGAATGGACATGGATACAGGAGAGGGGGTGGCAGCAACCGGGCATGGCAGTGGAGTGGGGAGCTGGCTCTTGCTGGCAAGGACAGCTCAGCCCCGACTCTGCTTCGACTCTGACTGGGTGCCTTGCCCATGCCGGTGTTGGCCACCGTTCCCTTTTTTGATCTTCCCCATTCCCTCCGAGTGCATCCTGTGGAAACCTGTGGCCCTGAGAATGGCTGGGGCCTCCCTCATCCACCTGCCTGCGGAGCAGAGTTGACAGACGGGTTTAGAAGGGAGGGGTGAAGGTGCTACAACTGGTTTGGGTAGTGGTGGAGGAGGGGCTTCAGAGGCAGCCCTGGCTGCCCATACCCCTCTTCCCCCCTCCTCTGCAGCCTCAGCAGAACCCGGGGCCCCTTGAAACTGTCCACCTCTGGATCTGCCATCCCTGCGAAGGTCGTTGGCTAGCCCGGGGAAAGCAGAGGGAATGGTCTTACTCTGGCCTTCATCCTAGTAAGCCCTGGGACTTTTTCCTGCCTTCTCTGTGGTTTGTTTTGTAATTTAAGATCTATTTGTCACTGTAATTACTATTATTTTCTACAATAAATGGAACCTGTACACAGGAAGACTCCATATGTTTCTGATTTCAGCGGTGGAGGTGGGCAGGGCAGGGGTGGAGGGGGTCAGTGAGGGACAGGACCACTGTGTCCAGCTTGGATGGGACGCTTAAAAACCGGTTTCGTGAAAAAATTGGAACTGGCCTGACCTTTGGAATCACCATGTTCAAGCCCTTCATTTGTTAGAGGGTGAACCCCATACACAGGAAAGTGTGTGCCAGAACCCTGGTGAAGTGTTGGGGACTCCAGGAGAGAGGACTGATGAGAACATCCAGCCCTAGAGAATGGGCTACCTGTTCTCTCCCTGTTTGTTCCAGCTTTGTCTGGGCAGCCAGGCTGGTCTGCTCACCCTCCAGGTCCCACCTCCTGGCTTTTGCTTAGGCTTTCCCTGCCCTTGTCCTGGAATGTCCTTTTTCCTCTCTCCACCCCTCTGAATCCTGCTCATCCTGAAGGCCCAGCTTGGAGCCTCCTCCCCCATGAAGCCTTCCCACCTGTTTGGAAGAATTACCACCAGCCCTGTTGACAGGGCAGCCTCCAAGCCTCACCCTGAGTTCCGATCTCTCTGGAGATAAAGAAACCAAGTACTGGACATGTGAAAGTGTTTGGCCAAGGCCCAGATGTGGGAGTACACGTTTCCTGTTTAGTGAGTTAGAAGTAAGAGGACCCATCACCCTAGGAGTCATAAAGTCCCACCTGTGGCCCTATAGTATCTGGCTCAGGGACAACCCAGGGTGGGGGCCCTCTCTGTCCAGTCTCTCCTCTACAATATCTCTCTCTTTCCCAGGGTGAGAGAAATGCAGTCAGAATCCTGTTGCCGCTACTGAGACCCATTTAATAGGCAGAGCTCTCCTGAGAAACAGGGTTGGTGCAGTGGCCCCATTTTACAGATGAAGTACAAAAGGCCTGAGGACAGGCCTGGATGAGGTTACCTGGAGGGTCAGAGGCTAGTTAGGGGCTGAGCACTGGGCCTCATTCCCTCAACCTGGGCCACCTCCTGCTTTCGGTAAAGGTAGACAATGCCAGAGATGAAGCCATCGTTGTCGGAAGTGCCAGGCACCACCTCAAGCTTGGTGGTAGCCAGTTCCCACCGGTCCACAGGCCAGGCTAACAGGCGTTCCCACTCCCTGGCCTGCTCCAGCCTGTCCAGGGTGGCCTCCAGTGCCTCCTTGTATCGAAGGTTAGAAGGGTTGGTCCTGGTTGTCAGACATACCAGCCCACCTGGGGAGAGGTAGGGGAAGAAAGGGAGGTGAGTGGGGAAGAGGCAGGAGACAAAGTTCCAGGTTAGTAGTCCCCTTTCCTTCTGGCTCATGTCCTCAAGGACATAGCCTATCCCCAGGCCAGCCTTTTCCTATCTCTAAGCCTTTGGTGCTCACCATTCCCACTTCCAGGAATAACCTATGCTTCTCCAGCTTGAGTGCTTCTTCTGTACCTTTTAGGGCCCAAGTATCCTTTACGTTGGGAACTCTATATCCATGGACAGAGGGGGCTCCCTCTTCACCACTCACCCAGCCCCTCTGCTGGAGGATATGGCTGTGTCTGGATGCACAGGAAGGAAGCACATGGTCTTGGACATGTCCCTTTACCTTCCGAGTCTCAGTTTCACAGCTTGCAGAGTGGGGTTAATTTATTATCCTGTCTCAGAAAGGCCAGTGCAGTCAGTAAGCACTGGATGAATGAATGAATGACCTCATTCCTTCAGATCTTTTCCAGGCACCTACAATATGCTCAGCGCAGGCTCACATAGGAAACACTGGTATCTGAAAGGTTTCCTGGAGGAAGGAGTGAGGAGAAGCAGGCCCTGCTGGTAGAGAGGGGCTGTGAGAGGAAAGGCTCTGAAGGGGGAGCCTACGACATGTGGGCAGGCAGACAAGGGTCTGGCCAGCTGAGGGGTGCAGTAAGCACAGGCTGAGCTAAGAGGCCTGGTCTTTACTGATTTAGGCAATGGGAGTTTCCTGTCCTGGGAGTAATCACTACCTCTTTCTCTGACCCTACCAATGTCCCTGCATCTGTCAGCGTCCCTGGTTCTGAGGCTTGCCCAGACCTGCCCAGGCTTAACCACAGCCCCTGCTGGGCCCCTGAAGGGAGATGTAATCTTGCTGTGTTAGGGGCACCTTTGGGGCTTCCTGGTCCTGTCTTGCAGCCAGGTCAGGGCCTCATGATCCTCTCACTCCACTATCTTTTCTGCCTGTGACTTCACTTAGGTTGTGTCCCTGTGTGGACTGCCCTCATTCCCCATCCCAGTCCTGGGAAATGCCTCTTTGATATCTTGAAGCACTGAGCACTCACAGCTCTTGTGGGTCCACCTCAGGCCTGGTCTTTTCCCCCTGGGCCCTGCAGTGAAGGTAGCCCAAGTGTTTGGGAAGCAGGAGTGTGGTGGGTTGGTGCGGGTGTGTACTTTCTTCCCAGAGCAGGGGCAGGCACAGGGCAAGACACACAGCAGGAGTGTAGCATTCAGCCCCATTTCACAGATGAGGAAACTGAGACCAGGAAAGAGTGACTCATCTAACAGTCATCCAATGAGTTAGTGAGGAAGCTGGAAGATGAGGGAACCGAATTGAGACCCTACTACAAGCAAGACTAAAGCAAAGGCCTTAAATATATTATTTCACCCAATTCTCACAGTAATCCTATTAGGAAGGGACTACACCACTCTGCTTACAGGTGAGGAACAGAGGCCGGAAAGGAGAGTGGAGTTACTCCTGGTTCCCTAATGAGTAAGAGGGAAGGAAGCCACTTGTCTGCCCTGCCTGTTTGCCTGGGTCAGCAGCTGGTGGCTGGGATGTTAGGCTAGACTCTGTGACCCTAGGCAAGACCATGCCACTTGCTTGGCCTCAGGAATTCTGAGGCTTGAGTCTTTGGGTGTGGAGAGGGGAAGGTGTGTGTGGGGTTGGACAGACTGCTTCTCACCTGGCTTGGTAACTCGCAGAAGCTCAGGTATTGCACTACAGGGCACTTGGCCGTCACTGAGGGCACCCACCATCAGCACTGCGTCATAGGTCCCTGTGTGAGGTGTGCAGATGTGGTGTGTTGGTTTGTCTTCAGTGTGGCCTCAGACCACCCTGGAGGATGGTACCCATGGTAGGGCCTGGGGAGGGACCAGGCCAGCCACTAGTGTCTTCAGGATTCAGATCCCGTGGGGGATATGGCAGGTTAGCCCAGTCCTGGGCTGAGGTCAGGTTATGGGATGACAGGCTCAGAGACAGGGGCTCGTGGGGACTCAGAGAGGGTCTCAGTGAGGCATAAGGGGGCTCAGAGGGGAATGGAGGCTCAGTGTAGAAGGGGGCTGATGGAGGGCTCAATAAGGGGGATGGAAGCTTGGCAAGAGAAAGGGGTGCTATCAGGGTGGCTTTGGTAATAGGGGGGGCCTAGGGGTGTTAGGGTAGAAGGGGAAGTACCTTCGGGGCTGGGTAGAGGCTCCTGGCCCAGGGTACAGAGGCTGAGGCGCTGGTAGAGGCCGCGGGCCCGGGCCTGTTCCAGCATCCCTGGGCTCCCATCCACTCCATGCAGCCGGTGGAAGCCTTGGGCCTGCAGCTGGTGTGGGAGGACTCAGTCACGGTTCACACCTGTCACCTCCCAGCTGGGTCCCTGCACCTCAAGGAGGGCAGTAGGCCCTGCAGTGGATGTAGCCCAATTGTTTGGGAACCAGTGAGCCTGGGACCAGGGGTGGCAAGAAATTTGAGCAAGTGGGGGGCTTAAGAGAGGGCAGGGGATCCAGGCAGACCTCACCTCGGCAGCCACCAGGCCGGTGCCACAGGCTACGTCCAGGATCAAGGTGGCTTGAGGTGGACCTGGAAGGGCTTGGATGAGGCAGTCCACTGCTAGGTGGGGGGCGCGGTACTGCAGGGCAGCCACATCCTGGGGACAGAGTGCTGAGCTGACTACCACCTTGTGTCTTAGTGTTTGGGGGAACCTCAGTGTGGGGTGGTCTAGGAGTCAGCCAGGCCAAGCTGTGTGTGTGTGTGTGTGTGTGCATGTGTGTGTGTGCGGGCATGCATGTGCACGTGCTTGTGTGTGCTGGTGGCCGGGGGCCTGCTGGGACTGCAGTGAGAGGAGACAGGCACGAGGTGCTGTCCTCTACCAAGGGGCCAGACTGGAGAGTCAACCCCCAGCCCACTGCTGGCCAAGGCAGTGCTCTGTGCTTAGTCCAGAGTGACCCTTCAGTGGCACCTCCTTCAAGCAGGCAGTCCTTCTGCCTGGGCTGCAGTCCCAAAGTGGGGAGGGAGGTCTTGGCCCCTGATCTCTAGGCTGCCATTGTGAAGTGATGGGGCTACTCAGAGGGCGGGGCTGCTGTGGGTGGGCAAAAGAGGGGCCAGGACTGCAAGGTTGTGCCCAGGTCTCACTTCATTCTCACAAGCCGCCCTGGGATGCAAAGCTATCTATTCCAGCTGTACAGATAGGAAAACTGAGGCTGGGCGAGCAAGGGAGGCGGAGGACCCGCGGCGGGTTTACCTGGTCATAGTCCGGAGCCCAGTGGTCATAGAAGCGCAGCTTGTGGGCCAGGTCGGTGATGCCGTGCGAGGCCCCGACCCGCGCCCGCACCTCGGACAGGCTCCCACCCTCCTCGTGAGCCATCCTCCTGCTGGGACACGGCCTCCACGTCCTGAGATCCATCTCGGCCTCCACCCCGCACCTCTCCCACCCGCCATGCCCTGCAGAGGCTCTCCAGGCCCCCGGCACAAACCCATTTCACAGGCCGGGACGTTGAGCAGAGACTGGACACTTGGGGTTCAGGGCTGGAGAGGGGGTGTTCCTGTGGCAGGAGGGAGGGCGTGCCCCGACCTCCCCACCCCCGGCCGCCATGAGCGCGTTTCCAGAGCGGAAAGGTCCCTCCCGCGATAGGGGGAGTCAAGGGGAGGGTCCGAACTTACCGCCAGCCTGGGCCGCGGGGTGGGTGGGCGCGGGAGCTGGGAGCGGGGTCGGGGCTGCGAGCCTGGCCCCGCCCCCCGCCCTCGACCATTGGCTTGCTTCTAAGAACCACCACCCAATCAAAAAATTCCCTGTTAGTCCGCCCCTCCACCCTCAGCCAATGAGCTCCAGGTTTGGGCCGCCTCCGGCTTGGGAAGATTCTTCGGAGCGGGTTTCTTAGAGGCTGAGGACGTGGCTTTGTGAGCTTCTCTGTTCGCGCCCGGCTCCGGCTCCTTCATGCTTCCTGAAAAGCACGAGCTTTCGGGCAGTGGTGGCCTCTCAATTCTTAGGGGCAGGAGAGGGAGCCAGCAACAGGCAAACTGGCGCCGGACCTCGCCCCCAGGGTGGCCTTTCCCCTTCTGACCTTTCATATCGCTGCGCTGGTCATGCGGTTTAGAATCAACTGATCTTTCCTCTCTAGAGATAAAATCTCGGCTTCAGTTGAATTTCAGCTCCAGGCCCAGAAAAGCAGCAAAACCGGGTGGCCAGGATTAATGACACCCCCCTTCCCCCCGCCCCTGCTGACCAATCGGCGGAGACCAGGACCCTGGAAGGATGCACTTGGAAAAGCTGATGAATATTCTATTGAGATCCTCCCCTAAGACCGCCTCTAAACGCTCAGCCTTAAAACCCTCAGGAGGAAGGACCCAGAGCAAGCTCTCCCTCACCCCTACCCAGCCTGCTCAGCCTTGCTCTTCCCTGCAGGCATGCATCTCCTGAACTCTAGGGACCCCAAGAGACTTGCAACCAGGTGAGCAATGGGCAGCAGCAGCTTCTCCAGAGCTAACCCCTTGAACCTGTTCCCAAGGCCCCCTTTTGTCTGACTCCCCAGTCAGCTAAAGCAGCCTCATCTCGGCTCACTCCTTTCCCATAACATTTCTAGAGAGCCAAAGCAGCCCTGCCTAGTCTCTCTCCTATAGCTTCTTCTATCCTAGGCCCTTCCTTGTGTCACTGTCCCCAGCTTTAATAAATGTACTCTCAAAATAATCTGGACTTATGTTATGAACTCTTTCCTGCATGAAGTCAAGAACCCACACACTATGGGCCTGCTCAAGGCAGACCCACTCTAGGCCTTGTCCCTTTCTGGTAACAAAACCTTGTTACAACATTATGTCAAAAACATTGCGTCTCAGGTGAACTTGGAAAACAAGAAAAATCCTTCCCTTTTGTACAACTCATCCAAATGCCCTTCTAGCTGATGGATGGGATGCTACTCCATTCAGGAATCACTTAACAAAGCCAATTAGATCTTGAATTTATTTGGTTTAATTATGTTCTTTAATAAGGGTGAAGTATTCCATTTCTAGACCTGGACAATAAAAAACAGCTACAATATGATGCTCTATGGAGTGGGCTCCAAGCACCCAGAGGACAGCGGGGCTACAAGATGAAGGAGTCTGTGGTCCTAAATGATTGTATGGAGCAGTGCCTTCCCCACCAATCTGCATTGGACTGTACATTGTGAAAAATAATATAAACAGCTACTTTTTGAAGTTGGAGCTGCCATCCCACAGGAACCGCCTTGCAGGTTTTACTACTCAAACCTTTGGTATGTTAAAAGCAGGCAAAATAACCTTTGGACTGGGCCGAAAGCATTGCATTCCAAACAACTGTTTGTAAAGCTAATAAGAAAGCAGACATTATGACTACTGGACTGAAAGTTAAAGACATTATTTTATTTTTAATTTTTTTAAAATTGATTTGAGAGAGAGAGAGAAAGATTTGTTGGTTCCACTTATTTATGCATTCATTGGTTGATTCTTGTATGTGCCTTGACCGGGGATTGAACCTGCAACCTTGATGTATCAGGATGATGCTCTAACCAACTGAGGTACCTGGCCAGGGCCTTAATGACATTCTCTAGAATTAGCTTCAGTATGTTTATTTGCACCTATAGAAATTCCTTTCTTCTGCTCACGCAATTATTTCCCTTCCCTTTCTCATAAATACCCCTTGCTTTCACTTTCTAATTGGAATACATTTGAGTTTCTGCCTAAATCAGTGTACAATAACTCTGTGGATGAAAAAAGGGGTTCTATGGAAAGTAACCTCACTGGGTGATATGAGCATAAATTCCTAACTGTACAGGTCGTGGTGGGTCGTCACGCTCCAGGCATACCTTCTTTAGTAAAAACCTTTGCTTTAAGCAAGCCCTGTCTGTCGTTTCTGTGTATCTTAAGATGCCTTTGAAATGCCCCCTTTCAGAGGCTCCGAATATATGGCTCCTTTCAAGGCCCTGCTTCTAAAGGGGACCACCCTCAAGCAAACACATAATCTCATTAACTATCCTGTAATCCAATCCTCACTTTCCTTTCTCCCATCCCCACGTAATCTTCCTTATGTTCCCTCCTTAATTTCAAATGCATAAAAGAAAGTGCAATCTTCCATTTTGGGGAGCTTTTGAGATCTTGCTTCCCCTCATATGTTGTCAATTTGGCTCAAGTAAATTCTTATAAAAATTCTACAGGTTTGGACATTTCAGCTTCTTGAATAGCTAATTTTTGGATCTCAAATACATGCTCTCTCTCTGGCCTTTTATTTTTAAGTTAACAACCTGAACAAGAAATAAACTTTCATTGTGTTAAGCTACTGAGATTCAAAGATTTGTTTACTACAATAGCTATTGTCATTTCCTTCAGTTAATACAATGACTTTGGTCATTTCCTTTAGTTAATACAGTGACTTTGGTAAGAGCAGTTTTGGAGGAGTGGATCTAAACCCAAATCTGTCTTAGTCCAAAGGTGTATGCTGAATATGTGTGAACATTTTGTGTTTAGCTGCAAATAAAAGAACACATACAAAGCAGTGACTCAGAGATTTACTGGTCTAAAACAGGAAGCCGAGACTGGACAGTAGGGCCTGGAGCTCATTTATGCTATCAGGGACCTTGACTTTTGTCATCTTTCCTCTGCCACCTTTTGCATGAAGGCCTTTGTCCTCACGGCTGTCACCTTGTCTTGGCTGCTACACCTCCAGACAGGACTAAGGGGAAAGGGCAGAGCTAGGCCTCATGACTCTGTTTTATCCTTTTGGCCAGGCTCGGTCACATGGCTGCCTCTGAGTCCTCACTGAAAGCTGAGTGAGGAAGGGGAGGCTGGAGGTGGGGCCTAGCTCAGCCACCTGACTGTGCAGGTCCCATCTCTGCAGCCTCACAGTTCATTTAGGCCAATAAATATTTATTGTGCATCTACGGTTTTATAGGTCCTGGGCTGGGCACTGGAGTCACAAAGATGAGTCAGAAACAGCCCCAACTCTAACCAGGGGGAGGCATGTTCTTCTGTTCAGCTCTGTTCACTGTCTCCTCAGTATCCATGTGCAGGCTTTTCTTTCTAAGCCACCACCCCTGCTCTAGGTGTCCAGGACCACTCCTTTGTTTGGGGTGGGGGTGTGTGGGTGTTATGGAGATGTAGTGAGGAATGTAAGGTGATAGCCCCAGTAAAGGCAGTCCTGTTGGACCATCAAAGGGTGGTTTTGTTGTTCCAGGAGAGGTCCTGATGAGGGATCCCTGGGATGCCGAATGTCTGTCCTCTGAGCCCCTCAGTTGTGCCCCACTCACAGATGGGGGCTGCACAGTTTGTGGGCATGAACATGGCTCCTATAGAGGTGGCTCCCGGGCCCTGATGGAAGGTGAGACTTGCCATGAGGAACACTAGTGGGGCTGGTGGTCTCCTAGTGTTGCTCTGTTCCTTCTGTGTGTGGACCCCGGGCCCCACTGACCTCTCTTCGCACAGCCCACTCCATTTATTTCCCTCCCGAGCCTAGGAACCTGCTCTAGCCTTGGGGCAGGAAGCTTTTCTCTGACTCATCAAGTGTTTTTGTTTCCTCTAATCCTCAGTCCCTTCAAGTCCTAAACTTTAGGAACCCAACAGCCTTTTCTGTCGTTTGCTGAAAATGCTCCTCTCCTGAGGGGGTGGATACCATCTGGTCAAGCTGCCACCATAATGGGGGCAAAGGTGGGTTAACAAAATAGTCTGGGGGTGAGCAGAGGTTGTAAGAACAGCAGTTCATATTTCAAAACTATTGTCCAACCTCACAGGTGTGCAAGCCAAAGGCCTATGGCTGTGGGTGGCTAAGGAGAGGTGAGATTCATCTGTGCCCGAGCGAGTAGACAAGGACAAGGCCTGTCAGGTCAAGACGTGGTGATGCCAGTGGGCATGAGTTCTGGGGGACAGTGTGACTTCCAGGGGGCCAGGCTGTGAGGGGTCATGTGTGTGCATGTGTGAGGATATGGGGTCCATTAGGATGTGTCTGAATGCAAGTGTCGAAAACCCACCCCAAGGTCATTTAAATAGTAGGGTTTCCTACTTTTTCTTACAAGAAGTTCAATGGTTAGCAGCACCAAGGCTGGCCCGGTGGCCCACTGATTTCACCACGGACCCAAGCTCCACTCTCTCGTTTGCCACGCTGGGTTTGCTCTGTCATCAACTTCTGGTCACAAGGGGGTGGCGACAGCTCAGGCATTTGTGCGTCAAATCTGCGTTTTGCCAAGGAGGCTGCAGAGGCAGTGTGGAGCGGGAACAGACTGCAAGCACTGAAGCTGTTGCAGTTATTTAGGTGAGAGTTGGAGCCGGGAGCAGTGTCGGGGGCTGCCATGGAGGGGCCGCCTTGGGGTTGACAGGCTGTGGGGTTTGGGGGAATAAGAGAGCAACTTCCTTTCCTCTTGTTTTCCTCCTACCCCAGAAGGTGCTCCTTCTGTTTCCTTTGCAGCCTCCGCCTCCACCTCAAGGTAGGAGATCCCCGGGGCTCAGTCGTCGTCGGCCCTCTTTCTTTCTCTATCTACACCCACTTCCTAAGTGATCTCATCTAGTCCCGTGGTTTTAACTAGTATTTATATGCCAGTCATTCTCAAAGAGGTGGCTCTCAGCCCTGACGCTCCCCTGAACTCTGGACTTGTGCACCTGGCGTCTCCCCTTGGAGGCCACAGGCCTCTCACTGGCAACACGCCCAAACTCAGCTCCCTTTCTGCACGCTCCCAAATTCACCCCTCCTCAGCCTCCTGTTTCGGCAGAGCCCTGAAACCACTGTGCACCTAGGTGCTCAGCCCAAGCCGGTTTTCTCCTGTCCTACATTCTGTCCATCAGCACATTCTGTGGCCTCTTTCCTCCATCCCTGCCGGTCTGGTCTCACCTACTCTTTTTGTTACCGGAAAATTCCAAATACATGATTTCTTTATCACTCTGTTTAATAGTTTAAAAAACATGCCTGGCTGGTATTTACAGTATAAATTTGATGAACTTACTTCCCTGGGTAAAACCTGAAATCCAAATTTCTTACCAACCTCACCCCCAATCTCTCTCTTCCCCACTCCCTCACCAGGCCTCTGCTGTTCCTGGAATAGGCCATGGCTACCTCAGTTACCTCAGGGCCCTTGCACTGCTATTTTTGGACCTAGATCACTCTTCCTTCAGATCTTTGCTTGACTGGCTTGTTCTCAAACTTCAGGTATCTACCACCTTAAATAAACAAATGTTAGCACTTTGTCATTATTGCTTTAAATTATTTGAAAGTAGAAAAAGAAGAAATTATTACAGATGAAGCTGATATTCCCTCTGACTTCCTCCTTCCCCCATCTGCTGCCCAGGGAACCAGCTACCACCATGAATAGGTGCGGACCTTCTAGGTCTTGTTCTTATATTTTTACTACATATGTGTTCAAACCACATATAATATTGCTTAATGGGTTTGAAAAATTTTATGTAAGTGCTATTATTTTATAGCTATTATTCTGTAACTTTTCTTTTTCACTTAACACTGTTTCTGAGATCTTTCCACTTTGATGCATATAGATCGCATTCATTTAACCACTGCTCAGTCATCCCTTAGATGATTATGCCCAGTTCATTTATCCATTTCCCTATTGATGGGAAAAAATGCTGCCATAAATAGCCTTGCACATGCTTTTTTGTTCACAAGTGGATGTTTCTCTAAGGAGAGCTGCTTAGACTGGGGTTTGCAACGCATTTGGTGGTAGTGAAAACAATTCAGTTGGTTGTGAAATAGAATGAAAGAAAATAAAAGAGTGCAGTGCAAGTTGGAAGGGTAATTATTGTTTTGTTAACTTCTTGCTTCAGTTTCACATGCTGGTAATGGGTGGCTTTGTACAACACATTTCTTACCTTGGGTGGCCGTCAGGATTGGAAAACCAGCACGGAATTGCCAGCTCAGGGCATGGACCTGTCTGACGCTCTGTTTCCCCCACAAACTCATCAATGCACAGTGTACTGTCAGATTTTTCTTTTAATCCTCAATCAAGGATATTTTTTCCATTGCTTTTCAGAGAGACTGAAAGGGAGAGGGGGAGAGAGAGGGAGAGGGACAGAGAGAGAGAGATAGACAGACAGAAACATCGGTGTAGGAGAGACACATAAATTGGTTGCCTCTCCCATGTTCCCCTCCTGGGCCGGGGGTTGAGCCTGCAACCGAGGTACGTGTCCTTGGTCAGAATCGAACCTGGGACCCTTCAGTCCGCAGGTCGATGCTCTAAGCATTGAGCAAAACCAGCTAGGGCAGAATTTTTTGATTTTGCAAATGAGTATGAGATAGCATCACATGTGGTTTTAATTTGCATTTCCCTCGATTACTAATGAAGTCGAACAACTTTCCATAACTTTATTGGCTCTTTGGGTTTTCTCTTGCCATTGCCTATGTGCTCTTCTGACTCACTTGATTTTATCTTATTTATATTTGCAGGAGTTCCTTGTGTAACAGAATGAAATGCTCCCTCTCTGTCTTAATTCTAGCTTGTATTTCTTCCACCTTCTTCAGGCTAATAGCTCCTGCCTCAGATATGCTAATTAACTAGAGGAATTCTGATGAGGCTTGAGCAGCCCCTTGTCAGAGGGTGCCTTTCCCGAAGAGGTGGGAAAATTTGCACAAAGTAATGACTCTTTATCAAAGATTTACAAGAGCCTCCAGAACTGGACTACAGACAAACAGGGAACAAAGGGATTTAGAAATTTCTCGCTCTTCCTTGGATCCCTTTCATCCCATAGCTGTCTAGCTGTCTAGGCCCCTGCCCACCTCTGGCTTGGCTCCTCCTCCCTTGCCTTGACATGAAAGATGCTTAAATATTAGATTCTCTCTCTCTTAATGTTTTTTTACTCATTTTAGAGAGAGAGGAAGAAAGAAGGAGAGAGAGAAACAACAATCGACTGCCTCCCGCGTGCACCCCGACTGGAAATTGAACCCAAAACCTGGGTATGTGCCCTGACCGGAAATCGAACCTGGGACCTGATATGCACTCTGACTGGGACTCGGGCTGCGGGCCTTTTGGTGCATGGGGCGGCGCTCAACCAACCTAGCCGCACTGGCCAGGGCATCCTCGGCTCCCTGAAGATGGATTTGTGGGAGCCTTAAGGCACCCTCATCTTCTCGAGCTAGGTCTTCTCCATCAATAAACCTTTCCTTACTCCAAACTCTGAGATATTGAACACTGGCCTTCCTTTTGAAGCATTGGGCACAGGAACCTGGTACCTGCAGCACTTAGAAGTCCTGGGTGTTCTGGATACTGGTCCTTGGATTGTTTCACGGGTTGTAAACATTTCTCCCAGGCTCTCAACTACCTTTTGGCTTTGCTCATGGTGTCCCTACACTGCATTCAGCAACAAGGCGTTTATTGTTGATAGGCCGGGGCAGTGGCGGTGGGAAGGTGGGGGCAGAAGCTGGATGGCTGGTGCCTGGCAGGGGTGATAAGGTGGCTGCAGGACGCCTTTCAACAACATGGTTTAAACTGTCAGGCGAGGGGGCACTGAGGGACATTTTCTTTTATTATTATTTTAAAAAATATATATATATATTTTATTGATATCAGAGAGAGGAAGGGGAGGGAGAGAGACAGAAACATCAATGATGAGAGAGAGTCTTGAGGATGGAGCCCACAACTCAGGCATGTGCCCTGACCAGGAATTAACCGGTGACTTCCTGGTTCATAGGGCAACACTCAACCACTGAGCCACACTGGCTGGCACCTTTTTTTTCTTTTAATAAAAATTGTATGTACTTAAGGAGTACAACTTGATGTTTTGATACACATATACAGTGTGAAATTATCACCACGGTCCAGATAATTAACCCTACACCCCTACACAGTTACCATTTGTGCAATGTGTGTTGAGATTTAATAAAATCTATCCTCTTAGCCATCGTCACCACACTGTACATCAGGTCTCTAGATCTATTCACCTTTAGACCTGAAACTTCTTTGTACCCTTTGATCAGCAACACTCCGTTTCCCACAGCCCCAGCCTCTGGCGACCACCGTTCTACTTTCTGTTTCTAAGAGTTCAGCTTTTTTGGATTCTACATATAAGTGAGGTCATGAAGTATTTCTCTTTCTGGGTCTTGCTTATTTCACTTATCATAATGTCCTCAGCTTCATCCATGTTGTCACAAATGGCAGGATTTTATTTACTTATTTATTTTAATTGTGTTAATTTCTGGCTCCGAATGAATTGCCTGAAAGCAGTTTGATTGAAATGAATATTTCCACATATTGGCTTATATATTAAAATTTGTGCACTCTGGGGGTGATTTGTTAAAAATACAAATTTGCATATATTTTAAAGTAATTTTGTCCAACTTACAACTTAGTTTGCTTTAAAAAATCTTGGGCTCCTTTTCCTCCACAGATGATGACTTCACTTACCACCGACCACAAACGTTGCGGTGGCGCCGGGTACTGCCAAGGCGCTCAGAGACCCTACGGATTTCATCCGCTCCCCACAGCTTCACTTGGTAGGTTCTGCGATGTGTATCCCAGTTTACAGACAAGAAAACTAAGGCCTTAGACTTGGAATTAAGCCACAGAGGTCAGTTCAAACCACTCCGTCTCCTTAAACAGGATAGGTCCCTCATGCTTTCATAAGTTTTTAATCATTACTCTTGCATTTAAAGTGGCTTCGACAAAAACCATCTTTAGAAAGAAAAAAATACAAGTTCCAATACGTCTGAGGGCATGTTTATCATTTTTGTGTACTTTCGGGGGGGAAAAAATGAGTATTTGAAATAAAGTGAAGTTTTAACATTAAAACATGAAAGAAAGAAGGGAGACACAGGTCCTGATCATTTCTCGGTGGTTCCGTTCCCTGCAACCCAGGCGTGACGGGATTTGCACGGGACCAGCACAACACTGTTGCTACCGGGAGGCCGGCCTTGCAGGCTAAAGGGCGAAATAAACGACGGAAAACTTTCCACTCGTTTGCTCCGCGAGTCGGGCGTGCGGGGCCCTCACCCAGGTGTCTGCTGCCCTCGTGCGGCCGCTCCGCGGTACTGCACCCGTAGGGGAGCGCCCCTGAGAGCCCTTGGGCGCTGGGGTTGGGAGGAGTTTGAGGTGGGCTCCTTGCCTTTACCCTCAACCCTTGGTCCTCGCAGGGGAGGGGAATCTCCACGGTGGGGGACAGGGACAGCGGAATGGTGCTCCGTGACATCGTGCGAGGCAGAGTCCATTGATCACTGGGTCATCCCACCTGGTTCTCCGTTACCCTGCAAGGTGAGGACATGGCCAGGAGGGGAGGTATTGCCCAGGGCCGCACAACATGGTAGTGCAGGGATGGCCTTGAACCTAGGTGTTGAGTAGGAAAGAGAAGGGCGTGGAGGGCTCCCTGCTGAAGAATTGAGGTTGGGGGGGCTCCTCCGCAGCAGCACCTGCTGGAGCTGAGACTGAGACTTGGCCCTGGCATCCTAATGGGACTTGAGAAGGGGCCAGCCTGGGGGCAGTGGGGCAAGGTGAGGTCTCTTCAACTCCAGCTCCTGCCTGGGCCACATGGTCCAGGAAGTTTGGTCAATATGAGGTTGAGGACCATCAACTCAGCCTTAGTGACAAGTTCTGGGTGGTGCTGGGTGATGGTGGGGAGCAAGCCAAAGAGGGGAGGAGCCTGGCCGGGGGTGGTTGAGCATCGACCTAGGATCCAGGTGATCAGGGTTCGATTCCCGGTCAGGGCACATGCCCAGGCTGTGGGCTCGATCAATGACTCATCATTGATGTTTCTCTCTCTCTCTCCCTCTCTCCCTCTCTCTCTCTCTCTCTCTCCTTCTCCTTTCCTCTCTCTGAAATCAATAAACATATATTAAAAAAAAAAAAAAAGAGGGGAGGAGGGGAAACAAGTTGCAAGACTTAGCTTCAGCCCTCACCATCTGACTCCCAGCAATCTCTCAGACTCTTCGCCAAACTCACTTGAACTCCCCACCCCACCTCAGTAGGCAGCACTACCACCCACCCTTCGCCTAAGCCTTCTGAGCGGGCTCCTGAGCCCTGCCTTGATTTACCTGTCTTCCTACTCAGTCCTCTGTTGAGAGACAAATTTTCCATAGGTCTCTTGTGTTTCTGCAAAGGAATTGATTGCTCTTTGTTCTGAATGATCTTTTCCAGGATGTCTGTGTATCAAACAGCCATGGAATATATAATGTCTCCTTCTGGAACAAAGACAGGCATGGCCCAGCATGAGAAAGATAATGTGTCCCTCAGGAGCACGAAGCAGGCTTGCTTTCTGACTATTATAAAAGGCTTGGGTTCCCTAAGCTCAAGGTTTATCTTCCATAATAAACCCACAGGGCGTTTAGGTGTCAACTGGCCCTGTTCACGTCACCCTGTGGGATTTGGGACTCAAAGAATCAATGCAAAATACTTATATTCTAGTTTACTGATAGTGCTGTGAGTAATAAATTGTCCTTCATCTCTGACCCAGGAGTCTTGTGCCTTCTGCTAGCATCCAAAAAATCTCTGGCAGGCTGACTGGTTAGCTTGCAAGTGGGATACAATCTTGGACCTTGCACCCTTCTCGACAGCTTCCGACCTTGTCAGTTCCACCTTCTACACATTTCTGGCATCTGTCTTCTTCTCTCCATTTTCAGCGCCACAGTCCAGTCCAGGCTCCCACTATCTCATGCCTGGAGGGTTTATTGTTGTGGGTCCTATCTGTTCCCCTCGCCCCTTCTGCCCCCTAGTTTAGCCTCCTCCTGTAGCCAGAGGGACTGTTCTAAAGCCCAAGGCCATCTCCAGTTGCTTGGTTGCCTCAACTCTTCAATGGCTCCTATCATTTAATAGAATATTCCATGACCCATGTGGTCCTTGCTGACCTTACCACCTACTTTGAGCTCCTCCCAACGTCCCACTTTATGCTCTAGTAATAGTGAACTGTTTACATCAAGCTGTTCCCTCTGCCTGGACCACCCTTCACACTCTCCTCTCTGGAAAACTCCTACCTATCCTTCAAAACTTAGCTCAGTGAGGCCTTTCTGAAGCCCTAATGACTTCTCAGTGCCACAGTGTTGGAGACACAGGGGCAGAGGGGGGTTCAAAGGTAGAGGACAGATGGAGGGACTTTGAACACTCCACCTTTCAGACCCCAGCTCTTGCTCCAGGGGAGGAAACCAGTGGGTGAACAGGACTGCCCTGGGCAAAGGTCGTCACTGACACTCCAGGGACTCATTATGGCAGGCTGCCATGTACGGTTGGGTAAGTTGTGCCCTGTACAAGGATGCCTGGCCAAGGGAGTGAGTGAGGACTGAAATCACTGTGTGCAAGGGCTGAGTGGCACCCACCCTTCCAATCTGTACAGAGGGGCCCTGTCTTCACAGAGCCCTGCACTTACAGTGGCCTGTGCACCAGAGCGTGTGCTTTGAAAAATTTCTAAAAGGCATGAGAGCCTCACCCTGCAGCCCCCTGGGGTTACCTGCTGAGACCCAGACAGGAAAGCAATGTGAGAAAATCTGATCAAGGTTCTGGATTCTCCCAGAATTCTAAGGCTTTGACCTTAATGGCGCCAGCAATTTCTCCAACACTCTCCAGGCAGTTTGTAGCCTCCTGGTGACTCTTGTGGTCCTTTTGTGGCTCAGCAGATTTGCCCTCTTTCCCCCAGGACCTGCCTCTCTCCAGGATACTCTGACTCACATTTTCTCTTCCCTGCTGTACTCTTCCTAGTAAAACTGAAGGTCCTTATGACTTTGATTTTTTTTTTTTTTAATTTTAAAATATATCTTTATTGATTTCAGAGAGAGGAAAGGAGAGGGAGAAAGAGAGAGAAACATCAATGATGAGAGTCATTGATCGGTTGCCTCCTGCAGGCCCCCGACTGGGGACCAAGCCTACAACGCAGGCATGTGCCCTGACTGGGAATCGAACCCCGATCGCCTGGATCCTAGGTCGACGCTCAACCGCTGAGCCACGCCCGGCAGGGCCTGACTTTGATTTTTAAAAAAATCCTCATCTGAGGATTTTTTCCATTCATTTTCAGAGAGAGTAGAAGGGAGGGAGAAGGGGAAGAGAGAGAAACATTGATGTGAGAGAGACACATCCATTGGTTGCCTCCCGCATGAGCCAAGCCCTGACCAGGGCCGAGGGTCACGCCTGCAACCAAGGTACGTGCCCTTGACCAGGAATCGAACCTGTGATCCTTTGGTCTCTGGGCCGACGCTCTAACCACTGAGCCAAACCTGCCAGGGTGAGGGTCCTTATGACTTTGATTGACAAGATATAAACCCTACCTCTAGAAATCATCTCTCTCTCTCCTTCAGACACTTAGCCTTCCCCTTCCCACCTCCCCATAATCAGCAATCCCTGAGGCAACAGAAGCCTGAACTTGACTAATGGCCACAGGGTCCTGACCTCTGGTAGGTTAAAGATAACATTTGACCTAAGTTTTAGTTCCTGGGCCCTGAGGTGCCCTGACCTGCTAGCTACTTCCCCATGAAACTAGACAAAGGGAGGCGGGAAAGACTGACAGGTGTCCTGGGATTTTGCCTTGTGTAATCTGTAACCTGCATGCCATCGGGGAGCCCATCCTTTAGTAAAATGCAAGAATGAATGGGAGGGGGGCTTAGGTAGGGCCCTGCAGCTTTGGGCAACAGAGGCTTCCCTCTGCCTCCAAACATTGTCAACTGTGGCCCTGGGGTAAAGATTTCTATCCCCGGGCCTTGGATAGTTGGGGAGTTGGAAGAATGTGGAGAGGTGCAGCCCGTTTCTGTCCGCACTGACTGCTCCCCTCGCCTGCTGCAGGCCCTGAGGTCTTCTTGGTGCTGCTCCTGGGCAGGCTGGGAATTCATGGAGTTGATGGGACAGTCTGCAAACGGGAAGTGGGCAGGCCCCGCAAGACCATACACCAGTTCTGGTGCAGTGAAGGGGGAGGGAGGCAGGTAAAGGGAAGTATTGAGGCAGCTGGGTCCCCATGGTAACTGGGCCCTCACCCTGTGGTATCTGTGAGGTCACCTGCCTCTCCCAGCTGGAGGAGTGGTAGGTGGCCAGACATGGAGGCCACCTTCCCTTCAGATCCAGCCTGATGGGGATTTTGATGTTCGGGTGAAACTCTTAATGCTCGTGAGTGGGGGTGGCGGGCAGAGGGGCGGGGGCCACACACCTGGCCCTTCACAGCTACCTCAGAGCTGCTGGACCTGGTGACCTGTCCTGAGCAGTGGAACTAGGTAAGTGCCTTCCTCCTGGAGTAGTCTGAAAGCTCCCAGAAACCCCACCCCAAACCACAGTGCCAGAATTTTCTCTATAGAGAATCACTCCTGTGGGGTAAGCATTGCCTTTCCCATCCATGGTTTTAAAACTGGCAAATGCCAATACCTGAGGCCACATCTCTAAATCCCAGCTCCTCAGTGGGCTGAGTTATCAGAAAAAGGTCCCCTGGGCCCACTGCTGTGGCATAGAAAGGGGAGATTACATGGTTCAGTAGAGAGAGACAGACAATTGGATTTGAATCTTGGCTACTCCACTCTTTAGCTGTGTGACTTTGGGCAATTATTCCACCTCTCTGTGTCTCTGTTTTCTCTCCTATAACTGATCTTATAGGGTCATGTGGGATATAATAGGCTGCTCTCCTCTCTGGTCTCAACACCATCAGTTGTTTTGGGGGGCAGCTGCCATTTCCTCTCTCCATCCTATTTCTTCCCCTCTCTGGACCCCTGAGTTCCCTTCCCTTCCCAGCGTAGCTCCATTCCCTCAGCTCTGCTGATCCCCCCTGTGGTGGGACATACAGCCAACCCCAAGTTGCTGCCTCTCACCCCATCCCTTAGGGCTCCAGGTAGTGCTGTGGAGACAGGGACACATGGGATCCAGATTGATGGGTTTTGTTACTCAAGGGCTGGGGGCTTCAGGGCTCTGAGGAGGGGCCGTTCAGCTCCAGGACTCAAGTGAAACTTTCTCATTTACAGATTCTTTCCCTACCCAACCCCTCTCTTCCTCCCATGGGTGGGAGACATCCACCCAGAACAGAAATATGGACATCTTCTTGGGTCCCTCCCTCTCCTTCACCCCTCTCAGTAGGTCAGTCATTAATCCTGTCACTGTCCCCCATGCCTCACATCTCTCTACCCCTAATGACACTGCCCTTTGCTCCCAGCTGTCCTCATGACACCAAGAAGCAACTGATGTGCAGGAGAGCCCATGTGCTTGGGAGAAGAAACACACCCGGGTTCAAATCCTACAGATTAAAGGGTTGAGGGGGATGGTCACTCCTTATATCATCATCATCACCATCAGTCAACCTCTTTCAGTCTGGAGCATTATAAATAAGTATTTAAATCCATAGGAAAAAAACCCCAGTGTCATATGAGATACCTTCTACGGGTCTCTCCTGAGAATGGAGTCCTTAGAAGTGAAGAGATAAAGATCATTCTTATGTGTGGGGTAACTGAGGGCTCAAGGTGACCTGGCAGCCCCAACCCCTACAGTAAAGCTCGGGGAGGGTTCCTGTCCCAAGTGAGTGACGGTGGGTGATGATTGTCTTCCCTCCTCCTGCAGCTGGTCCAGAACCAGGTCCACCTCTATAATTTTCTACTCCTCAAGATCATCCTCTTCAACCACTGGATGTCAAGGCTGGTCCAGGAGGCCCAGGGGTCGTGCGGCCAGCAGGCCCTCCCACTGCCTGGGCTCACAGCCTGCCCAGTGGGCTTGGTTCTACGGGTCGGGCTGGCACTGATGGAGGTCCCTGTGTGGCTGCTGCTGAGGGTGCCCAGGCTAGTGTGGGCAGGCATGCTGGGCTGTGTCCGGTCCTTGTGCCTGGACCAGAAGTGGCCAGATGCCTCGGAGCAGCTGGGCCTGTCTGTGGCCACCTGGATGGACCTTCTTCTGTCGTGCCTGCATAGCCTGATGCTGGCGGCCTTGCTGCTGCTGCTGCTGACCTGGAGGCTGCTGTGGAAGGCCCACTGCTGCAGCCTGGGCTGGCTGTCCAGCAAGGTGGGTGGGCAGGGTGCAGGGCAGGGTGCAGGCCAAGCTGCTGAGGGCAGGCTTGGGGCACTGGGCATGACCAGGGCTGGGCTGGGGTCTAGCAGTTGGGCAGTACAGCCATGTGAACTCGTGGTGGCCACTTGCCTATTCTCTTCACCCCTCCAGGCTCTGCTGGAGAACCACATGGTGCTGGAGCTACTGGCACTGCTGAAGCATCTGTACTGGTGGGTGGAGAGCATGATAGTAGTTACCTCCTGGCAACTGGCCTATCTAGTCACTTGGACCACCTGCCTTGCTTCCCACCTGCTGCAGGCTGCCTTTGAGCACACAGCCCAGCTGGCCCAGGCCCAGGCCCAGGCCCAGGCCCAGGAGGCTGAGCCCCAAGAAGCATCCCCATTCTTCGAGTCCTTGGCTCTCAAGGCTGGGCCAGTCCTGCCAGAGCATGAAACCCTTGGAGAATAAATGTGTTTCCATCTGCCTCTCCTGGTCTGGTCTGGCCTAGGGTCTCACTTTCTATCCCTTTTTTCTACCGTGCTGGAGGGATGTGTGTGCACATATGTGTGCGCACACGCATGTGTGTATGCATGTATGTGTGTGTGCATGCATGCATGCCCTAGGGCTGCCTCTGGGAAGGAAATCATATTCTTTGAGCATCTGCTACAGGCCAGGTAAACCATCTCAGACACTTTACACATGTAATTTTGTTTAAATCTCATAGCAACACAGGCATCCGGTTTGATTAACTACATTTTCCAGATAAGAAAATTGAGCCTAAAAGGTTGAACAATTCCCAGGTTCCAGAGTAAATCAGGGGAAAAGCCAGCACTGGACCCTAGATTTTTTGTTTCCCAGAACCCCTAACTTTCCCTAGATCCTGTCCTTGGTTCTCAGGATTGTTGGTGTCTAGTGCTTTAGAGGAGATGGGTAGTTAGAGACTCTGGCCTTTGGGGGGTGCCAGGGCCTCACATTTCAGAGATTTAGAAAATTTCTTTGAGAAGTAGTTACTCCTGAGTCAGTCTGTAGCTAGCCCATCCATTCACTTATAACTTAGCCACTCATTTTCCCACTCATCCACCCACCCATCCATCCATTCACCTATTCACTCACCTATCCACCCACCTGTCCATCCATCCATCCATCCATCCATCCATCCATCCATCCATCCATCCATCCATCCATTCGCCCTCAGCTTATGTACCCACCCACCTACCCATCAATTCACCTTTTCACCCACAAATCCATCTACAGATCTATTCATCTATCCATCCATTCACCCACCCATTTATCTACCCACCCATTCATCCATTCTTCAGCCTGTCTACCCCTCCACACACCCACAAATCCATCCACAGATCCACTTATCCCTTTCTTCCTGGAAGAGGGAAACATCCAACATCTGAGCACTCACCCCCAGCTGCCAGTCTTGTGAGGGGTTGTTGATGTAGTTGTGAGAGCTCAAGATACAGGGGGTCAGATCCTCTAGATACCACTTAGGTGAGTGACACTGTGAGGGAGGAAAGATGGTTTCTTGAGAGTTGGCAATCACCCTCCACTCACTCCCACTCCTGAGGGTGGTGTGGGTGTGGGAAGAAGTTTCAAAGACCTCTTCCCTGCTTTCCCTTCTCCACTCTGGCTCCCAGGGAAGTTAGGGCCAGATTCCTGCCCTGCCTCACATATGGACCTGCCGATGGCCCAGAGTGGGTGTGGGGTGAACTTCCAGGCACTTCCTCCAATTCTGAGGAGCACGCCCTGCCTGCCCCTGGGGGGAGACTTTGAAGGGCTCCCATTTGGCCAAAAAGGCAGAACTCTTGCTGGGGAGGGTTCTATAGGCCCCAGTGAAGGGGTAGACACTACTGGGATTCCAGAACACACACCCAACTTACAGGGAAAGCTGAGTGCAGAAGTGCGTTGCCCAAGGGGATGGGGAGGGAGTCCAGAGAAGCATGTGGAGCCCGATGGACCTTGAACTGCCAGGGGCCAAGCTGGTGCTTGACGAGGCTGGGGCCTGCAGGGCCTGAGGGAGGGGAAAAAGGAGGGAGGGAGCAGGTGGAGAAAGGCCTCAAAGGGGAGAGGAAGGGTGGTGGCAAACGGCTACACGCTGGGAGAGAGGACAGGGGCCAGGCTGAAGCTGGGGGATGGATGGAAGGCCAGGACCAGCAGGGAGGTTCTGGGCAGTGGGGCTAGAGGCCAGGCTATGTATGTGATGCTGGTATCTTTTCCTTCTACTAAGTTTAAAAAAAATTACCAAAAATACAGACATGTTAAGGTAAAAATGTTTCGGTATTCTCTGGTTCTAAACTTGGGAGAAACAGGGTCAACTGTGTCCTGTATGTCTCTCAGCAACAATTCTCTGCATATACGTGAACTCACATGCTGCTCACATAATATACCTGTGGATGGTGCTGATGGAGATCCTACCACACAGCTCAGTATCTTTAGGTGAATTGCTTTTTTGCATTTGACAATATACCACCCACCCATTTCCAAGTCAATCCACATGGCTGTCTTGTCCTTTGTAATGGCTGCATTGAGGCCTTCAGGTAGCTTCCAATTCTTCTCTTTCCCACAGTGTACCTCTGAATAATGGGAAGGGGTGGGTCTCAGAGGAACTGCATGGGGAGAGGATGGAGGGGCACAGATTGGAAGGTGGCCCTTGCCCTGGGAGCTCCTCTCTGACCCTCCACATGCTATGCTCCCACCCTTCCTGCCACATCCCTGGGGGCCTGGGGTTGAGACCTCCCATGGCTGGAGTGAACCTGGGCAGAAGGGACCAGGGCTGGGGCAGGGGCTGGGGTCAAAGAGGGTACAGGCCCAGCCTGACAGAGGGAGAGGGCTTAGCCTAGGCCCTGGGCCTGGGGTTTGGGGTGGAGCCAGACCAGCTGGGGCTTAGGACCCTGCTGCTCTGAACATGGCCACCTGCTCCACTTGCCCCACCAGAGTTGGCTCCCAAACTGTTGGCTGCTGGTGGTGATGAGACTGTAACCTGTAAAGGTCTAGCCCTTACCTTCCATATTGGGCTTGCAGAAGACACTTTAGTGTGGCCATGCTTTGGGCATAGCAGAGTTGGGAGCAGATAGGGAGCCATTCATTCAGGCGAGGGTGTCTGGGAAGGCTTCCTGAAGGAGGAGGCATTGAACTGGGCCTGCAAGAGAGGCATTTAGTACTGCTAGAGGACAAAACCCTGGGCACTGACCCTCGATCTGGCCCATGATGTGTGAGCTTTGTCGGGTTCCTACCCTCTTTGGCCTTGGTTTCCCTAGCTGCTGTTGCTGATCTGTGCCCAGGGAAGGGCCTAAGCTGGGACAGGCTGACATCTGAGTCTGTCCTAGGAAGTGTGCAGGCTGGGGAGCTGGGAAGCACTGAGCAGGAGGAGCTAGTGAGAAGACACTGCCCTTCCCACCCTGAGCCAGAGGCCAGAGGAGAAGGCCTGGGCTAGGGGCAGATGCTTGGGCTCCATGGCTCTGCCCTGTCTTTGTGTCCTTAGATGAGGCTCTGCCCCCTCTGGTCTTCAATTTCCATGTCTGTACAATGTGGGGTGACCGGGTGATCCCTGATGGGACAGTCAGCATTTGAGAGACCCCAGTGTACTGAGTGCCCCAGCTAGAAGGTGGTCTGGGGTTGGGGAGGAGCCAGGCCTGCAAGTGCGGATCTGTGGGACAGGGCCCTTATAGGAGCTGAGATCTGGCTCCATGAAACTTATGCATCCAGGCCCTGAATATAAATCCTCCCAGGCCTCCCAAGGACCTGGGGCTGGGGCTGAGGAGGAAGGGAAGATTAATAGGCTGCCCCTTGCACACAGTGGACAGATCAGAGGCCCTGGGATCAGAAAGCCTCAGGGTTTGAATCCTGGGCCCACAACCTCCTGACTGTGTGACCTTGGGCTAGTTCCTTAACCCTGCGAGCCTCAATTTCCCCACCTGTGAACAGATACTTAGCACCTGGGGCCTCCCAGGGCTGTTGCCTGGTCTGTGCATAAACAGTACCTGCTCCAGGCCTGGTGCGGGAGGTGCTGGGAGCTCCAGCTCCCTCTCCTGGGCCTGCGGCCTCCCCAGGAGCTACAGGGACCCCGTTCTGGGGTCAAGGGTGAGGGCGGTCAGTCTGTCTGTCTCAGGCCTTTGAGTGTGAAGGGGCCCTGGACTGCTAGGGGGTGGGTGGGGGGGACGCGGGCAGGGTGGGGGGAACTGGCTGAAGGGCTGGCCAGCAGCTCCACGCAATCTGTCTGCTATGCAGTCCCGGGCCTGGCCTGTATTTATTTATGCTGAGCGTGTATTTATATCAGCCCCTTTCTCATTAATAGGGCAGGAAATGGCTGGAATTGTTACATACCTGGCGGCCCAGGGGTCCTGCTGGGCCAAGACACACAGGGCCCTGGCCGCCCTTCGATGACTGCTAGGAGCCCCCTCTTCAGTCCCAGGCTTAAGTCCCTGGCCTTTCACTGACCCCCCCTTGCATTGAGCCCCCCTCTGCTTGAGCTCCCACTAAAGCTCTGAGCCCACAGCCCTGACAGAGGGGTTCCTTTTCAGTCTTCTCCCTGTCCTCCAGCTCCTGACCCCATCCCAACCCCGGAGGAGATAGCAGTGTTAGGGGCTGTCACTGTGCAGCCTGCAGATGGGGACTGCTGGGCAAACGCTGGGCAGAGCAGTGAGACTAGGGGCCTGAGAAATCAGAATCCCCTGACTTGGGATGGGACCCTGGAGCCCTGGGGTGTGTTCTGGGCAGGAGTGAAAGTGAGTGGATGTGAAAGGGCCCTCCTGAAGCTTAGGAGGCTCTGCTCCCCATTAAGCCAAGCTACATGCAGGCTTAGACAGAACCTGCAGCTTTCTTCCCATGGCATCCCTGGTCCATGGAGGTGGTCTCTGTGTTTACCACCCAATGGGGGCCTGATGGGTTGGGGGCTCATCCCTGTCTTCCCTTCCTGGCCATCATGGCTAAATGAGGCTTTCCTGCTCAGGGCCCAGCAGCCCCCTCTCCAAGCCCTCAGGCTGCACTCAGAACCAAGCCAGCATCTCTCTCCAGGCTCCAGCTCTTGGGCGCAGGCCCCAGGTGGGGCTGCCAGAGCTGAGAGGCGCGGCCCCCTCCCCAGAGCACTCGCCTGACATAACCTATTAGTGCTTCTCGCCTCAGCCTGCTCCCCAGCCAGTCTCCCGCCCAGGCCAGACTGTGCTGTCCCTCTCCTGGGCTGCTTTGCCAGGACAAGGTTAGAAGGAGGCTGCGGGAGGCCCAACCACCCTAGGAGGTAACTGTGCTTGTTCACCCCTGCCCTCATTTGGGGACCAGGGGCTGATATCCACCCAAAGGCCTCATTTAGGCTGGGCCTCCTGGCAGCTGCCTCATGTTTGTATGAGCCTGACCTCTGACCTCTGCCCATTGTAGTTACCATGCCCTCTTGGCTCCTTGGCGATTGTGCAGACATGGGGACTGACCTCTCAGTGATACTTCTAGAGTTTGGTGGAAAGGGGTGGGGAAGGGATGGGGTGGTGATATTGAGGAGAGGGCTCCTAGGAGATTTCCAGTTCTCTGGGCTGGAGGCTCGTTCTCTGGGTGGTGAGACGGGCTGCTGTAGTTGCAGTACTCTGCCAGGGCTAATGCAGGGGTCTCTGGGCTTCTCTCATCTGCCCCCCATATGGGGCACGTGTGCTCTATGGGGACAGGAAGGCACCTCCTCTGGGTTGCCTTATAAATGCTTTCCCTAGACACCACATTGAGCGACCAACTGGCAGAACCCCAGACCAAGTCTAGGCCAGGGGCAGACCCCCAGTTGCTCCTCTAGCCCTGCTGGGCCATGCCTGGCCTGGCTTGGTGGCCTTAGGCTGGCTCCTCTGGGAGCTGCCCATCTATGGGATGGGGACATCCCACCCCACACAGGAGTTGTGGGAAACTGCTGGGGCAGATAAGGGCCCAGTGAGTAGGAGTGCCTCCTTGACCACCTCAGCTTGGCAGCTGAGCGCCTGGGGTTGGGGGTCAGTGGTCAGCCTAGCTGGGCTCCTGCCCCTCCACTTCCCAAGTGGAGCAGCACTGTCTGGATTAGGGGGATGCTGAGGGGTGGGCAGCCAGGGCAAAGCTGTATCCTTGGGGATTCTCCTGGGGTTCCCCCTACCCCTCAGACCCTGCCTTGAAGGTCAGGGTCATGCCTCCTCCACTGCTCAGCAGAGGATGTCCAGGTGGCCTAATTGTGTGGGGCTGAGAGCATCTGTGTGGGGGTGGGGAGAGGCAGGCATCTGCCTTCAAGTGTCCCCCCAAGCTGCTTGTGGTTTAAGGGACCTCAGACCCTCTGTTCCTGTTGGGGCTCCTGTCTGTCCCTGACTGTGTGACCCTGGGCAGGTCCCTGGGTTCTGTCCCTGTTCATGCAGGGCTCTGATGTTCCTGAGTCAGAGTATTTTGAACCCTGAACCTTTCTTGGCCCTAGGGCCTGTGGGCTGGGGTTGGAGTGTTGGAAAGGGCATGAGTGGGGAAGCTCTTGGCCCAACCCCCAAAGCCCCAGGCTTCCTGGACCCAGGTGCTACAGCTGAACCTTGCAGCCACTCCTGCTCAGACTGCACACATCTGGAGCTGTGTCCCTCCCCCACCCGGGCCCACATCTGGAGCCCAAAGCGAGCTAGCCGACTAAACACAGAGCATCTGGGCCCCAAAGAGCTGCTCCCAGGTTAATGCAGCCCATCTGGGCCCCTGGCTGCTGCTCCGACTGTCTCCACAGCGGAATGCTGGCTGCACATCTGGATGGCTGGAGCCCTGTGGCCGCCCTGCCTCACCCCCTGCCTGACTGGGGATGGAGTCAATGCTGCCTGGGGTTCCCTGCTCTGAGGAGGGGGTTCTGTCTTCCTTTCTGGATGACATAGCTCATAGGGCTTCTCTTGGGGCTGCCTTGGTTTTGACATAATGTAGAAACATGTCCCCTCCCAGGAGTGGTGACAGCTGCCACTCTGCACCAACTCCCCCAGCAGTCCCTTGGCATTGCTTGAAAGAACCTCTGGGGGCCCTCAGTACTGTCTGTCCTCCCACCTTTCCTGAGGTGCCTAGGGTTCTGCAAAGTATGCCACTAACTATGGGGGGATTGCATTGTGTCCCTGTCACAAAGCCCCCTCCACACAATGTGCTCAGCTGTCATTTTCCTTCTGCTCCCTTCTCTACCAATACCTATGTTTAGTAGGATGGGAGCTGGCTGTCTCCCCTGAGGCCCCAGACTCAGAGAAGAGAACCTGGAAAAGCAAGATGCCCAAGGGAACCAGGGCTACCCTGCGGGAAAGACCACCTTAGGACTAGGGGCTGCTGGGGCAGATACACACCATGGGCCAGCCAAGGGAGAAGACCTGCCTGGGTTAGAGGAAACTTTTGTGTTGAGAGAACTGCCCATCTGTGGCCTGGACCGATTCCTCCCCAGTGGGGCTATAGACCCTGCCCTTCTGATCTCACTGAGGACATGGGACCCTAAAGAGTGAAAGCCTGTGAGTGTCTTAAGTCACTGTCATTGTGGTAGTGAGCTCCCCATCACAAGGGCATCCAAGCTGGTAGGGCTGCTTACTATCAGGAAGACAGCAGAGGCTAGTCTCACAAGAAGCCCAAAGCTGGGTTAGACAACCTTCTAGCACTATGCGCAAGCCCTATAATGCCAAGATTCAAGGATTCTGGGATGCTGCCTTCTCAGACCCTGAGCCTCCTGTGAAAGAAGATACAAAGAGCTGTGAGGTGGAGGCCAGATATTTGGTATGTAGGGTGGTGAAGGGAACGGGGGGAGAAGGGCACAGGGAAGTCAGAGAAGTGTCACCAGCCTGTGTCCTGGGGCTGAGGGACTTGCTGCCTCCTTGCCCGGAATGACTTGAGCTCTGTTGCTGGCCCAGCCTCCCAGGCCTGGAGCAGGAGCACAGAGCCCGCTGTTCTGCATCTTGTGGTCAAGCTTTATCAGAGCATCACTGGCCCTGATTGAAAGGAATCCTTTATTGCTGTAGCCTCCAGCCCGGAGTCCCTAGAGCAACAGGCATTTTAAACCACAGAGCTTCATTCCTCCTGCACCTCCTTACCCATGGAAAATATGAGTCAACAAACATGCAAGACAGAGACACAAATAAAAAATAACGAGGGCTAGCATTTATTGAATGTTCACTATGGGTCAGATACCTTCGGAGGGCTCTGCTTGTATTAATTCATTCTAGCCTCCCTGGGAGGGAGGTACTGTTGTTATCACAAACCCATTTTACGGATGGGGAACCGGAGGCTTAAGGTCTACTCAGCTATTGGGTGGCAGAGTTGGAATTCAAAGCAGGCAGTCTGCTTCCAAAGTCCTTAACCACTGCTCCTCACTGCTTCTCTGCAAGCAGGGTGCGTGGGGGAGACAGAGAGCAGAGAGAGATGCACAGATGGAGGCAGAGAGAGGGGAGGGTCTTAGGCTCTGACAAGTGATGCTGCTGCCCCAAGCCCAAGAGGAGAAGCAGAACTGGCTGAGTTACAGGGGCCACCCTGTCCTGTCCCCCCAGGCCTTCAGATGAGCTGTCCAGGCGTCCAAGGGTAGCCCTCCACCTTACTGAGAGTTCCAGTGCAAACAGATGGGCTTCGCATGATCTGAGTCTCACTGGCCAGAGACAGAGCTAGTTCCGAGGCTCCTCTAGAAGGTGGGAGTCTGGGCTGTTGGGGGCTGTGAGGTGCATCTGCTCTGCCCCCAGTCTTCTGGGGAAAGCCTGGTCCTGAGGTTGAGGCACGATCTGGAGTGTCACTCAGAGCTTGCAGGGCTAGGGTTGGGGGGCTCTGCGGGTGGGTACGTGTGTGTGTGTGTGTGTGTGTGTGTGTGTGTGTGTGTGTGTTCTCTTGCCATCTGACCTGCCTGGGGAACTAAGCAGGCAGAAAGAGGAGAGGGCATTCTGGGGCTATTGGCATCGTCTTTGGACTATTCTGACTGACCTTCCTTGCCCCAAGGTGCCTTTCCACCACCAGAGCCCCTGCCCCTCCAGTACAAACATGACAGCCACCCTCACTGGGTACCTCATTCCCAGCATAGTGGTGAGGACTTTACCATGATGTAACTTCTCACTTAATCCCACCGCCATGGCAGGAAGCTGTCACTGTCACCCCATTGATGAAGAAACTGAGGCTCAGGGTGAATCACTTGTCCATGCAGCTGACCCCCCTCACTGAGCCCCTAATTCCCATCCTTCCCAAGAGGCCTGGGAAGAGACCCCCCCGTCCCCAGACTCCTAGGGTAGGCCCAGGCTTCCCAGAACTCCACCTGGCGCCCCCATTCCCTGGCTGGCTGGCTTCAATGGGCTCAGCTTGGTCTTGGGGGCTGGCACAGGGCCAGGGGGAGAACAATGGGAGTGAAAGGAGCGGAAACCCTCTCTGAAGTGCCGGGAGGGCCGCCAGGCCGGTAGGGGTTCTAATCTGGCTTCTCCCAGGGCCCCCGGGGCAAGGGGCAGCATGGGGAAGGCGAGGTCCAGCCACACTTCCTGTGTGCCGTTGAGGCACCCTGGCCTGACTCTGCATGGGGAGACTGAGGCAGGAAGGACTGACACAAGTCCTGTGCTGGGGTCCTAGGGCTCTTGGCTCTCCCTGGGGGGCCCCAGCCTGAGGAGAAAGTGGAGGAAGATTCTGGTGAGACCCAGATTAACTTCACTTTACACAGGGCTGAGTTTGGTGAGAGTAGGAAGCTGCTGGTTCAGATCTGACAGCACTTCCCCTGTCCCCCACCCCCCATAGCCCCCCACTAGCCCCCCAGCAGGCTGGGAGTGCTGGGGGAGGGGGGTGGGCTTGGTCATCCTGTCTCAGACCACAAAGAAGGCCCTTGCTCTTACCCCCAGTTGGCTTAGTGGCTCCCGCGATCTCTCCAGGTGAACTTCTGGTGGCCCTTCCTGGCCTCTCATCCCCCCCCCCCCAGTGCTGTTCTTGGATGTCCCTTATGTTATTTGAGGTACAGATGGGGCAGCTGTGGCTCACCTGGTAGCAGATGGGAGAGCCCAGAGCCCTCTGCTGCCGCCAAGCCCCAGTGCCCGATTGCCTGCTCTGTTTGTCCTGGTCCCCAGGCCTGGGTCTTCCTGGGACTTAGTGTACTGTTCAGTACCTGGGAGGATGTGTCCTGCCTGAGAGCCTGGGACAGGACACGGGTTTTCAAAGTGGCCTTTGAGCACCTGCAGCCCTGCAGCCGTGCTTAGTGCCACCACTCATTACCCCGTCCCCAGGGCTGCAGGTTCTTGCCCTGGTCTAGGCATCCGGGTTGGTCTGAGGTTTCCAGAAGTGACTCTGGACTCAGGTCAGCAATTCCATTGGCTGGTCTGAGCAACGCTGTGGCTGAGAGCTCTGCCTGGAGCCTCACCTGGGGCACTGCCATCTCGCTCTCCAGCCCAATAGCCCCTGGCCTCACTGGGGGCACGTCTTGTTCCCTCTGGGAGCTGCTGTCCCATTGGCCCTGCTGCTGGGCCTGCCAGGGCACTACTAGTGTTCCCTCCCCCATCCCAAACCTGGGAGGGCCCTCAGGAGCAGCTTTCACCGTTCACATCTGGAAAAAGATTATTACTAATGGGCGCTCAGGGTGGACTTTCTAGGTCTGTCCGGGGGCCCAGCTCCCCCATTTCCTTCCTCTGAGGGAAGGATTGGGGGTGAAGGGCTTTGATCATTCCCTCAATCCACAAACACTGGCTGCCTCGTTGGTGCTAGGCTTGGCCTGGGAAGCTGAAGTCCTTGCTTGGGGTGACTCCTGGTTGTGCTATTAACCAGGTGCCTTAGATCACTCACTTCCTGCCTCTGTCCTCAGTTTCCCCCTCTGCAGAACGAGTTAGACTTGCAGCTCTTGCTTGGGTGAAGCCCACCTCTCACCCTAGTGTCCAGTGCCCATGACCCACCCACACACCCAAGGCAACAGGGCTCCCCAACTAGTCCCCAGGCTGTGACTGTGACAGTCCCTCCTGGGCAGGCTCCCAGACTCCTCAGCTCTGGCCTCTCACCCAGGCTCCCATGGGCCTTATTACCAGCAGAGAGAGGGTCTCCCTGCTTTCCCCTCTCTTGAGGGCCAAGCAGCAAGAAGCCTGTCAGGGAGCAAATTCTCCCAGGCAAACCAGGCCAGTCAACAAACAGGCGACCAAAACAACAAGGAAAGATTACGAAACCCAGATTCAGGGAAAGAGGCCACTCTGAGCCTCTCCAGGACAGGGGGTGGCGAAATTGGGCCAGGCCTGTGGGTCAGAGCCTGCCTGGTCCGCACTATTTTTGTACTGTCTGGGGGGTGGGGACTGATGAAATCCCAGCTGTGTTTCACCAAAACACTTTCCCCTTAAGCCGGGGCTCCATGTGGTTCAAATTCATTGTCACTTAACTCATCACTCAAGGCTGTGAGCCGCACCCCTCCCCCCGCAAGAAAGACAAAAACACACAGTCTCTGGCACTTGGTTGAGGTGGGCGTGAGGGGCTGTGACAAGCAGGCTGGCTGCCTTGACCTGAGTTGTCCCCAGCCGCCTCCCCTCCATCTTCCCTGCTCCTCTGCTCTCAGCCTCAGTTTCCTCAAAGGTAGTAAGAAGGGGTGGCTGCTGTGCAAGGGGGATGGAGTTTGGGGCGTGGGGTCATTGGCGCTCCCCCCCCCCCCCACTGCTGGAGACTGGAAGCTGATATGCCCCAAAGGTCTGCGCACGGGAATGCCTGGAGGTCACCCCACGGCAGCTTCACGTCACATGTGGACGTGTCCGTGGCAACAATCAAGAAGCTAGCCTGCTTTTTCTTCCTGTCACTTTTCACACCATTTGTTGGCTGGCACCTGGAGTTCTTCACCTCAGGGCTGTGTTGGGGTTGGCGAGGGCAGAATCAGAGCGGATGGGAAGGGCTCCGGGAAGGGCTGCTGGGAGGGGAGCCGCCAGAGGGCATGTCGTCTTTATCAAACATGGGGACTGAGACCTCTGCTTTTACAAATTGCACTGACCCTATGGCTTCCTGAGCCTGGTGGCCACCACAGCTGAGGGTATATTTCATGATGGGCCCCCCAGTCCATCCCACCCTTGTGTGCACTGATCCCATGAGCCCTTACTTTAGCCAATACCAGGCTGGCATTTCTCAGGAGGAACTTCAGCTGGGGCAGAGCAGGTACCCCTTTCCTGCCCTCGTGCTCTGTTTTGGGTGTCCACTTCTCCCCCTAGACTGGGGGCTTCTCCAGGGTGGGGTGGGGGCTGATCCACCCCAGGATCCCCAGTGCCCGGCACAGGGCTTGGCTCAGAACCCAAGAGCAGCAGATGCTTGTTGAATGAATTAATACATTTCTCAAATCACATCAAAGTGTTATTTTCTTTATCTTCAGGCCAGATTAACCCAGAGCCATGCTCTGCAGATAAATGTTGACAATCTGGCTTTTGTGTAACCCACAGGCAGGGACAGAGCTCCCTTCTGATTTAGGCAGGAAGGAAAGCCCTCAGCCCTAGAACGAGGCAACCCCTGAGCTCCCTTCTCACCACCCTGGGGAGGCCTAAGGCCCCTTTCACTCTGATGACTGCTCTGCCGGCCACCCCTCCAGCTTTGGTCCCTGGTCCCAGACTGAGGGGGCAGCAGGGTGGAGCTGCAGGAGTTTGCTTTCCTGGGCAGGGTCAGGCAGTTCCTGAAGCAGTGGAGTTGTTTGGGTGCAAACATTTCCCTGTATTGTCTGGCTTCAGAAGGCAGCCAAGAGTCTAGGCAGGAGGGAGGGAGCTGTAGCAGGGTTTTTCTCCCCTTCACCTCAAAGAGAACAGGAGCTTCAAAACTCACAGGTGGGGGTTGGGAGGCTGTTCCAGGTCCTGGGAGATGCAGAAGAACTGGGAGAAGACAGAATGGGGAGCCCAGCTGGGCAGGGTTGGGTAGTCAGGTGGAGACATGAATTGGTCTTTGGTTCAAGTCCAGCCAAAGGATGAGGCCATGCCTGCCCCGGGGGATGCTGGGAGATGCCAGTTATTCCTTTGCGGGCTGAGTACTCCAGCCTGCTTATGCCTCCCTCTTCTGTGAGCAGCAGACACTCAACCTCCCCTCTCAGCTAAGTGTGCCCCTCTTCTGAGGGACTGGCTGAGTGACATCTTTTCTGGGACGTGGCTCTGGAGATGGAGTCTTCTGGAGGTTGAGAGATGGATGTCCATGCTGAGCCCCTGTGAATCTCCAGAGTTCCTGCTCTCTCTGTCTCAGGGCCTTTTAATAAGATACTCCCTTCACTTCTGTTTTCCTCCCTGGAACACCAGAAAGAAGCTCGTCTGTGTCAAGATGGCAATGGGCAATGCTGCTTTGCATTTTGGATGTGTTTCTTGTGGAATATTATTTTGGGAGAGAAAAAATGGTTCTAGGTCCAATAAGCTGGGGAAATACTGGATTCAACAAAGTCAGACAGGCTTCTCTCTTGAAGGACTTCTCAGAGCCTTTAATTGTTAATAGGGACTTTGATCTTCTAAGAAGGGGCCCTGGTGTGTAGTATTTCCCACATGGAATCTTTCAGGGACATGTGGGATATACTATGGGCCACACAGATTTAGAGGACACTTCAGGGAGAGATGGCAGCTGCGGGTAAAGATGCTTGTCTTTTTATGTCAAGTGGAAAATTACCCTTTCAACATTGGATGAAGTTGGCCACTGGAGGTTCTGTGGTGTCAGTGTGGAGATCTGGCCACAGGGTTTGTCCTCTCTCCCTTGGCACTGATGGGGGATGAGCTGGCAGGTGGACAGAACAAGTAGGTCAGGACAGACCTTGTTCATCTCTCTTAACTTGTGAAAATACTAGTCATGATTCAGTCAACCATGGCCAAGGTTGGGCAATATCCAGGCAGCTGGGAAAGCTGGAGGGCTTCACTCAAGCTGGTGTGAAGTTCTAGAAAGGGCAATCCCAGTATCAAGAGAGATCTGACACCAAGACCAGTTTTTGGGATAGGTTACCAAGACTCAGAACATGCAGCTCCCTGTCCCCTCCCCACAGAGTTTCTGGACCCCACTGGTAGTCTCAGCTCTGCCCCAGACTCTGGGGCCCAGCCTGACCTTTAGGTAGGGGATTTCTGAAGGAACCAACGTCAATGTTCAGGTGATCAGCATCCAATCTTTTGTCCCAGTTCTAATAATGGAGGCTCAGTTTTGCTCCCAGGGTCCCTCTTGTCATTTCTTCCCCAGCATGAAAGTCTCAGACCCCAATCATATGCTGGGGACCCTCTTACCTGCCTCTGGATTTCCATAACTCTGCCTTCCTGCCTGGTTTCCAAGTCCCAGACTCCTGTCACTGCATCCCATTGATCTCCTGGACCTCCTCTTCCCATTAATGCTGGTTGGTCCTCTTTGAGTCTGCCTGGGCCCCTGGCCTGACCCGCTGTATGAGCTATTTGTAGGTGACATTGTTTGAGAGCCTGCTTCGTCTCAGAGGGAGTCCAGCTGGACAGTTCTTCCCTGGTTCAGTCTGCAGATCTCAACTGTCCCTGGGGATTGGATGGCAGACTGCAAGAAGGAAGCATTCTACTCAAGCCTGGAGATAACACCAGACCTCCAGAAACTCATCCATGTGCTTGTTCATTCATTCAGTTTCTATCAACATTTGTGGAGTTGACCAGGGTCACACTCTAAGTCAGTGGTTCTCAAACTTGAGAGTGTATCATAAGCCCCTGCAGGGCTTGTTAAAACATAGACTGCTGATTTAGTAGGTCTGGGGTGGGGCCCAATAATTTGCATTTCTAACAAGTTCCCAGGTGATGTTGATGCCACTGATCTAGGGACCACACTTTCAGGGCACAGGTCTAAGCCATTATCAGCTATTAAGGCCCATATATGGTCTAGTTTATCATACCATTAAAACCAGAAGCTTCCTCCCACAAGGGAGGTCTGGGCAGAGTAAGGCTTGGGGAAGGACCTGGATCTCAGTGGGGGGAGGTGAGATTGCCAAGAGACAGAGGTCCACAGAGCTGGTTGGGGGCATGGAGGACAATATTTGTCTTCTTCCTAGGCTGGGCCCAGCTCCAGAGGTCAGAGACTGGGACAGGAGGGAGGCAGGCAAGCCTAGGGAAGTCTGGGGCCATGCTGAGCAGAGGCTGGGACTTGGCAGAGGGCCCGGTGCACCTGACCTGTGGGGCTGGAAACAATGGCTGGGCCGGTGCTGCCTGGCCGGCTGCCTAGGCACATCTCTGCTTTCCTTCCCAGCTCCGAGCTTCGCAACTCTCCTTGCCCGCTCGCTCTCCAGCGGCCCATCCTGTCCGCTGGCCCCTGGACAGCACATTCCTTCATGCTGATCTCTTCACGGTGGCTGTGAGCGCATGTTCTCACAGTGAGGCGGGAAACAAGGCCAGGGACCGGGGCAATGTGGAAGGGGCTCAGGTGGGCCTCCCCAGGGCCCTGACCCTCCATTCAGGGACCAGAAGGCACCTGGAAAGAGGGAGGAGTACCCCCTCGGGCCAGGGGTTCCCCAATACCCAACTAGCCCTGAGAACTTGGACCACTTTCCCCCCACCCTGTATCTCCTGCTATTAGGTGAGGCCCATAGGTTGGGGGCCCCTGCACTGCTGAGCCTCTGGCTCCTGTGCTCTAGCCGCCTGCATAGTTGTACCCTCTGCAGACTGCGGCCCTGGTCTAGCTGGCCCCAGGCATGGTCAGCATCTCATGGAGGAAGGCTCAGTGCCAGACCTAAGTTCCTTCTGGAACAGGAGGCCCCTGGGTCAGGCCATATTCTTGAAAGACCTGTATGTGTGTGTGTGCGTGTGTGTGTGTGTGTGTGTGCGTGTGTGTGTGTGTGTATGGGGCCAGTGTCCCCTCCGGGATGGCTCTACCCAGGACTTCTTTCATCCCACCAGGGTCACCTTGCACAGAGGCAGGCAGGCTCAATGATTTGATAAACTTGAGGCTGGGGAGGGTGGTGAAGTGGCCAGGGTGACACAATATGACAGCGGCTTCTACTATCTCTTCCCCAAACCTGGATGGCTCCAAAATTCAGAGAGAACTGGGGCTCATGTCCTGGTATCCTAAGAGTCTTTCCCAGGCTGTTTATGTTGGACCAAGACTCTGTCTTGGAGTCAGGTTCAGGATTCAATCTGGGGTTGGAGTCAGGATCAAGGTTTATTTAACCTGGGATTGAGATTAGGGTCAGAGCTCAATCTGATTGAGGCTCAAGGGTAGGCCTGTATTTCAGGTGGGAGTTCAGTCTGGGAGTGGAGCTGGGATTCAATTTGAGGTGATGCTCAGTTGGGGTCACTCTGGGTTTGAAGTCAAGGTTCAGACTAGTGTCATTAGGCCCTCAGTGTGTATTGGGACAGAACCCTTGTGTGGGGCTGATGAAGCCAGGTAGGTGTTAAAGGTGATCCCTGTCTCCTCCCCACTGTCTCTCCCCTGCCCCCACAACCAGCTGGCCCCTGACTAATGAAGCCTCATAAGGGGGCCCAAAGGCAGAGCAAGGGCTGGCGCTTGGCTTGGTGAGTGGAGAGGGCTCTTCAGTCTAGTTCCCTCTTCAGTAGACTGTGTCTTAATGCCTGTGCTGGTCCTGGGGACACAGGGTGCACCAGATAGCCCCTTAGCCCTCTCTGGGCCTCAGTTTCCCTGTCTGAGAAGTGCAGCGTTGGAGAGGTGGGCCATGCTGCAGAAACCTGGATCTCGCAGTGAGAGCAGTTGTGTCAAGAGGATTGGAGGTGAGAGGGCAATTGTGGGGCCACAGCCAGAGCTATGGCCTGGAGGGTGGGCCTGGTCAGCATAGGGAGGAAGGAGGGGCAGGCACTACAAACCTTCCTGTGAGCCCATTGGGTTGAGGGTCTGTAGCCAAGGGGCACCTACTGTCCCTTAGTGGCCGATGGTGCCACCTCTGCAGTCAAAAGGAGCCTTCCTGGTCTCATGGGGTGTGACTTTAACGTTAGGGCTCAGGTATGAGGCTGGGTGGGGGGGTCCTGATTCTGGCTCCAACATCAGATGCCCCCAGCCTCTGTCCAGTAACTGACACCTGCCCCACTCATTAGCAGGGTCTCCAGACAGCCCTGACCAGGGCTTTGCAGAGAGGCCAGGTCAGAAGGATAGGGGCCATGCTTGGCCTCTGGTCCTTCTCTTGTTCTCTCATCTCAGCCCCCTAATCTGGCCTCCTCCTGTCAAAGCCGCAGACACAAAAGAGAAGCCCCAATTGACGTCAGGCGAAGGGCCCAGAGGGCCTCTGTCTCTCCCAGAAATTTGGCTCTGGTGCCCAGAGTCAGATGTCTGTGGTTTTTAAAAGGTGAAAATGGCCCATAATCCTGCTTCTGTGTCTCCACCAAAACCTGACAAGACAGGCGGTTTGGGGGAAGGTGGGCTCTGGGGTTCTGTCCTAGTCCACAGTTGGACTGTACTGCTGAGCCCTCTCCCTACACTGAGCCCCCCCCTTCCCTGCCTCCCACTCACTGGCAGACTCCTGAGTCCATGCTTTCCTGCTGTCCCCAGCAGTTGCTGCCCCCGGCCCTCCTGCCCTTTCTCCTCCCATCTCTCTACTAGCCAAGGTCCTGATCTTCCAGGTCCTTCCCCAGGCGGGCGTCCACTGCCCAGTCTCCCTGGGGCTCCATGGCTTATGGATCTCTGAGTATCCCCTCCCCATGATGTCTCAGGCCCTATCTTCCTAATCTCTGCCCCTACACCAGCCCTAAGCCTGGCACATAGTAGGTGCTCAGTGAGCCTTTGCTGGGTCAGGATGGAGGATTCATTCTTCCTTGAAGCTCTGTCTTTGTTCATGTGATGTTTGAACCATAATTTCTGGGAACCATTCTGTACCGCCAGCTGTGGCCACTGGGAGGAGCCTAGGGAGCCAGATGTCAGTTGTGCCTGCGGTCAGCATGACCTGGTCTAGACCAGAGGTGGCCCCTCCATGCAGAAGGCTGTGATGGCCAGGCTTTCTCAGGGTCAGAGCACAGGCCCATCCTGCTTCCTGAGGCCTGCCCTGGGGACCAGACCCTTCTCTTACCTTTGAGGGGCCACAGTCCAGGATGGATAGGGAGAGAAAGACTCCACCTCTGAGCTCACCCTGAGTCTTCTTGACTTCTGCTGCAGCCTCATGGCCACTGCTGGGCTACATGGATGAGTCCTTCCCTGGGCCAGTGTTCCCCATGTCATGGTCAATCTGACCATGACCCTGCCTTACTTAATTCTTTCGGTTTCCTATCATTTATGAAATATGGTCCAAGTTGCTCATGCTGGCACTCACGCCCATGTTTTCTATCCCCTGTTCACTCATTGCTCCTCCAGCTTCTGCTAGTACTACTCAGATCTCCAAGGCTTTACCCAACTCTTCCCTAGGCCTCACATCCCAGCTAAGCTGGAGGCAAGCTGCCCCCTGCCTTCCTCAGGCACTGTAGCAGAACTTGAGGTCTCCTAAGTGATGATCAGTATCTGAGCAGCCCTGCGCTAGTCTTCAGAGCACTGCACCACAAGTGTCGGAGCTGGCACGTCACAGCGGGAGCCAGCATCCTTTGCCCCCATTGTACTGATGAGACCTGGAGAAGGGAAGGGACAGTTCCAAGGTCACAAAGGCAGTTACAATTCACCCCAATGGTTTCTGATTCTTCCTTGCATTTTTTCTTTTGTTGATCTATCACTATTTTTACCTAGGGTCATGGCTTCACATAGAACTGGACTATTGGGGAGAACACCTCTTCCTGGAAGCCATCAGGATTTTCCCTCTATTCCCCAGCCCTCTGAGCCATGGACACTGGCTGCTGTCCAGCTGTCTTGGAAACAGCTTCCTGGACTAGTTCCTGTGAGCTTCATCATTAGAATTTCACCTTTACCTCTAGAGTCCTCTGAATTTGGGCAAGCCCTTGTCTTTTTTATTTTGCCCTAGCTTACCTATTTATAGAACAAAGGCATTGAACTTGCTGATTTTTTGCTGTTGTTAATCCTCACAGAGGATATTTTTCTATTGATTTTTAGAGAGAGTAGAAGGAATGTAGGGAGGGAGAGAGAAAGAGAAAGAGAGAAACATCGATGTGAGAGAGACATATCGATTGGTTGCCTCTTGTGCCTACCCTAACTGGGGCCGGGGATGGAACCTGCAACCCATTTATGTGCCCTTGACTGGGAATCGAACCCACGACCCTTCGGTGCACGGGCTGACGTTCTAACCACTGGGCCACACTTGCCAGGGTGAACTTGCTGATTTTTGAGGCTCTGCTGTGGAATTAGGGTTTAGTCAGGGAGACTGAGCCAGGGTCTCAGGGGCTTCCTGCTGCTTGTACAAAGTGGAGCTGAAAGAGCTTGGGAGTGGGAGACAGCAGTCCAGGGTGAGAATCTGCACCAACTTCTCAATAACTGTGTAGCCTCAAATGAATTCCACTCTGGGCCCCAGTTTCCTACAAAAATGGGGGAAACCTATCAGGCTTGACTCTCCTCCAGGGGTTATTAAATGCAATTGTGGCTTTGAAGCAGTGTTTGCTAAGCAGAACAGCACTGTGCAGGTGGATGTGCCGGCTCGGTCCACAGCACTCCACACAGGGCCTGGATCAGAGGAGACTGGGCAGATAACCACATGTGGCACCCTGCCGAGGGAACGTGGCAGGTGTCTGGACACTGCGTCCCCAGGCGACTTGTGTGGGCAGCATTCCCGGCAGCTCATGCTACGTTCCCAGCCGGTCCCACTGCTGGGCAGGCCCCCCTGCTGATGGGAAGGGTGGGGGGCCACCTGGCACTGGCCCAGCCTGGCTGGCCTCCCACCCCATGTTTTGTTCGCAGAGTTTGGAATGTCCTGGGACGCGGAGCTCAGCTCCCTGGGGAGACACTGGTGCCATCTCCTTGATCTCATCTCTGGACAGGTTTCTTCTTCATTCCAGCTCGGGACTCGGCAGGCTCCCAGCCCCAGCTGCTGCCAGTCCCAGCCAGTCTGTGTCTGTCCCTGCGCTGGCAGCTAGGAGCCATGCAGCTGGGAGCCTGGGAGGTGTCCTGGGGGGTTCTCCCAGCCTGTCTGCAGTGGGCCCTGGGCATGCCTCCGAACCAATTCTCTGCAAACCCTTTCCCAGCTGCCTTTCTTCATAAACTCCTTTGCCTATGACCCCTGATGCTAGGGCCCTGAGGTCTATTTGGAATAATATTCTCAGGACCTAAGGGTCTTGGGAGGGGGCAGAGTGTGCCAACTGCACTAATTTCTGTTCCCTTTAGTGGGGTGGGCTATGCACAGAGTGGGCCCAGCTAAGTGTGTGGGGAAGTAGGTATTGGAGATGTAGCAAGACGTATGTCTGTGCGCGCGCGTGTGTGCACACGCACATGCACGAATAGGGTTTTCTTGAGCTCCCAGGTTGAGTATTCTGAGACTTGATTAATTGCAGAGTGAGGCTGGGAGGAAGGGCTAAGGGACTTGTTCAGGAAAGAGCCCATCCTCATCTGGTCAGCATGCACCTCTTGAAGTGGCTAGACACTCTGCACCCCGACTTGGTCCCACATGCCCAGGTTGGGCTCATCTGGCTGGAGAGAGAGGAGGTACATCTTGTCCTGTTGTCAGAAATGTGCAAAGGTGTGTGTGTGTGCTCACGTGCACACAAGAGTCACCCCTGAGCCCCCTGTGCAGAAAGGAGAACCATCCTCACCAGCTAGGGCGCTCACTGGCGTACCTACTCACACCTGGCTGGGTGTGGGGCCAGGGGAACACTGGCAGTGCAAAGGGAATCCTCTCTGGGGAAAACAAAGCCCTGGATGGACCCCTGTGGTCTGTCCTCAGCTGGGGCAATCCCTGCCCTGATGTAGGTCAGCACCCGCCCCAGGCTTGGGTAAACTCTCCTCTTTCCACATCATTAATGAGGAGACTAAATAAGTCAGTCCCTCTGGCAGGCCCCCCAGCCCCCCAGGCAGCCTGGCTGGAGCTATTAATATTCCCCGTGTTTATGACCCCTTGGCCCTGCTGACAGGCTCCTCTCTCTAGCCGTTGGAATTAATTTTGTGAATCAGAAGTGGTTGGGCGGGGGGGGGGGGGGGGGGGGGGGGGGGGCCGCCTCTTGGAATCCAGGACAATGACATCTCCACCTCCCCCTGTGGCAGGTCCCACTTGCTAATTCTATAAAACAGTCACCGTGTCCAGCCCAGCCCAGGGCCGCCTGCCTGGCTGGGGCTGCCTCATACCTCTGCTATGCTCACCCCCTGGGAGAGGGCTGGCCCTGGGCCCCGGCCCTGATGAATCAGGCCCCCTGACACCTTGCACTGATGTCAGTGGGAACTGAGACCTCAGGCCCTAGGACCTTCTGGCCCATTGCCTGGGCCTACGCCTTGCACGGGGCTTGGCCCTTGCTCGTGCCTCTCGTGACCTTCCCATGGATGAGGCCTGGCTGGGACAGGAGGCCAGGCCAGACAGCCTCTCCCTCACGCTGTCCCCTTTCTGAGAGCTGCCCGAACTGGCGCCGGGTCGTCCCCCAGACTCCTCGGGTTTCGAGCACTTGTTCTAAAATTAATATGGGAGAATTTGGGGAATTTGTGAGCAAGTTCCCAGAGAACTGTGGCTGCCCTAGGGGCAAGGGTCCCTGCTTCTTCCCACCCTCCCCAATTCTCATGTCCCTAATTCCTATATGGGCAGATCCCCTTTGGGTAAACTTACTCCATGAAGGGCAGGGCAGGATGGTGGCACTCTGCACATTGGGAAGGGTCTCCCCCTTCCATGCCCACCATAGAGAAGTTTCCAAGAAGATCCTTTGATACAACATTCTCTTCAGTCATTTGAAATATGTTTGCAAATGTTTTGTGAGTTGTCTTTTCACTTTCTTGATAGTGTCCTTTGAAACACACAAGGTTTTAATTTTGACCAAGTCCAATTTATCTATTTTTTTCTTTTGTCACTTGTGATTCTGGTGTCATATCTAAGAAACCATTGCCAAATCTGAGGTCATAAAGATTTACCGCTGTTTTCTTCTAAAGTCTTATAGTTTAGCTCTCACATTTTGGTCTTCAATCTATTGAAAGTCAATTTTTGTATATGGTGTGAGTAAGGGATCCAACTTCATTCTTTTGTATGTGGGTATCCAGTTGTCTCAGAACCATTTGTTGAAAAGACTCTTCTGTCCCCATTGAATGGTCTTGGCACCCTTACAAAAAAATCAATCGACCATAAATGTGATGGTTTATTTCTCAGTTCTATTCCATTGAGCAATATATCTATCGTTATGCCAGTATCACACTGTCTTGATTACTGAAGCTTTGTAATAAGTTTTAAAATCAGTAAGTAAGTTTGTTGTTGTTGTTTTCAAGATTATTTTGGCTATTTGGGGACCTTTGAAATGCCATATGAATTTAAGATGAATTTTTCTATTTGTGCAAAAAATATCATTGAGATTTTGATAGGGGTTGCATTGAATCAGTTTTTGGTAGCATTGTCATCTTAACAATCTGGCCTTCCAATTCATGAACATGGGACATCTTTCCATTTATTTATATCTTTAGTTTCTTTCAATGATGTACAGCTTTCTGTGTATAGGGTTTGTACTTCTTTTGTTAAGTTTATTCCTAAGTATTATATTCTTTTTGATATTACTATAAATTGAATTATTTTCTTAATTTCAATTTTGGATTGAGTTGTTTAAAATAGTATTTGACATAAAGCATCAGCGTAAGGATAATTTACGACCTACCTTGTCAAGACACTACTTTATGTAACAAGCAAGACCCATTGTGATCCTTAAGCCTAGGTCAGTGGCTTCCAGGGCCTGCTCTATGATCCCTACCCTGGCCACTGTTGGGGGCCTGGCCTCTAGGGGGACATTTCACTTTCATCCTACGTCTCTCTGCCACCAGTCTTTCTCTGCTCCAGCCTCCTTCCTGCTGCCCAAATGATTCTCCTAAATTTTATTGTGTCACTTTCCTGTTTAGAGCCTCCAGTGGCTCCTCATCATATCCATGAGAACAGTGTGAGCTCTCTGGCTTTTTGTCTAAGATCCTTCATCTTCATTAAAGACTTCCGTTTCTAGCTCAGTGTGATGGTCCTTGTGGATATCATCACTGACTGAGATGTCCCAGATGCTGCAAAGCCGCTAGATTCTAGGGAGGCCCAGCAATGTTTCCAAGTCAGCTTCTCCTGCACTGCTCCATCCCCACCTGCAACACCTCATTCTCCCCGCTTCCCAGATGCCTCCTTCTATCTCCCTCAACTCCCTACACCCTGTTACCAAATCGTATTGGTTTTACCTCCTTCACCCTTCTTGTGTCTGTCCCCTCGTTCTCATGTATGGCCACTAAGTTTAGGCTTTATGCTGGCCTGCTTAGAGGCCACCGGAGTGATCTTTCTACAACATAGATCCCTACTGCCTAAAACCTTTCAATAACCCGCATGGTTTCTGGGTCCTTAGTGCTGATGCTCTGACTTTGCCCACCTCTGCTTTCTCCTTGGGCCTACCTGGCACCATGAGGCCCCCTATAGGCCCCCATCTCTGTGCCCATGGCTTCTTATCCTGGCCTGCCTGGCAAACTCCTGCTCCTTGTACCAGACTCACCTCCATAACCACTTCTTCACCACAGTGTCACCACCTCCTCGGTAGAGTGATCTCTCCTTCTAGATTTTGGCCACGGCTTCCAGGACCCTGCACCTGTCTCCCTCCGTAGGCAAGTACCTCCATGCCACAGAGCCCAGCAGAGTCCTAGAACAGAGTGGCCATCAGTGAATGTTTGCTGAACACTGAGAGGGTGGGTAGGGTGGGTGAGGAGAAATGGAGCCATGAGATGCTCTGGAAAAAGCTAGGTATGGTGCTGACAGTCATGCTCACATTTGAGCACTGTGGTGATCTGCATAGATGCTGGCTGGTCTGTGGGGAGGGCATGCGGTTGGCTGACGTGGCTGTTGTTGCACCAGGTGGGCCCTGGGCCTTGGGTCAGGCTGTGTGTATGTGTCCCCTGCCTTCCCAACCCTTTTCCCTTAGGATTCACCTCTGTCAGGCCCCCCCCCCACCCCCCCCATAGCTGGGCTCTAGTCACCTTCACTTCTTCTTCTTGCCTCCAGTCCTCTGCCCACTCTGATTTGGCTCCCGCCCCACTGCTCCATGGAAACAGGGGCCTCCCTGCTCATCAATTTGAATGGCTGAGCCGTGAGGTGCAGTGCCCTCCTGCCTTTTCCTGGTTTCCCTCCCACCTCGAGGACCCTCCTCCTCAGCCTCTCCAGCCCCAAACCCTGCTCTCCACAGCCCCACCTCATAGCCTCCCTGTCCTGCGAACTGTGACACGTGCTCTGTTGTGTCATTCTCTGGCACTCTGACTCTCCATGGCCATGTGTAACAAACAGTCTCCCCTGCTTGACTAGATACTTCTCAAGGGCAGCGACTCAGGGGGCTTTTCTCAATATCCTCAAAACGTAGTATGGGCCTGGCCTAGGAGGAACTTGATAAATGGTTGAAAATGGAATTCTTTGGAAAATGGCTTACTCTTTGCTTTGCTCTGACCCAAAGATGAGATACCATTTGAGGGACACAGAGTAGTCTCCAAGGGGGGAGTATCTGATTGGATTGTTGGGGTATTGTCTGCATTATCACTGGGGCTGGTCCTAGAACATTCTAGAAGGAGAAGTGGACATGAGGGGCAGGAGCTGAGAACCTCTCCTCCTCTGGACAGAGAATATGATGGAGCCAATAGCAGGAGGCTCCTGGCCCTGGGTCCCATGCCTCTCTCCTGCCCAGTGTCCTCTCTCTCCCCTGGGGTTCCCGCCTCTAGCCTCCTTGTCTTCAGCACCTGAGCCTGGTCGCACAGACTGGCTTGGTGCCTCCGAACATGCTCAGCAGCCCTGGCCCCCGAGGCTTCGAGGCTGGGAGAAAGATACCCGCAGGGCTCTGAGCTCCAAGCTCCAAGCTCCAAGCTCCCCGCACTTGGTTCCTGTCTCCGCCCCGTTGCACCTCCCGCCAGTCCCTAATCACTTCCATCTGCCTCACTGACTCACGGGGCTCCAGCTGTCAAGGTTCTAAAAATTTCCAAATCCTCTCCACCCTGCCCTTCCAGGCTATTTCCTCAGCTCTGGCCCCCTGGTGGCACCCCCATATACCCCTCTGGCTGCTCCTTCTCACACTGGCTATGAGGGGAGAAGTGGGTGCAGAAGGGGCTTTTGCAAGGGGCTGAGCAGGAAGAGCCAGGATCCCTCTCCCCCTAGAGGAGGCCCTGACAGCAGCAGAGAACATGAGAGGTGGAAAACCAGTCAAAGGAGCCATGGGGACAATGCATTCATTTTACAGACAGAGAAACTGAGGTCTAGATCCAGCAGCAGTGCAGGGCGTGCAACCCTGTCCTTGGAACCCTGGCCCAGGACTTTGCTTTGCCCTTTCTCCCTTTGCTGTCACTCTTCCTTCCACCCCTAGCTCTCCCTTCGGGCCCTGGGAAAGGCAGATTTGGCCCTGGCCTGCCCTTTCCCAGGGACCAGGGCCACTTAGTAACCAGAAGGGGTCTCTCCATGGCCCCACCTCCTGACCTTTCCCCAGATGGCCTGCGCCTACCCTTTCCCTCAGGATATCTCCTGGAGGAGTGTTTGTACCTAAACAGTAATTCGGGGGCAACTTGCATTTCTGGGTGGTGGGTCGTGAGAAAGGTGTGGAGGAAAGGGCCCTGCTGCGACCCACAACCCCTGTTAGTTTATGGGCTTGGGGCCGGGGAGCCTGTGTCGCCCTTGATCCCACAGAGCCTGAGGATGACTGCATGAGCCACACAACTCCCCTTTTATAGTTCGTCCTTGGTGGATGAACTGTGTGTGCCTGGAGGTGGGGGCGGAGTTCAGAACCTCCCTTAGTCTGAGAAAGCAGAGGGGCAATCCCGGGGTGAACAACTCCCAGCAGCCCCTCTTTCTTTTCTGTGGCTCAGGCAGAATGTCAAGGCTGGGGACCCTCTCCCAGGCAGTCCCTTCCTTACCTACACACCTTTGTGTAGTCACTGTTGCTACTTCTAAGATGAAATCCCACCTCCTTCTCAATACTCGCCAGGCTATGCGTGACAGTGCCTGTCCACTTCTTCAGCCCTGCCGTGTCCTTCTCCTTGCCACACCTGCCACACACCTGCCACACACCTGCCACATACCTGCCACACACCTGCCACACACCTGTCCCTAACAGGCCCTCAATGCCCCATGGCCAGGCCTCCTCCTCCAAGCCCAGCTTAAGGGTCATGGCTTGCCTTCTAGGTAGGTTTCCTTGGGCTGCCAGGGGGAGCTGACCACTGAGCCTGGGGCTAGCTCACACCCGGTGCTGAACGACAGTAGCTTGGGTCTCTGTGTGGGCAGTGATCTGACTCTCAGCCTATGTCCCCTGCCTCCCCAGGGCAATTCCAGGGAGGGCTCCCTCTGCCTCTCTGTCTGGCACCAGAGCCCAAATCCCACTCACTTGACTGCCCAGGTCTTTTCGAGATGTCCTTAGAGAGGGCCCCGACCTTGGGCCATCTGTCTTGGATTTCACTGAGGCCCTGCATGGAAAGGGACAAGGTGGTATGGTCAGGCCCAGGCAGGCAGGAGGCCAGAGGGTGTGGCCTACGGTCAGTGACCAAGGAGAGCTGTGTGGCAGAGTAAGACAAGAGGAAGCCTGATGAGGTGGAGGGAGGGAGGGTCTGGCTCTCCTGCTGAGCACCCTTCATGTGAACCCTCACTGAGGCCCCTCCCTCCCCTTCAGTGAGCCCACTAAGCCTTTTTCCTCTCTCTGAGCCCCCTTCTTCTCACTGTCTCCCTCACTGTCCTCCTCCCGCTTATTTAGTCCCATTTTAACTGCACAGACCCCCTTCCCCGCCACTCCAGGTCCTGGTGCTATGGTCTCTTCCCAGGATCTGGCTTGGAGCCAGGTGTTGTCTGGGGAGTCCTCGGGTCAACTCCCCCTTCATGGCACATTGGGAATGCAGCCCCTACACACACAGGCCCCTCCATAGTGGGAGAAGCACTCAGTCCAACAGACTTTTAAGGACTGAACAGGGAGTGAGCTCTGTCTCTGGGCTGACCTGTCCTCCGGATCTGGCCCAGTCTCAGAGGGGCTTGGCTGCGTGCCCCTGTGGGGAGAGGTCTCAGTGCTTAGATCGGAAATAAACTGGGGCTGGAAGCATGCCATGTCCCGTCTGGCCTCTTCCTTTCTTCATCTCCACTTAGGGGGGAAGAGGACCCCTCCCCTTCTCTAGCAGGGGCCTGGGGCCAGGAACCCCAGGGCCTCTGTTTTGGACTGCCCACACTGAGCCTCGAGGAGAGAATGGACCCCTGAGGAAACCCCAAGGTGCCAGGGATTCCAGTTGCTGGTGGAGGAAGTCCTGTCCTCCCCCAAGGGCCACTGCAGGTGTCTGTCCCAAGGCCAGCCAGCTCTCTCTGTGCCCCACCACTCAGCGTTGTCTCAGTGACTTCCTGAAGGACTTGGTGCTGGGCGTGGGATGAGGGACAGGCTGGACTCACACTAGTTGCTTCTTGTGTCTTGGCCCTGTTGTCACCTGGGCTTACCTGTGACCAGCCAAGGGAAAGAACACGCCATGGATTTCATGCCAACTATGTGCTTGCCAGGGGTCTTCACAAATGTGATCTCACTGACCATAAGGACCCCCAATGTAGGGTGTACTGTCCTCGATCTCCATATTAGATGAGCCAAACCTACCTGGGAAAGCTTGAGTAGCATGTGTGTGGGCAGGTCAGAAGTTAAATTCAGGTGGTCTGACCCAAAGCTGAAGCCCTTTCCTTTCCCCGCAGAGCCTCAGGGCCCAGGTCTGGGGTGGGAACTGCCTTGGGGACAGCACTGGCAAGGCCTGGAGAAGGCAGATGAGGCATTTCAGAGTTCAGCCCAGCCTTGTGGGGAGTTGGGAGAACTGCTGCCAGCTGCCCGGCTCGGCCCTCCCTGCCCACAGGCCCAGAGACCCTCTTCAAAGTCACCTCACCGGCAGGCCTCCCCTCAATGACCCGTCTAGCCCAGGCCTCTTGCCCTGAGTCGGAAACTGTTTGCACCTGTCCTTGGCACATAGATGCCTCCAGGGGCTGGGAGAGCCTGCACCTGGCACCCTCCTTCACCTCTGTTCTTTGGGCTGCCCAAGGTCCCCATCCTACTCTCTCCTATCACTCCTGAGGGAAAGACAAGACCTGGGGATTCTGGTCTGAGGGGCGTGGTGCAGCCCTGATCTGGTTTGAGGGGCACCGAGGCCCTGTCCCAGGACACTGGCTTCAGTGTGCATATGTGCCTGTCTGCACCTGTGTATGTGTCTGTGTGTGCGTGTATATGCACAGCCCTGACTTGGGAGGCTTGCTTTTAAGGGGACATGTTGCTCTGCAATGATGGTCTGAGGGTGGAGGCACGTCCCTGAGGGGGAGTCTGAGGGGCACCGGGAGAGAGACTGCAGGTGCCTGAGCTCTTCCGCACCTTGAGTAGGTTTCATGCTCTCAGCCAAGCCTGGGATACGGGGGGTGGGGTGGGGGCCAGGCTCCCAAGGGGAAGAAGGGGCATGGGAAGGGGCCCATGGGGGAAATAGAGGCAGGGGGTTGGAGTGAGCAACCTCGCCTGCCCCAGACTCTTGGCCCTTCTTCATTCCCTGGACATGGAGCAGGTGGCGGCCTTCCTTGAATGTCCCCACCCAGCCCTGCTGTCTGGATCACAGACGTGGCCTCGGTTTATGGACGATGTTCCCTTCCTGGCCAGCTTGGCGGCCACTTCAGACTCGCTCGTGCCTGGATGCCCCGTGCCTGGCTGAGGACAGAGAACACTGTCTCCCCCAACCCCAGCCGCCCCCGCCTCGCTAATCCTGAGAGCAAGGCGAGGCCAGGAATGTCTTGCATACTCTGGCTGCGGGCTAGCCACGAAGCCTGCTGGAGGGGCATGAATCACGGCCCCGCCTGCCAAGTGCTCGCTTGGGACGTGTTCGAGGCTGGCTGTGCCCAGAGTTGATGGGGAGAAGGGAGGAAAGGAGAGCTGGCAGCTGGGATGGGCAGACAGAGCAATTTTGAGGGGAGAGATGTCTGCTGGACCCATCCCTGGTGGCAATACAGAAATTATATTACAGAATTTTAGGAGTCTGGAATTATACAGTATTGACTTCTCGGAATTCCACAGGTCTGAAATGCAAGATTCCTGGAATGCCACATCGCACCCCTCCGGCAGCATGTTGATACCAAGTCCCCTTTCTGCAGGTGGGGAAGGGGGGCTTCAAAGGGGCTGCTCCTGGTCGCATGCAGAGGCAGAGGTGGGGCTGGGCAGGGCCCAGGCCCCCAGCCTTCGTCTGAGGCCCTTTGCAGCCCGCACTCCTGCCGAGCCCCAAGCAGCACACTGTCTGTTTCAGTCCACTCCCAACTTTCCGTGTGCTGCTGGCTGTGGAGGGGGTGGGGGCGTCGGGGGCGCAGGCAGTAGAGGACCTCCTTCTGCTCCCCCATTTACTCCGAGCACATAAGCTGCCCGTGGAGACTCCTGCCCTATCCTGCCTCCCATCTACAACCTCCTTGCTCAGCTGGCCTTCCATTCCCTTTTGCCCCCAAGATAAAGGGGCCTGTACGATGCTAGAGCCTGCTCCTGCCACCTGTATCTGCTTACCCAAACACTGTCCACCGAGTGCTAGATGTCCTCTAGACACAGAGACCTCACCCCAGCAGTCACTCCTGCTCTCCCATCTGCAAACACTTCTAGCCCTTAGCACGTCCCTACACTCAATTCTCTCTCATCTGAAAATGCAAAACATCCCTCTTGGTCCCCCACTCCAGCTTTCTTCATCTGTCCGTAGCCAAGTTTCTTCAGAGTTGTCTAGACTTCCCGTTCCCTATTTCCCCTCTACCGGCTCTCTCCGGAACCCTCTCCAGTCCAGTTTCTGTCCCCAGTCCTCCACGGAGAGAAGGATGGGTGCTAGAGCCCTTGTCACTAAGTGCAACTGCTCCTCCTCACTGTCCCCCAAGCCTGCCATCACCCACCCACCTGACACATGCCCCTGCTGGCCCTGGGCGCTTCTTGCCTCCTACAGAGCTCCCCTCTGAGCCCTTCCTTGTGCTGGTGGTCATCCCAGGCCCTCTTCTCACCACCTCTTCCCGGGCCAGTGGCTAAATTACCGAACACTGCACCTGAGGATTGCCCAGCAGTCTCCAGATGGGATGGCCAGCCCTGCCCTCCCCAGGGCTCCCCCTTTCAGCGAAGGACTGCACCACCTACCTGATTCCTGGGGACAGATGCGGGCAGCACCTGGACTCCTCCCTCTCCCTCCCCCTCCCCTCCCCTCCCCTCCCCTCCCCTCCCCTCCCCTCCCCTCCCCTCCCCTCCCCTCCCCTCCCCTCCCCTCCCCTCCCCCTCCCCTCCCCCTCCCCTCCCCCCCCTCACCCGTGGTCCCGTTGGTCAACCAAGGCCAATCCATGCAATCCCGTGACTTTATTCTCTCTCCACTGCTGTCCCTTCATTCTGAGCTCATCCTCACTGGCCAGGACTATTGCAACATCCACATCACTGGTCTCTGCCCCTCCAGCTCGCCCTCCATGGGGAGCCAGAACGAGCTCCTTCAAATGCAAACCTGACCCTGCCACTCCCCAGCTCAATACCCTTCACTAGCTCCCCACTGCCCATGAACCCCCAGAGCCCTCACTGTGGCCAGGTCATTGACCCTCCCTCCAGCCTGACCCAGCTCCAACACCACCACCTTATGTTCTGTCCATCTCAAGATGCTCGTCACCCCCAAACCCACCATACTAATTCTCACTTCCAATCTTTTACCGGCCATTCCCCCTGCCAGGATCACACCTTCCTTCTCTCAACAAAACAGTCTGCCCAACTCATAAGTCCCCTCCCTGGTGACGGCTCCAGGATCCTGTTCTTACCACGCTGTGTGCCATCGCAGCCTTGCTGCATCCCCTACTCGAGGGTGAACTCTGTGCATGATCCTTCTGGGTGTCTCCACTGGCCTGGAGTAGAGGGAGTGTTCAACATGAACTTCCTGACTGACTGAATGAATGAATGATCCCAGCAAAGACTTAACCCTCTTTGGGGACCCTGCTGAGATGGCGCAATCGAAGCCCCAGCTGCACTCCCAGCTCTGGGCCTTGATGTCTGAGTTCTGAGCATTTTTGCCATGGGCTGATGGCTGGTGGGTGTGGGAGTTTTTTTCTCCTTTGGGGTTTCTGACACTATGGGAGAGGGGCAGAGAGGGGTGGAGGCCTTGGAGCTGGGAGGGCTGGCAGCCAGCGGGAAAAGAAGAGTAGGTGGTCAGGGGGTAGTGGGCCTGTGCCTGGGGCTGGCACTGGGTTCCATCTCTAGGATAACAGGGCCTTTGAGGCTTTAGCTGGGGAGGTGGCATGAGACCTATCTCCTCACCCTTTGCCAGCCCTGCCTTGGAAGCCCAGACTGAGAAACCAGGGGGTGGAGGAGCCAGCAGAAAAATGGAGTTTGTGCAATAGCATTCAATATGCTTGCAATAAAGGGGAAATGGAAAAAATGTTAATTTAATTTTGACAGTGCCCTGGGACGACGCTCATGGCTTTGAGCTCTCTGACTGCGAGCTTGTCCAGTCCCATTTAGGGAGACTCCAGGGAGTGAGGGAATGTAGAGGTAAATGTAGGGGGCCAGAACCCTCTGTTTCAGGATGTCCCCTTACTCTCTGTCACTGCGCCCACTGCTCCCTCCATGAAGCAGCCTCTCAGGGCCTCTAGAGCCATGTGCCTTTTAGTCAAATGAAGGCTGCTCACCAGGGAATGGGGACAAGCTGCTCACTGCTTATTCCCAGAGGAGGGTCTGAGGCCCTGCAAAAGGCCCCCAGTTGGGAGGTGCCAGTCACTCTGGTTTGGGCAGCCTTGAGCCTGCATTGTCCCAAACTCCTGTGGTCCCCATGTCTTCCCCGGAGATTGTGACACAGTGAGGGTCTGGATTTTAGGAGACCTGGCCTTGGGAGCAGCTCAGCTCCTCAGCAGCTGTGTGTCTTTCATTCCCTTGATAGTGCCTTTTGAAGCACATAAGTTTTAAATTTTGATAAAGTCCAATTTATGTATTTTTATTTTGTTGCTTGAGTTTTTGGTGTCATATTTAAGAAACTATTGTCCAATTAAGTTCACTAAGATTTTCTTCTAAAAGTCCTATAGATTTAGTTCTTAAATTTAGATCTTTGATCAATTTTCAGTAAATTTTTGTATATGGTATAAAGCAAAAGTCCAACTTCATTCTTTTGCGTGGGTATCCAGTTTTTCCATCACTGATTATTGAAGACACTGTTCTTTCCTCATTGAATGGTCTTGGCATCCTTGTCAAAAATAAACTGGCCATAGTTCTGGGGTTGGCGAGGATGTGGTTCTTTATTTTATTACGTTGGTCTATAGGTCTATCTTTATGCCAGTACCATTTTTTTTTTTTTTTTTTTAAGAAATGTATTATTGTAGCTTAATGTTAAGTTTTGAAATTGGTAAGTGTGAAGCCTCCAACCTTGTTTTTCTTTTTCAAGATTGTTTTGGCTATTTGTGGTTCCTTCAAATTCCATAAAATTTTAGGGTGAATTTTTGCAAACCACGTCATTTGGGGTTTGATAGAGATTGAATTGAATCTGTATTTGGTAGTACTGTCACTGGCTTTGGATAGTATTGTCCTCTTAATGATATCATGCCTTCCAATTCATGAATACAGAATATCTTTACATGTATTTAGGTCCTCTTTAATTTCTTTCCTCAGTATTTTGTAGGTTTTAGTGTACAAGTATTGCACTTTCCTGATTAAATTTATTTCTAAGGGCTTTTTTCCCCTTGATGCCATTGTAAGTGGAATTGTTCTTCAAATTTTCCTTTTTTTTGCAGTGTTCATTGAAATTGTATAGCAAGACAGTGATTTTTGTGTGTTGATTTTATATCCTGCAAATTTGCTGAATTTATTAGCTTTTACAGTTGTGTGTGTGTGTGTGAATTCTTTAGAATTTTCTACACATGATACCATATCATCTGTGACTAGAGATAGTTTTACCCCCTCCTTTCCAATTCGGATGAGTTTTATTTCATTTTCCTGCCTAATTCTTCTGGCTTGAACTTCTAGTCCTGTGTTGAATAGAAGCAGCAAAAGTGGGCATCCTTGTCTTGTCCCTGATCTTAGGGGAAAAGTTGTCAGCCTTTCACCATTGAGTACAATGTTAGCTGTGAGTTTTACATATATGACCTTGACCTTGTTGAGAAAGTTCTATTCTATTCCTAGTTTATTATTTTTAACCATGAAAGGGTGTTGGATTTTGTCAAATGCTCTTTCTGCATCCATTGAAATAATCATGTTTTCTCCCCTCATTCTGTTAATGTGGTATTTACATTGCTTGACTTCCATATGTTGAATCACACTTGCATTCTGGGAAGAAATCACATTTGGTTATGGTGTATAATTATTTAAATATGCTGCTGAATTTGGTTTGCTAGTATTTTATGAGGACTTTTTGCATCCATATCCATAAAGAATATTGGTCTATAGTTTTCTTGTAGTGTCTTGTTTTGGCTTTGGTATCAGGGCGGTGCTGGCCTCATAGAATGAGTTAGCAAGTGATGCTTCCTTTTCGATTTTTGGAAGGATTTGGAGAAGGATTGATGTTAATTCTTCCTTAGATGTTTGGTAAAATTCACAAGTGAAGCCATCTGGTCCTGGACTCTTCTTTGTTGGGAGGTTTTTGATGATTGATTCGATCCGCTTACTTATTATAGGTCTATTCAGATTTTCTGTCTCTTCTTGAGTCACATGTTAGTTTGTGTGTTTCTAGTAATTCATCAATTTGAGCTGGGTCATCTAACTTGTTGGCATATTCAGTTGTTCATAGTATTTTCTCATAATCCTTTTTATTTCTATAAAGTCAGTAGTAATGTCCATTCTTTAATTTCTGATTTTAGTTATCTGAGCCTTCCAATTCTTTTTAGTAGTCAATCCAGCTAAAAATTTGTTAATTTTGTTGATCTTTTCAAAGAACCAACTTTTGGTTTTGTTGATTCTCTCTCTCTCTTTCTCTTTTTAAAAAAAATATGTTTTTATTGATTTTAGAGAGAAAGAGAGAGGAAGGAGAGGGAGAAAGAGAGAAACATCGATGAGGGGGAACCATGGATTGGCTGCCTCCTGCACACCCCCTACTGGGGATTGGGTTACCTGGGCATGTGCCCTAACCAGGAATCAAACCGGTGACCTCTTGGTCCATGATGATGCTCAACCAGCAGCCATACTGGCCAGGGCTCTCTATGGTTTTTTTCTATCCTCCATTTCATTATCTCCACTCTAATGCTTATTATTTCCTTCCTTCTGCTACCTTTGGGTTTGGTTAGCTCTTCTTTTTCTAATTCTTTAAAGTATAGAGTTAGAGTATTGATTTGAGATAGATCTTCTTTTTAAATGTAGGCTATAAATTTCCCTCTGAGCACTGCTTTTGCTATGTCCTGTAAGTTTTGGTATGTTGTGCTTTCGTTTTGTTTGTCTCTAAATATTTTCTAATTTGCCTTGTGATTTCTTCTTTAAATCATTGGTTATTTAAAATTGCGTTGTTTAATTTCCACATATTTGTGAATTTTCCAGTTTTCCTTCTGTTATTGATTCCATCTTCATTCCATTGTGGTCAGAGAAAAATATGATTTCAATCTTTTAAAATTTATTGAAACTTGTTTTGTGGCCCAACATATGGTCTGTCCTGGAGAATGTTCCATGTGCCCTAGGGAAGAATGTGTATTCTGCTGTTGTTTACTAGATGGTCTGTGTAGGTCTGTTAGGTCTAATTGTTTTATAATGTTGTTCATGCCCTTCTTTTCTGTATCATTTCTCTGTCTAGATGTTTTATTCATTATTGAAAGTGGAGTATTGAAGTCTCCAACTTTATGGTAGAACTGTCTGTTTCATTTAAAAAATTCTGTTAATATTTTATTTATATATTTTAAGACTCTTGTTTTGTGAAAAAAATGTTTACAATTGTTATATCTTCTTGATGAATTGATTTTTTTATTAATATGTAATCTCCTTATTTGTCAGTTGTAACAATTTTTTACTTAAAGTTTATTTTCTTTCAAATTAGCATAATCATCCCTGCTATTTTGGCTATAGTTTGCATGGAAAATCCTTTTCCTTCCTTTTACTTTTAACCTATTTGTGCCCTTGACTCTAAAGTGAGTTTCTTGTAGGCAGTATATAGTTGAATTATTATTTTTAAAACCCATTTTGCCAATCTCTACATTTTGATTGGAGAGTTTAATTTATTTACATTTAAAGCAATTACTGGTAAAGAGTGACTTACTTCTGCCATTTTGCTATTTGTTTGCTATATGTCTTTTTTTCTTCTTCTGGTTTGGTGGTGACGAACTCCTTTAGCTTTTACTTGTCTGGGAAGCACTTCATCTGTCCTTTGATTCTATTTTTTCTTCTCTATTATTTTTATTTTAAAAATTTTATTCTTATTGAATTTATTGGGGTGACATTGGTTAATAAAGTTATATAGCTTTCAGGTGTACAATTCTTTTTTTTTTTAAAAAATATGTCTTTATTGATTTCAGAGAGAGGAAAGGAGAGGGAGCGAGAGAGATAGAAACATCAATGATGAGAGAGTCATTGATCGGCTGCCTCCTGCATGCCCCCGACTGGGGATCGAGCCCGCAACCTGGGCATGTACCCCGACAGGGAATCAAACCCCTAGGTCGACAACTACTGAGCCGGGCCAGGTGTACAATTCTATATACATCATCCGTATATTGTATTGTGTGTTCATCACTCCAAGTCAAGTCTCCTTCCATCACCATTTATTCCCCTTTTACCCTCTTCTACCCCCACCCCACTTTCCCTCTGGTAATCGCCATACTGTTATCTGTGTCTATGAGGGTTTTTTTGGGTTTTGTTTTGCTTAATCCTTTCACGCTTTTCACCCAGCCCCCAATCTCCTTTTCCTCTAACAGCTGTCAGTCTATTCTCTGGGTCTACAAGTCTATTTCTATTTTGTTTGTTAGTTTATTTTGTTCATTAGGTTCCACATATAACTGAAATCATATGGTACTTGTCTTTCTCTGACTGGCTTATTTCACTTAGCATAATGCTCTCCAGGTCCATTCATACTGTACCAAAGGTAATATTTCCTTCTTTTTTTACAGCCTAGTAATATTCCATGTGTAAATGTACCACATTTACTGATGGACACTAGGGCTGCTTCTAAATCTTGGCTATTGTAAATAACACTGCAATAAATATAAGGGGGCATATATTCTTTTGAATTAGTGTTTTGGGGTTCTTCGGATATATTCCCAGAAGTGGAATCACTGGGTCACATGGCAATTCCATTTTTAATATTTTGAGGTAACTTCATACTGCTTTCCACTAGTCTGCATTCCCACCAACAGTGCATGAGGGTTCCCTTTTCTCCACACCCTCACCAACACTTGTTGTTTGTTGATTTATTGATGGCAGCCATTCTGACAGGTGTGAAGTGATATCCCATTGTGGTTTTAATTTGCATTTCTCTGATGAATTGTGACATTAAGCATCTTTTCATATGTCGGTTGGCCATCTGTATGTCCTCTTTGGAGAAGTATTTATTTAAGTCCGTTGCCCATTTTTTAATTGGATTGTTTGTTTTTCTGGTGTTGAGTTTTATAAGTTCTTTATAAATTTTGGATATTAACACCTTATCAGATGTATCATTGGAGAATATGTTTTCCCATTCATTCGGTTGTCTTTTCGTTTTGTTGATGGTTTCCTTTGCTGTTTGAGAACTTTTTAGTTTGATGTAGTCCCATTTGTTTATTTTTTCTTTTGTTTCTCTTGACCAAAGAGATATGTCAGAAAAAATATTGCACCCTAGCTGGGTGACTCAGTTGGCTGGAGCATTGTCCCATACACCAAAAAGGTTGTGGGTTCAATTCCTGGTCAGGGCACATACCTAGGTTGTGGGTTCGATCCCTAGTCAAGGGATAGATTGCAATCAATAGATGTTTCTCACATCAATGTTTCTCTCTCTCCCTCCCTTTCTCTTTCTAAAATCAATAAATATGTTCTCAGGTGAGGATTTAAAAAAGAAGAAAGAAAAAATATTGCTACAAGAAATGTCCAAAATTTTACTGCTTATATTTTCTTCTAGGATATTTATGGTTTCGACTCTTACATTTAAGGGTCTAATCCATTTTCAGTTTATTCTTGTGTATGGTGTAAGAAGGTGATCTAATTTCAAATTTTTGCATGTATCTGTCCAATCTTCCCAACACCATTTATTGAATAGAATACCTTTACCCCATTGTATGTTTTTGCCTCCTTTGTCAAATATTAATTGACCATAAAGGTATGGGTTTATTTCTGGACTCTCTATTCTGTTTCATTGATCTATAGGTCTGTATTTATGCTAGTACCATGCTGTTTTGATTACTATGGCCTAGTAGTATAGTTTGATATCAGGTAGCATCATTTCTCTAACTTTGTTCTTCTTTCTCAAGATTGCTGAGTCTATTTGGGGTCTTTTGTGGTTCCATATAAATTTTTGGAATATTTGTTCTACTCCTGTGAAATACGCCATTGGTATCTTGATAGGAATTGCATTGAATCTATAGATTGCTTTAGGTAGTATGGGCATGTTAATGATGTTAATTCTTCCAATCCGTAAACACATTATATGCTTCTACTTATTTGTATCTTCTCAATTTCTTTCTTCAGTGTCTTATAATTTTCCGAGTAAAAGGTCTTTTACATCCTTGGTTAAATTTATTTCTAGATATTTTTTTAATGCAATTGTAAATGGGATTGTTTTCTTAATTTCCCTCTCTGATAGTTTATTATTGGTGTATAAAAATGCAACTGAGGTAGGAACAGATGACAGCATAGGTAACCACAGTACCTGCCACCTCCCGCAACCACAGCAAAATTACAACTAAAATACAGAACCACCATCATTCAGAACCTCCTGAAATATAGCTGAACAGAAGTCCTACAACAAGCGAACTGAGGAAGCATTGAGACTGGTAGGATGGGCATAGACACAGGGCTGAATCTGGGCTGAGAAGTGGAGATGCAGTTGTGGTCCCACACCCAGTGCCACAATTTAAAACTGGGAGGAATATCTTGGCAATGGAGGTTTCCTGGAGGAGTAAGAGGTCCCATCCCCACATCAGGTCCCTCAGCCCAAGGTTCCAGTGCTGGGAAGAGGAGTCCCCACAACTTTGGGCTGTAAAAACCAGTGGGGATTGTGGCTGAGGGATGTGGAGGCTGCTGGGGTCCCAGGCAGTTCCTCTTAAACGGCTGGTGCATGGACTTACTCAGACCCGCTTCCTCTGAGCTCCAGTGCCGGGCAGCAGCTTGAAAGGAAACTGGGACATTCAGGGAGGAACTAAATTGCCTGGTCTGGGATAGAGCTGGAGAGGAAGCTTTCTCCCAGACAGAAGAGCTGGCAGAGGCTCCTTTGATGAGCTCTCCCCACACAGAGCCCACAGGCAGACACCTTCTCTGAATCTCCAACAGCCAGCCTCACACCTTTTGCCCCTCCCTACTTGCAAGATCATCCAACCCATTTCCAGTGGCTTTTCTATGCAAGTGGCCTCTCTAGACTCATGCTTAGGACTTTCCTAAAATCTCTCAAACAAGCAACAGCTGGCCTCAGCATGCCCCTTACCTCTCGATAAGTGGCCCTAGGCCTGGCACTAGTGGCAGCCTGCATTGGTTCATAGCTTGTCCTCTCCTGGACACCTCCAAGCCCAGCACAAGTAGAAGCCATCTATGGACTGCTGCATAGCTCATGCTGGTGGCCCTGGACAAGGCACAGGCAGAGGCTCACTTTGCACCTCCCAGCAGGCCCCAAAGACAATGCACCCAGTGGTCAGCTTTGACCACGTTGGAGTACAGCCGTATCACATCCACAAGTGACACACTCAAGGGGTAGACTCAGTGAACACCAAAGCTCCACTGAATTAAATCCTGCTCCATAGGCATGTCTCCAGCACAGCAGCTCTTCGGTGGTAGTTGCAGCTGGTCCTCACAGCTGATTGGCCTGGAGGTCAGTTCCTCCCAGTGACACCAATAACAACCAAGGCTCAACTACAATAGGACAGTGCATACAGCCCACACAGGGGAGCACCTAGAAGGCCCAGCTCAGGTGATTGGGGAGGCTGAGCCACTGGGCCCTACAGGTCACTTACTACACAAAGCCACTCTACCAATTCCAGGAGACATAGCATCTCTACCTAATACACAGAAACAAATACCAGGAAGCAGCCATAATGTGGAGGCAAAGAAATATGTCACAAATGAAAGAACAGAAGAAATCTCCAGAAAAAGAACTAAATGAAATGGGGCCAAGCAAGCTACTAGATATAGAGTTCAAAACAATGGTCATAAGGATGCTCAAGGATCTTAAGGAAACTAGTAAGATTGTCAATGACATATAAAGAATCAGTCAGAAGTGAAGGCTACATGAACTGAAATGAAGAATAATTTACAGGGAATCAACAGTAGAGTAGAGGATGCTGAGAATCAAATCAGCAATTTGCTGAGCCATGCTGGCTGGGCTAATTTTCTTTCTTTTTAGTGCCTTTATCTGGTTTTGGAATTAGGATAATGTTCTCCTTGTAAAATGAGCTTTGGAGTCTTCCCTCCTCTGGAATTTTTTGGAATAGTTTGAGAAGGATAGGCGTTGAATGTTTGGTAAAATTCACCAGTGAAGCCATCATGTATGGGACTTTTGTTTGTTGGGAGGTTTTTTAAATTACTGCTTTAATTTCATTAGTTGTAATCTGTTTATTCAGATTTTCTGATTCTTCCTGATTAAGTTTTTGTGTGTTTCTAATAATTTATCAGTTTCATCCAGATTGTCCAATTTGTTGGTATATAGTTGTGTGTAATATTTTCTTGCAAAACTTTGTATTTCTGTGGAGTCAGTTGTTACTTCTCCTCTTAAATTTTTGATTTTATTTATTTGGGTCCTCTCTCTTTTTTCCTTGGTGAGTCTGGATAAAGGTTTGTCAATTTTGTTTATCTTTTCAAAGACCTAGCTCTTAGTTTCATTGATCTTTCGTATTGTGTTTTTTAGACTTTATTTTATTTATTTCTGCTTTATTTTATTATTTTCTTTCTTCTCACATTGGGTTTTGTTTGTTGTTCTTTTTCTAGCTTTAAGTGTAAAGTTAGATTGTTTATTTGAGATTTTTTCTTGTTTCTTGAAGTAGGCCTGCAATGCTATGAATTTCCTTCTTAGGACTGCTTTCACTGTGTCCTAGAGATTTGGGGTTGTTGTGTTCTCATTTTCATTTGTTTCAAGACATCTTGATTACTTTCTTGATCTCATTGTTAACCCACTCATTGTTTATTGACATGTTATTTAGCCTCCATGTCTTTGTGTGTTTTTCATGTGATTGACTTCTAGTTTCATACCATTATGGTCAGAGAAGATGCTTGATATGATTTCATTCTTCTTAAATTTATTGAGACTTGTTTTGTGTCCTAACATGTGGTATACCCTAGAAAATGTTCCATGTACACTTGAAAATAATGTATATTCTACCGCTTTGGGGTGAAATGCTTTGAAGATACTAACTAAATCCACCTGATCTATTGTGTCATTTAAGGTTCTGTTTCTTTGTTGATTTTCTGTCTGGAAGATCTATCCATTGATGTCAATAGGGTGTTAAAGTCCCCTACTGTGACTGCATTACTGTCTATCTTTCCCTTTATGTCTATCAAGGTTTGCTTTATATATTTAGGTATTCCTATGTTGGGTGCATAAATGTTTACAAGGGTTAATTGTTGGATTGTTCCCTTTATCATTATGTAGTGTCCTTCTTTGTCTCTTACTATAGCCTTTGCTTTAAAGTTTGTTTTTTCAGATATAAGTTGCTACCTCAACTTTTAAAAAATTTCCATTTGCATGATTTATTTCTTTCCATCCCTTTAATGTTAGTCTGTGTGTTTCTTTTGTTCTGAGGTGGTTCTCTTATAGACAGCATATATATGGGTCTTGTTTTCTTATCCATTCTGTTACCCTATATCTTTTGATTGGAGCATTTAAGCCATTTACATTTAAGCCATTGATTTTTAGAGAGAGTGGAAGGAGGGGAGAGAAGGGGAGAGAGAGAGGAGAGAGAGAAACATTGATGTGAGAGAGACACATTGATTGGTTGCCTCGCACATGCACCCTGACTGGGGGCAGGGATTGAACTTGCAACCCTGGTATGTGCTCTTGACAGAAATCAAACCCATGACCCTCCGGTGCACAGGCCGACTCTCTAACCACTGAGCATGCTGGCCAGGGCTGTGCATTGGCCTTTTAAGAGGGTTCCTGTGTTTTTAGCAGATTCCTTTCTGTCCTTGGTGGACAGAACCCCTGCTGATTTTCACAGCTAGATATTATGTGGGTGCCTCTTTCCAGCTGTGGTGCTCTGGGCTGCAGCTGAGATATCCCTCTGGAATCTCAGCCACTGCCCATGAGAGCGGGGTCAGCCCGTTTTGAATCTCTGCCCTTCCCACCAGTCTTGATGTGGCTTCTGTATATCCTTGGTTATAAGAGTTCTCTTAAGCTATCCTTCAGTTGATTATTCAGGTTGCTTGCTCTATATTTTAGTTGTAATTCCAGTTTGATCCTGGGAAGAGGTGAGTGTGACATTCACCTACTCCGCTGCCATCTTGGATCCCTGCTGTATGTCTTATATCTTTTTTGTTTCTCATTTCCTCCATAATTGTTTTCTTTTGTTTAATTGATTGGCTGACTTTTTTTTTTTTTTTTTTTTTTTTTTTGTAGTGAGGTGTTCTGATACCCTTCTCATTTCCTTCTGTGTATATTTCTAATATATTTTCTTAGGGGTTACCATGGGAGTTACAATTAACATCCTAAACTTTTAACAATCTAGTTTGAATTGATAACAACTTGGTTTCTATAATATACAAAATCTCTGCTCAAATACAGTTCTGTCCCCCCACCTTTACATTATTGTCACAAATTACATCTCTATGTATTGTATGTCCATTAACATAGATTTATAAAAATTTTAATGCCTTTGTCTTTTAAATCATATGGGAAATAAAGGAGTTATAATTCAAAATTATAAAAACACTGGCTTTTATATTTTTCTATGTTGTTACTTTTACTGGAGTTCTTTACTTCTTTATATGGTTTCAAATTTCTGCCCAATGTCCTTTCATTTCAACCCGAAGGATCCACTTTAATATTTCTCATAGGGCAGGGCTGCTAGCAATGAACTTTTTTGGGTTTTGTTTAACTGGGAATGTCTTAATTTTACCTTAATTTTTGAAGAAGTTTTTGCTGGGTATAAAATTTTTGGTTGACAGTATTTTTCTTTCAGTACTTTAAATTCATCATCCCTCTCCTTTCTGGCCCTCACTGTTTGTGAGAAATCAACTGTTAATCTTATTGTGGATCCCTGCTCTGTCTCTCACTGCTTTCAAAATTCTTCCAAGAGTATTTGTCTTTTCAGTTATAATTTGTCTTGGTGTGGATATTTTTAGTTTATCTTTCTAGGTTGTTTTTTTGTTTTTGTTTTTGTTTTTAGTTTCTTGGAAGTATAGATTCAAGTATTTCATCAAGTGTGGGAAGTGTTTGACTATTATATCTTAAATATTTTTTTCTGCCTTTTCTCTCTTCTCCTTCTGGAACTCTCATCATCCATATGTTGATCTGCTTGTGGTGTCCCACAAGTCCTTTAGGCCCTGTTAAGTTTTCTTCATTCTTTTTTCTTTCTGTTCTTCAGACTAGATCATTTAAATTTTCGTATCTTTAAATGTGCCATTTTCTTTTCCTGCTTGTTCAAATCTGCTGCTGAAGCCCTCTAGTAACTTTTTCACATTATAGTACTTTTTAGCTCCAGAAGTTCTATTTGGTTTATTTTTAAAATTTCTATCTCTTTGTTGGTGTTCTAATGTTGTTAATATATTGCTTTCCTAATTTACTCAGTTCTTTGCTCATAGTTTCCCTTAGCTCTTTGACCATATTTAAAACAGTATATTTAAAGCCTTTATCTAGTAAGCGTAATGTCTGGACTTCCTCAGGGATGATTTCAGTTGCTATTTTTTCCCTATGAATAGCTATACTTTCCTGATTCTTTGTATGCCTTGTAATTTTTGTTGAAAACTGGGATTTTGACCCTGGCCAGTGTGGCTCAGGTGGAAAGAGCATCATTCCATGCCCCAAAGGGTTGTGGGTTCGATCCCTAGTCAGGGCATGTACGGGAGACAACAGATCAATGTTTTTCTCTCTCTCTTCCTCTCTCCCTCTCCCTTCCTTTGTCTCTAGAATCAATGAAAAACATATCTCAGGTGAGGATTAAAAAAAGAAAGAAAGAAAGAAAACTGGGATTTTGAATATTATAATATAGTAACTCTGGAAATCACATGCTTTCTCTTCCTCAGGGTTTGTTTGCTTTTATTGATTTTGATGTCCATTTGTTTAGTAACTTTTCCAAACTATTTTTGTAAAGATTGAATTCCTGTTGTATATGGTCTCTAAAGTTTTTGTTTCAATATCTCAGTGGCCAGCCAGTGAGCCGAGAGAGGTTTCCATAAATACCTGGAGTCAAACAGAAAAAAAAAATCCTACTCTTTCAGTCTCTGTAACTTGGCTCTGAGTTGGGGCGTTCCTTCAATGCTAAACGATGCTGCCTACAACACTGTTTTAGCCCTCACCTTTTACTAGTATGGAGCCCACAAAGTCATCAGAGGTAAAGCCAAAGGATATCTCAAGTCTTTCTGAATATGTTTTCCATCCTGGGCATGCACATTGCACTTTATTTTCCCCAGTGTGTGCAGTGGCCCTTCAGAACCCTTATTCCCCCTCAATAACCTTCCTTCTCTGTCTCTTCCTCCCCAGGCTTTTGGATTTTGTAGGCCACTTGTCCCATCTGCCATCTCTTCCCCAAGAGGGCATAGAGTATATATGACTTTAAATCTTTCTACAGATGCTACTGCTACCTGGAAAGCCATGCCAGCCTGTTGGGGTGAAAGGGCATAAAAAAAGTTAGCCTCTGAGCTGTCTCACTGGGAATCACCAGACAGATAAAAATTTTAAAAACACCACAGTTACAGTATCTGAAGAATAAGGTGTGTATTAGCCTTCTGGTGCCAGCAAGCTACATCAGAAATGCAGGCCATCATCCCCACAGCTGCCACCTCATGCCCCTCATGCCAGGGAATGAGGAGTAAGAGTCAGGTGGGTGAAAATACCACAATGTTCTCTTGCTGAAATTCAGTTTTCCTTTTTTATTCATTAAGCATCTTCCTGGTTGCAGTAAATTTTGGATTTAAAAGCTGATTAAGTCCATCTTTGCCAGTTTATGGTTGTTTAAATGGAGAGGCTGATCATTTAAATGTCCTACTCCACCATTTTCCATGATGTCACCTGGTCTCTCTCTTTTCTTAACTTTAAATTTTTATTGAGCTAAAATTTACAAACAGATTTTAAAATGTATAAATCTTAAGCATATGGCTTGATGACTTTCACATATGCATATACTCACGCTGCTACCACTCAGATCAAGATACAAAATGTTTTTTAGTTCCTCAGAAGCTTCCTTCATATCCCTTCCAGGAGACTTACTCTCTCAGGTAACCATTATTATGACCTCTATCACTTTCAACTTGTTTTGCCTGTTAGAACTTTTTATACATTTAGCAGTGGATACACTTCTGAGTGTGGCTATTTTTGCTCAGCCTAATTTTGGAATTCATCCATATTATTACATGTAGCTGAAGTTCATTCTTTCTGAAAATATATTTTATTAATTTCAGAGAGAGTAAGGGAGGGGGAGAGAGAGAGAAACATCAATGATGAGAGAGTCATTGATCGGTTGCCTCCTGCACACCTCCTGCTGGGGATCGAGCCTGCAACCCAGGCATGTACCCTGACTGGGAATAGAACCTATATCTCTGGGATCATAGGTCAGTGCTCAACTGCTGAGCCATGCTGGTGGGGCCATTCTTTTTTTTATTTTTATTTTTCTTATTACTGAAAGAATTCTACTGTATGACTATAATTTGTTTATCCATTCATTAATTGATGAGCACTTGGGTGGTTTCTAGTTTGGGCTATTATGAATAGAGCTGCTATGAACATTCTTGTATATTTCTTTTGGTGGATTCACTCTATGGACTTTTTTGTCTTTGGCATATGTTTGGAAGAAGACTCTCTAGGTCATCTGACTGTTGGGGGATTCCCTGCTCTCTACACCCAATGGCCTTTGCTCTGTGTTCATCTGGCCTGAATTCTGATTTGGCTCTCACTCCTTGAACTCCACACCTCCCAAGAATTCTATGGCTTCTCTTCACTGGTAGAACTCTCACTGGATACTCCTTTGACTCTTCGTAAGCCCCATCTGGAGCTTCCCCCCAAGACCTTCTGGGCCCTCTTTTCCACTAGAATTAGCTGTCTACCTTGGCCATCTCATCTCTTTCCAAAACCCTGACCTTCAATCCAGTGACTATAGAATCCAAGACTCTACACTCAGCCCTCCCTTCTCTTCTCAGAGTGAGCTAATGGCCAACAGCTTGGTGGACATATCTGCTTGGGTGGCCCCAGGACCCTCACATTTCAAACTTTACCAACTGCCATCTCTATCTCCTCTCTGCAAGGACTGTTCCACTTTTCTTCCAGCCACCCATGTCTGGGTCTCCCCTTCCTTCACTTTTTCCATTTCCTTCACCTTGTAACCAGTCTGGAGAACACAAGTACTGTCCACAGAACCACTCCAATGTGTTGGGGAGCCTCCCCTCCTCCCTAGACCCATGACCCCTGCCCCTGTTCAGGCCTTAGCATCTTTTTTCAGCATTCTTTGCTGGACTTCCAACCTCCAGCCACACCTTTGTTAATCAACTTGGCCTGTGGATCCAGACGTGGTCCCCAAAGCTGGCTCTGGCTGTGTCTGCCTCTGCGGCAAGGCCACGCGCAAGGCCCTGCTTTTCAGCCTGGGCTGCAGCTGGGCCAGCCTCGGGCGCCATTCCTTAGCACCAATCGTGCATGGCGGATACGCTCTGTGGCCAGGGCTCACTGACAGGTTTTTCAAGTTAGGGATTTGGAAGGGACTCCAGCGCTGGTTGCAGTTCAGAGCCCATGAGGCGTGCAGGAGAGCCCCTGCATGAGCTCATCTTTTCTGCGGCGACTGGACTCAGGGCTGAGACGGTTGGGGAGGCGAGTTGGAAAATTTCACACTCAGGCTAGCCTCTTGACTGGCCGCCGGGCTTTGGGCAGTTCAGGTAACTTGTGGTGAGGCCTCAGTCAACCCTTCCCTCTGACACATACTTCGAGGGCTGGGGCCACGTCCTGATGATTCACAAATAGGGGGTTCAGTGGGAAACCCTCAGATTCATAAGGAAACAAGGAGAGAACGAGATTTGTGGGACATTTTTTGGGGTGGAGATGGTGTTGATCAGTTGAGACTGGAAAGCTAATTTATTTGTGCTGTAATGTGTCCACAACCCTCTGAAAGAGATGCAGTAATACATCCCTGAGATACAGTACCTTATCATGGTTAAGAGCTTGGGCTGTGGAGACTGCCTGAGGCCAAAATCTAGCTTGGCCATTTGCTAGCTGTGTAGCACTAGGCAAATTGCTTAATCTCTCTGTGCTTCTATCTTCTCATCTGTAAAATGGAGATAACCACAACAGCACCCATCTATCTACCTCATCAGATATTTTTGATCAGTGAAGACTTGAGAGTAGTGCTTGGTACCTAACAGAAGAGATGCTCAACGAACATTCACATTGTTTTTACTCCACTTACCCCAACCTCCCTCCCTGCCGCTCTACTCCAGCCCTCTGTCTACACTGAGTAACTCTTGCTTCTCCTTCAGACGCAGCTTAAAAATCACCTCTTCCGGGAAAACTTCCCCAATCCTCAAGTCTGTTCTCTGTTGCATCAACACTTGTTCTTTTGCATTTTAAGCATCTGTTTACCTGTCTGGCCTTTTCACCAGCTGATGAACAACTGAGGGCAAGCCTGTGTCTAAACCATTTCCTTGTTCCTAGCATCGCATGTCCCTAGGGTTAGCACCATATAACACCCCGGTAACTATTTGTTGGATAAATAATGGAAAGAATTAATGATACATGATAAGAAAATAGTAGAAGGCTGATATAAAACCCTACAACATGGCAAGTTTAATGTAGTGTTTCACCAGACATAAATTGGCATTGATTTTGCCCAGAGCCGAGGTTGTGGGGAGGCTGTGTTGTGAGATCCTGTAGGTGGCAGCAGTCAGGGTAGGCTTCCTGAAGGAGGAAGGATGGGATTGACAGAGCCAAGCTGGCTTCAACTGGCTCTAAAGATGTCTAGAGCTATGGGATTGGCACCTGATACCTCCAAGATCTGCCCTGGGTCATTCTGCTGCCACTTTGGGGGCCAGGGGAACTTGGCAGCACATAGGCTTCCTTCTGGTCCAGGGAAAGGGCCAGAACGTGCGGTGGTGGGGGGGAGGACCGGCCCCCACCTCGGAGACACACGAAACCTCTTAGAGTGATTTCACGCTCCCAACCCTAATGCAGATTGTCTCCGCTTTGCTTCGGAAAAACAGAGGTCTTGCTCCAGCCTCCTGAAACCAAATTGGAAACAAAACTTCCCTCCTCTTTCTCCCCCCCAACGTCTGTGGAGGCAAAAAAGAAAGGAGAAACAAGGCAGCATGAAGCAGAAGAGAATGGCCAAGGGGCTCGGACCGGCTCCCTGCTGTGAGTGGAGTGGCCACTTCCTCTCGGATGGGTGGGAGCCCGCTCTGATGATCTTTCCAAAATCACACTCCCCATGCATCTGTCCATCCTGCCTGTTTACCAGGGAGGCTGCAGACAGGGCCTGCTAAAGCTGTTGCTGGGAGCAGAGAGGTTCCCACCCTCCACTCTGCATGCTGAGGCCTGGCTGAGGCCTGCCCGCAGCCCTTGTCCGTAAGGCACGTCTCCACCGCCTTCTTCCCTGACCCCAGCCCCCACTGCTCCTCTTTTCCTGCCCTCTCTGGTCCCGAGCTTCACCTCTGCTCCTCCAGTTCCTTGCCATTCCTGGTCCAACTCTGGGCTGCCCCACAGGGACCTCCCCGGGCCACGGTTCCCCCGTGGACGCGGTGTTCGCACTGCGCTCTGTACCATTCGGCGCTCACCGCGCACACCTGGTTATATTTACGCGTCCGTGCGCTTCAGAAAAGCACAGCACTGGGGGCCAGAGTCCTGGCTTTCGGTCCCTGCTTCATCACGCTGTCTACTGAGAAGGGAGGCGGCCTGCATTCTCTCTCCAAGCCCCAAGTGCCTCATTTGTAAGCGAAGATGTTTATAATCACACCCACCTCCCAGACTTCCTACGGGGCACAAATGGATGCACGCATGTGAAAGCACTTTGTATACTATAAAAAGCACTCGGTCTTATTGCTTCTTTCTGTTTTTAGTTTGATATAAGTTTCCTGTGGGAATGACCTGCTTCTCGCTGAGCCACGGTGGTTGGACGAGGAGGGCATGGACTCAGGCCGGTGACCGGTGAGTGGCCCTGCTGGACCCCGTATGAAGGAGGCCTGTGTGTCCTGGTGGGAGCAGTGAGGAGCACTGGCCCGCTGTGGCACAGATGGTCCACAGGAGTGCTGGCGGGGGGAGGCAGCAGTGGCGACCCTGTGGATTGATTTCCGGCCCTGGTCCCAGTCTAAAGACATCCAGATGGTCTCATAAAGATGTGACCCAGGAAGCCAGTTGCCAGACATGAGAGCTCTGAAAGAAGGTCCAAGGAGACACAACCAGAGGACACAAGAGGACACATCTGATCATTGAAACAGGAAAACAGTTGAAATGTTGGATTGCCCAAAGCCCAACTAGAAACCGTCAAAATATAAACACCCAGTGGTAAACAGCATAGCTATCAAATTGTGAAACAAAGTGCCAGAAAATTCTAAATAATTTAATTATGAAAGTTTGTTTTTGAAAATGAAGGAGAAAAGGCTGCCTGGTTCAGTGGATGGTGGAGAGAGAGCTGGTCTAGGGGAGGATCTTTTCCTGAGTGGCTCACCCAGGCAAGGCTGTTTTTAGTTTGATGTAAGTTTCCCTTCCATGTTTCCTGTGCCCAGCCAGAAGCTTGGTCCAGAGCAGGTGTCAGTGAGACCCTAGAGGACCTCACACACTGAACCCAGGATGCTGTTATTTTTAGGATAACTGGTAGCTGTGAGGGGGAGGTATGCAGAGAATCATGTGGTTAGATATTTGGACTTTGAGCTGTAGTGAAATGAGTGGTACTCAAAGTAAGCAAACTAGGTGGGGAGGGACAAAGTCATAAGATAATAAAGAGAATCTAAGGGAACTGGTGACTGGCTGGATATTGAAGACGGAGGGTGGTGGCAGTGGTTGAGGATGACCCTCATGTTTTGGGATCAGGAGATGGAGTGGGTAAGAGACAGGAGAGGGCTTGAGATAGAAAAGAATGGTCTCAACGCAGGTTTTATGGAATCTGAGGGTGGCCAGCCAGGCATGTCTATAGGAAGGTGCATAAACAGGTTGGGATTTGAAGAAGAAATCTAGACTGGAGCTTCAGTCTTGGGAGTTGTCTTAGGCTGGCCTTCCTAGAAGTAGACCCTGAGATGCAAATTTTGTGCAAATGATTTATTAAGGATATGCTCCCAAGAGACACTGGAAAGGGAGGGGGCACACAGGACAGCACAGGGGAGGAAGTCAAGCAAAGTGTGATCTCAGGCACAAGCCCCAGGAGCCTGACCCCAGGGGACTCTGGAGTGTACATTATGCTTCCTGGCCTGAGGCAAGCGAGTTGGACTTTCCTGAGTGTGACTTCCTGCAGGTGTTAGTCAGTAGTTGGGCATTCCTGAAGCGAGGGGTGGGAAAATTCCTGGCATTCTGGCTCTTTTCAAGTGAAGGGAAGCTTATTCCATCAGCCCAAGGGCATTCCTCCAAAAAAGGGCCATGAGCTGGTTGTTAGAGAGGAGAGGGATGGGATGTGGAGTGGGCACCGGCTTCTGCTGAGTGGGAAATGCCTCATATCATCTGTTCCCCAAGTCAGCATTGCATTGACAGTCATTGAAGCTGGGGTGGATGGGCTGCCTCTGGAGAGAGCAGAGCAAGAAGAGGAGAGTGATGAGGGTGGCACCCTGGGCAACATCAGCAGTCCAGGCTCCTGGTTGAAAGGAGCCTTACAGGCCACCTAACCCAACTTCCCACTTATGCCAGAGCCCTTTCTCCCTCTGCTGCTCAGCAAGTGTTGGTCACAAGTGGCTGAAACTCAACTCAAATGACTTAAGCAAAAAAGGAATTTATTGACCCGGGTATCTGGGAAGTCCAAGGGTGTGGCTAGGTCCTAGAACAGAAATGATGTCACTGGGTTTCTTTTTCTCCAGTTTTTGGCTCTATTCCCCAAAGTGTTTGTGTCTCTCTCAAATCAGCTCTCTCCGTGAGTTGGGAAGGCTGGCATCAGGCAGCCCCAGGCACTATCCTTAAAATTTCCAGTACAAAAGAAAGACATTCTTCCTTCCAGCTGCCAAATATCAAATCTCAGAGGAGACTAATTGCTCTCAGGGGTCATATGTCCATCCTAAACTGATCACTGTAGTGCAGCCTATCCCCAAAGGACCCACTGTTAGCATATTATCCAACACAACATCACCCACGGCCTGGGTCCCTCTCCCCCTCCCCCACCCCTCCCCCTCCCCATCTATTTCACTCAGACTTAAGTCACATGCCTACCTCTGTGAGGGAAACAGGGAAGGGTCATCCCGTTCAAACCAGATGGGGTAGATTCTCCATAGGAAAAAAGGTCTGTTAATAAAAGAAAGGGAGGAGATGCTGCGCTGACAACCATGAATGTTCTTTCTACCTGCTGGCTGGCCACCTGGCTTCCCCTAATGTTTCTGAGATGAGGAGTGTCCCCCACCACCCAGGCCTCTAGGAAGGTCAGGGTGCATCCTAGGGATGAGAAGGTTGGGGAAATGGAGGGTCTTCTGAGTCCTGTTCTCAAGAAAGGGAGAGATAACAGGCTTTGCCTGGGTGGCTGAAGTGTGTCTGGGATCTGGGCCTGGGACAGGGGAAGGAGCAAAAGCGGGCCCTCAGTTGAGGCCTAAGGGACCTGATCTTGGGGCTTGGGGATGCTGCTCCTGGAAGCTGGCTTGTGTGGCAGGTAGAACAGACACTTCCAGTTTCCAGCTGAAAAGGAGGGGCCAGGCAGAGCTGGCAAGAGGAGCTGCCAGCTGTAGGGGCTGTCCCAGGAGTCACGCAGAAGGACACAGCTGGCATCTGAGGGCAGGGCAGGCTTGATGGTGGCCCTGGAACTCTAACCCTGCTGGTGGCCAAATGGGCTCAGGGGTAGGAGTCAAGATGCAGAAAGGCAAAGGCCTGGCTGTTCTTACAGGAACAGAAAGTAGATTAGTGGTTGCTTAGGGCTGATACAGGGCTGGGAAGGGGGGAGGGGTGATAGCTAGAGGAAGCGCGGGTTTCTTTTCGAGATGTTAAAAATGCTCTAAAATGGACTGTGCTGTTGGTGACAATATATCTGTGAGTATACTAAAAACCATTGAATTATACACTCGAATTTGTGAGTTGTGTGGTATGTGAATTATATCTTAACAAAGTTTTTGTTGTTTTTAAAAAAGTGTGTCATTTGGGACAGGCCATAGAACAGGAGTGCTTGGCAGGGAGACTGAGGCATAAATCTTTCCTGTGGGCTGGTTGGGCCCCCCCTAGATGGACAGAGGCAGCTGTGGCTGAGATGGTCCCTGGTGTGTCCCCAGTCAGGCCGGTAACTTTGGACCCCACCTTCTGGCAGCACTATGGGAAGAACTCTGCCATCTGAGCCCCCTGCTGTATCGCCTACTTCTGTGCAATAGCTAAGTGGTGCCCCATTCTTCCTGGTGTCTACTCTGCAGTCAGGACACCTTTGAAATGCAAATGTATTCATGTCGCCCCATGAGTGACATGCACCTCTGGCCTTCCTGCACATCTGGCCCCTGCTGAAGGGCCATGTCGACCTCTTTCCATTCTTTGAACTTGACATGGCCTCAGGGCTTTTGCATTTCCTGTTCTTTGTGGCCAAAGCTCCTTTCTCCTCTGAGTATCCTCTCCTTCCAGTCCTTCAGAGCATTTCTACCCTTGCACAGTTACACATTCTTGTCTGTTTGGAATGTAAGCTCTCTGGGTCTGTGTGTGCTCACTCTGAGTCAGAACACTCAATAAAAATGTGTTAAATGAACAAAGGAATGTTCTCTCTGCTCTGGGGAGACTGGAGCCTGCAGAGGAAATCTCTAAGAGTCCAGGATAGAGAGTTGGATATGGGCAGTCAGGGCCAGCAGGTGAGTCCCATCCACCTGAGTCGTAGCCAATGAGCACCGGGTGGTACTAAGCCTTAAGGTCTTGTGTCTTCTGTGGCCACCACCCTGAAGGTCAGAGAGTCTGGCAAGAGTGGAGCCCCTTTTGCTGCTGCTGCATATCTGCGGGCTTGGGGCAAGGGTGGTCCTCAGACTGCGACAGGGATGAGTTAGAGGCTCCAAGGGTGAGGATATGCCTGGGCCTGGAAAATCGCATCACGAGCTTGAGGCTGGCCCCGGGACAAGGCAGGGAAAAGCTCTGAGAGGCTGGTGTTCCAAGAGGCCGCCTGAGCAAGTGGAGAGACTAATTCTTGGAAAGTGGAAACCCCCAAGAGGGCTGCAGCGGGTCTTTGAGCTGCTGGCGAGCACCACTCTGGCTTTAGGACCATCCAGAGTGGTGAAAACAGAGTGGCTGGAGATTCTGGCCACCTCCTGGTGTGGACAGGATGGTGAGGTCCAGAGGACAGGGGCCATCCTCCACAGCTGCAGCAAGTGGGACAGTGGGCCCAGGTATCCTGGCTCCTGGCCTGGCCTTTTTTCTCTCTGCCCGGCTGCCACTGCCTCTTCCAAATGGGAAAATCACGTGGCATTTCTCCTTGATTCTGGAAGGGATAATAAAATGTGCATGGGACGCTCACAAGTCTGCGTGTGTGAAGTGGAATTTCTTTCCTAAGCATCCTTGCTGGGTGAGTCTCAAAAGCACCTCTACTGTCTGCAGCCCTGTAAGCTGCCTTTGCCAATTCATGGTATTTTTTTTCACTTTCTGGGGGAAACTTTTAATTTAGAAATAATTTTAAACTTATAGAAAAGCTGCAAGAATATTACAAGGAACTCCCTTGTAATTTTTGTATACCTAGACTCACTGTTTATTTACATTTTGCCCCATCTTCCTCTACACACACACACACACACACACACACACACACACACTAAAAACTGTGACTTAGCCCTGTCCATTGTGGCTCATTGGCCTGGGCACCCAAGGGTCAAGGGTTTGGTTCCTGGTCAAGGGCACAGACCTGGGTTGCAGGTTCAATCCCTGGCTGGGGGCATGTGAGAGAAGCAACCAATTGATGTGTCTCTCTCACATTGATGTTTCTCTCTCTCTCTCTCTTCCACTCTCTCTAAAAAATCAATGGACAAAGTATCCTCAGGATTAACAACAACAAAACACACACACACAAAAAAACCCCCACGAAAAACTGATTTTATACTGATACATCTAATTTCAATTCAACAACCTAGTATATTTCTAGACTCCTTTGAAGGTACAGTATCCCCTCCTCTTACTTGTAGTTTCACTTTCCGAAGTTTTAGTTACTGTGGACAACCATGATCTGAAAATATTAAATGAAAAATTCAAGAAATAAACAATTCTTAAGTTTTATTTATTTTAATTTTATTATTTTTCAATTACAATTGACATTCAATATTATGTCAGTTTCATAGTCAGAAACTAACTTTTAGTCAGATGTTTATATAACTTACAAAGTGATCGCCTTGATATGTCTATTACCCGCCTGGCACCATATATAGTTATTACAATATTATTGACTATATTCCCTATGTAGTACTTTACATCCTCATGATTATTTGTAACTGCCCCAATTTGTGCTTCTTAATTCCTTCAATTTTTCCACCCAGCCATCTAACCCCCCTCCCATCTGACAACCATTAGTTTGTTCTCTGTACCTATGAGTTTGTTTCTGTTTGGATTGTTTGTTTATTTTGTTTTTTAAATTCCACATATAAGTGAAATCATATGGTATTTGTCTTTTTCTGTCTGAGTTATTTCACTTAGCATAATGCCCTCTAGGTCCATCCACGTTGTTGCAAATGGTAAGATTTCATTCTTTTTTGTGGCTGAGTAATATTCCATTGTATCACATCTTTTTTATCCATAATCAATTTTTTTTTAATATATTTTTATTGATTTCAGAGAGAGAAAAGAAGATAGAAACATCAATGATGAGAGCGTTGTTGATTGGCTGCCTCCTGCACGCCCCCTACTGGGGACTGATCCCGAAACCCAGGCATATGCCCTGACTGGGAATCGATCTTCTGGATCATAAGCTGATGCTCAACTGTTGATCCAAGCCAGCCGGGCTACCCATCATCTACTGATGGACACTTAGATTACTTCTGTATCTTGACGATTATATATGAAATGTTTTTTTTGTCACTTATTATGGCTTTTGTTTTAAAGTCTATTTTATCTGATATAAATATTGCTATCCCAGGTTTTTTTCATTTCCATTTGCATGAAATATCTTTTTCATCCCTTTACTTTCAGTCTATATGTATCATTAGATCTGAAGTGAGTCTCTTATAGGCAGCATATGTATGCATGTGTACGGGTCTTGTTTTCGTCTTCATTCAGTCACTCCATTTCTTTTGATTGGAGCATTTAATCCATTTACATTTAAAATAGTTATTGATACATATGTAGTTATTGCCATTTTATTATTCATATTTTAACCCCCCTCCCCTTTTTCTCAAAGAAGTCCCTTTAACATTTCTTATAATACTGGTTTGGTGGTGATGAACTCCTTTAGCTTTTTCTTGTCTGGGAAGCTCTTTATCTTTCCTTCTATTCTAAATAATACCTTACAGAGTAGAGTAATCTTGGTTGTAGGTCCTTCTTTTTCATCACTTTGAATATTTCTTGCCAATCCTTTCTGGACTGCAATGTTTCTGTTGAGAAATCAGCTGACAGTCTTATGAGAGCTCCCTGGTAGGTAACTAACTGCTTTTCTCTTGATGTTTTTAAGATTCTCTCTTTGTTTTTAACATTTGGCATTTTAATTATGATGTGTCTCAGTGTGGACCTCTTTGAATTCATTTTGTTTGGGACTCTCTGAGCTTCCTGGACTTGTGGGTCTGTTTCCTTCACCTGGTTAGGGAAGTTTTCAGTCATTATTTCTTCAAATAGGATTTCAATCTGTTGCTCTCTCTTCACCTTCTAGTGCCCCTATGATGCAAACGTGGTATGCTTGATATTGTCCCAGAGGCCCCTTAAACTATCTTTTAAAAAAATTTTTTTTTGCTGCTCTGATTGGGTGTTTTCTACTACCTTATCTTTTAAAGCTCTGATTTGAGCCTCTGCTTCATCTAATCTGCTGTTGGTTCCATCTAATGCATTCTTCATTTCAGTTATTGTATTTTCCATTTCTGACTCGTTTGTTTTTATGTTTTTCTCTCTTTGTGTAAGGGCATGCTGAGGCCAGCTGCTGCTTTTTGAGGGTTTGTGGCTCTTTGAGAGATTTTAGGAAAGTCTGCAGTGTGGGTTGGGGCCAGTAGCTTGTGAGGAACAGCTGTTGAAAGAGGCTCAGGTTGGTGCATGGGTTGGGTGGAGTGGGGTATTAGGGAATCAGCAGGGTGGGGCGAGCAGTATTAGCCAAGTTGAAGGAGACCCAGATTTGGCTGGGTGGGGGAAGGTGTCAACAAAGGAACAATGGTGCATGTCAGCACTTCTCTCTGGGAGAGAGCTGCCCCTCCAGCCCAAGCCCTGAAGTAAGACAATTCAAATTCTCCTCTTGTGTCCCTGGTGCTTTTCGAGCTGCTTTCCCTTTGCTGGAGCCCAGGGAGAGAATTTGTGAGCAAATAAGGCTTTACTTTGGCTCCTTAAGAAAATGCCTGGGTCTACAGCAGCCTTCTATCTCACCAGGATGAAATCTCCACTAATTTTCACAGCCAGATGTCGTGGGAGCTCCTCCTCCTGGCACTGGTGCTCTATGCTGGGGAGCCCATTGTGGGGCTGGTACGCCTCACTCCTCAGGGGACACCTCCACTGCTGAGTTAATCCTCTCAATTGTTAATTGCCACATGAGGGTATGGGACCAGCCCATTTGGTGTCTCCAACCCACCTACCAGTCTCAACATAGCTTCTTCTTTATATCCTTGTTATAGAACTTCTGTTAAGCTAATCTTAAGATGGTTCTCAAGGGTGATTGTTCTATAATTTAGTTGTAATTTTGATGTGATCATGGGAGGAGCCAAGCACGGCATTTACCTACTATGTCATCTTGACCTAAAGTCCATTGTTTTAAATTGTGTGCCATTCTGAGTAGTGTGATGAAATCTCATGCCATTCTGCTCCATCCTGATGGGGACGTAAATTATCCCTTTGTCCAGCATATCCAGTCTGTATACACTCCCCACCCATTTACTACTTAGCAATCATTTTTTATCAGATCAACTGTGGTGGTATTGCAGTGCTGTTCTCAAGTAACCCTTGTTTTACTTAATATGGTCCCCAAGCACAAGATTAGTGATACTGGCATTTCAGATATGTGCTTTCTTTAAGTGATTAGGAAAAACAGTATATATAGGGTTCAGTACTATCCATGGTTTCTGGTATTCATGGGGTGTCTTGGAATATATTCCCTGTGGATAAGGAGGAAACTATTGTATATATGTTCTCCTCCAACAATGAGAAACCAGGCTCCCATTTTTAACTCATTTTCTCAAGCCTAGGATATAAGAAAAATAGTTTCAGAGTTGATAACCCATACCGCTGTAACATGCAAACCTACTAAATGTAGTTCAATATTTCCTTATATTTCTTAAGATAAAATTTAATATAAAAATGCACAAAATTAAGTGTATTATTTGATAAATTTTAACAAATGCATACACTGTGTTACCCACGGCCCAACTGTTTTTGTCAGCTCAGGCTGCCTAACAAAATACCACAGACTTGGTGGCTTAAACAACAGATATTTATTTCTCACATTCTGGAGGCTGTGAAGTCTAAGATCAAGGTGCTGGCAGATTCAATTCCTGGTGATAACTCTTTCCCTGGCTTTCAGGTGACTACCTTCTTCCTGTATCCTCACATGATGGGGGGTTAGGGGCTAAGGGCAGGGGGCGAGGGGGAAACGAGAACTCTGGTATCTCTTCTTTTTGTAAGGTTGCTAATCCTATTATGGGGATCTCACCCTTAGTACCTCACCTAAACCTAATCACCTCCCAAAGGCTCCACCTCCAAAATACCATCACATTAGGGCTTCAACACATGACTTTGGAGGGACACAAACTTTCAGTCCATAACACCAGTCATGGTAGAGAAAATTTCCATTATTTCAGAATGTTCCCTAGGGTAACTAACTAGGAGTAGAATGACTGGGTGATAAGAAAAGTGTATATTTAACCAAACAAGAAAAGGTCAAAACTCTTCTCACAGTGTTTGTATTTATTCCATTTGCCCCAACAATAAAGAAAATTGTTGTTCCTCATTCTCACCAACATTGGGTATTGTCCATCTTTTTAATATCAGACTTTAGAGTAGAATCATACAGTATATATCCTTTTAAAATCTGAATTCTTATATATATGTAGTGGTACCTCAGTGTGATTTTAATTTGCATTTTCCTGCAGACTAATTATGTTGAAGTTATTATCATTTATAAAATTTCATTTGAGAAGTGCCTAATGTTTAGGTGCTTTTCCTGCTTTTTAAACTAAGTTATTTTTTTATTATTGATTTGTAAGAGTTATTGACATATTCTGGATATAAGTCCTTTGTCAGATATAGGTTTTGCAAATATTTTCTTCCAAGCCTGTGTCTTGTCTATTTATTTTCTTATTGATTACTTTTTTATTATGATAAAATACACAGAGCATAAAATTTAACATTGTAATCATTTTGAAATGTAAAATTCAGTGGTATTTAGTACCTTCACAATGTATGTAAGCATCACCACTATTTAATTTTTATCACTCCAAAAGAATACCCAGTATCCATTAGCTTCTATTCCTCACTCCTTCACTTTCCAACCCCTGGAAATTATTATTTTGAAAACATATTTTGTTCATTTTTAGAGAGAAAGAAAGGGAGAGGAATAGAGAGATAGAAACATTGATGAAAGAGAAACATCATCGATTGGCTGCCTCCTGCACACCCCCTACTGGGAATTGAGCCTGCAGCCCAGGCATGTGCCCTGACCAGGAATGGAACCATGATCTCCTGGTTCCTAGGTTGACACCCAACCACTGAGCAACACAGGCTGGGCCCTGGAAATTATTAATGTACTTTCTGTCCCCATGGATTTGGCTATTTTAGATATTTAACATTGATGGAATCACACAGTATGTGGTCTTTTTTGTCTAGCTTCTTTCACTTAGCATAATGTTTTCAAGGTTCATCCACACTGTAGAAAGTACCAAACGTCATTCTTTTAAATGGCTGAACAATATTCCATTGTATGAATATATCACAATTTGTTTATCTATTCATCAGTTGATAGACATTTAGCCTGTTTCCATCTTTTGGCTATTGTGAGTAGTACTGCTATGAACATTGGTGTACAAGTTTCCGTGTGAACATGTTTTCAATTCTCTTGGATGTATACCTAATAATGGAATTGCCACACTGTTTTCCCACTGTGACTGTACTGTTTCACATTCCCTCCAGCAATATACGAGGGTTCCAATTTCTTCACACTCTCACCAAAACTTATTTTCCATTTTTTGATTATAGCCATTCTTGTGGGTGTGAAGTGGTGCCATTGTCATTTGAATTAATAGTTCCCTAATGACTAATAATGTTAAACATATTTTCATGTGATTTTTGACCATTTATTTTATTTAGAGAAGTATTTATTCAAGTCTTTTTGCTATGAGTTACAAGAATTCTTTTTTTTAAGCTATGTTTCCTATGCTGTACATTACATCCTTATGACTTATTTTATAACTGGGTGTTTGTACTTAATCTGCTTCCCCTTTTCCACCCAACCTCAACCTCTCCCCTCTGGTAATCATCAGGTTTTTTTGGTTTTTTTTCTTTCTATGTATTCTGGATAGTACGTCCTTACCTGAGATATGATTTTAAAGTATTTTCTTCTATTCTGTGGGGTTTTTTTAAACTTCCTTGATAGTGTTCATGGATGTACAGAAGTTTTAAATTTTGATTAATTTCAATTTATCTACTTTTTCTTTTGTTGCTTGTACCTTTGGTGTAACATCTAGGAAACCATTGCTAAATCCAAGATATTCAAGATTTACTCCTATGTTTTTTTTCTAAAGAGTTTTATGGGGTTAACCCTTACAACTTAATAAAACATCAAAACAAATAACCCAATTTTTAAATGGGCAAATAATTTAAATGGATATTTCTCCAAATAAAATACCCACATGAGCATTAAGCATGAAAAGATGCTCTCCATCATTAGTCATTAAGGAAATGCAAATAAAACCACAATGAAATGCCACCAGCATGACTATATTAAAAAAGAGGAATAATAACAAGTGTTGTTTAGGATGTGGAAAATCTGGGACCTTCATACATTGCTGGTGGAAATGTAAAATGCAGCCTCTATAAAAACCAGTTTGGCAGTTCCTCAAAAAACTAAACAGAGTTACCCCGTGAACCGGCAATTACACTCTCTTTCCATGGATTGTTTTCTCACTTTATTGATATTGTTCTTTGATGCACAAAATTTTTTTACTGATTTTTAGAGAGAGAGAGAGGAAGGATGAGTAAGAGAGAGAAACATCGATTTGTTGTTCCACTTATTTATGCATTTATTGGTTGCTTCTTGTATGTGGCCTGACCAGAGATTGAACCTGCAACCTTGGTGTATTAGGACGACGCTCTAACCAACTGAGCTACCTGGCTAGGGTCTGCTGCACAAAATTTTAAATTTTTATGAAGTTCAATATATCTCTTTTTTCTTTGAGTGCTTGAGCTTTTGACGTCATATCTAAAAAATCATTGTGTAATCCAAGGTCATGCAAATTTTTTTCTATATTGTCTTCTAAAAGTTTTATAATTTTACCTCTTACATTTGGGTCTTTTATCCATTTTGAACTATGATGAGAGGTAAAAGTCCAGTTTCACTTTTTTGCATGTAGATATACACTTGTCCTAGCACTATTTGTTGAAAGCATTGTTCTTTCTCCATTGAATGGTCTTGACACCCTTGTTGAAAATGAATTGGCCACAGATTATATGAGTTTATTTATGGACCCTCAATTCTATTCCATTCGTCTCTATGTCTATCCTATGGCAACAACACAAGGTATTGATTACTGTAGCTTTGTAGTAAGTTTTGAAAATTAGGAAGTGTGAGTCGTCCAATTTTGTTCATCTTTTTCATGGTTGTTTTGGTTATTTGAAGTTCATGTCATTTCCATAGGAATTTTAGGTTTAACTTATCCAACCGCAAAAAAGGAAGTTGAAATTTTAAGAGGGATTGCATTAAATATGCATAGCAATTTGGAAATTATTGCCATCTTAACAATAAATCTCCCATCCACAAATATGGGAAGTTTTCTTATTCATTTAAATACACTTTGAATTCTTTCTTTTTTAAAATGTATGTTTATTGATTTCAGAGAGAGGAAGGGAGAGGAGAGAGAGAGAAATAGAAACATCAATGATGAGAGAGTCATCATTGATCGGCTGCCCCCTGCACGCCCTTGACTGGGGATCAAGCCTGCAAACTGTGCATGTGTCCTGACCGGGAATCAAACCCGGATCGCCTGGATCCTAGTTTGATACTCAACCCCTGAGCCACGCCTGGCCAGGCACTGGCTAGAGATTTCTTTCAACAATGTTTTCTGGTTTCAGTGCAAGTTGTACTTCTTTTGTTAAATTTATTCCTAAGTATTTTATTCTTTTTGATGTTATTGTAAATGGAACTGTTTTCTTAATTTCATTTTGAGATTATTCATTGCTAGTGTATGGAAAAACAACTGTTTTTTTGTATATTGATTTTGTATTTTGTAAGTTTGACGAACTGATTATTTTTTGTTTGTGTATAAGATCATAATCATCTGCAAATAGATATAGTTTTACTTCTTTTCTAATCTGAATGTGTTTGTGTCTTTTCCTTGTCTTACTGTCCTGGACAGAACTCTAGTACATTGTTGAAGGGAAGTGGTGAGAACAGCTGTTCTTCTTTTGTTCCTGATCTTAGGGGAGAAATTTTTAGTTTTTCACAATTAAGTATAATGTTAGCTCTGGTTTTTCATAGATGGGCTTCATCAGATTGAGGAAATTCCCTTCTATTTCTAGTTTGTTGAGTGTTTTTATCAGGAAAGGTGTTGGATTTTGTTAAATGCTTTTTCTTCATTTATTAAGATTATCATGTCTGTTTTCCCATTTATTTTGTTAGTATGGTATTTCATTGATTGATTTTTGTATATTGAACCAAGCTTGCATTCCCGGGATAAATCTCATTTGGTCATGGTGTATAATTATTTTTGTATATGGCTAGATTCATTTTCTAATATTTTATTAAGGACTTTCCATTTATTTTCATAAGGAATATTGCTCTGTAATTTTCTTTCCTTATGATATACTTGTCTGGTTTTGTTATCCGGTTAATACTGGTCTCATAGAATGACTTTGGAAGTGTTCTCTGCTTCCCCTTTTTGGGAAGAGTTTAAGAAAGATTGGTGTTAATTCTTTTTTAAACATTTGGTAGAATCAAGAAATATAGTCATCTTGTCCGGGACTTTTTTTCCTTAAAAATGTATCAATTACTAACTCAAGTTTTGTTATAAGCCTTTTCAGGTTTACTTTTTCTTTTTCAGCCAGTGTTGGGAGTTTATGCATTTCTAGGAATTTTTCCATTTCATCTAAGTTATCTAATTATTCCCCTAGAACCTTCTTTATTTCTGTAAGGCCTGTAATAATGTCCTTTCTTTTATTATTGAGTTCAGTAATTTGAGTCTTCTCTCTTCTTTTCACCAGTTTGGTGAAAGGTTTGTCAATTTTGTTGATCTTTTAAAAAACCCAACTTTTGGTTATGTTGATTTTTTCTTTTGGTTTTCTATTCTCTGTTTCATTTATTTCCATGCTAATTTTTATGATTTTCATTTTTCTACTTGCCTTGGGTTTTAGTTTGCTCTCCCCCCCCCCCCCATCTACTTAATGTGGAGTATTGGGTTATTGATTTGAAATCTTTCTTCTTTTTACTTAGACATTTACAGCTATGTATTTTCTTCTGGGCAATGCTTTTGCTCCATCCCATAAGTTTTGATATGTTGTTTTGTTTTCATTAATCTAAAAATATTTTCTAATATCCCTTGTAATTGTTTCTTTGGTCCACATGCTTTTCATGGGTGTATTGTTTTCAGCTTTCTCTATGGAGCACCCCACCCCCTTCTTTCCACAGAGTGTTCTCTCCCCACAAGCCCATCACACCCAAACATCTCCTCCCTCTTTCTCCAAGGGCCCTTTTTCTGTGACTTGTTTCCTGAGCCCATTTCTTCTACGGCTCACTTCTTCTACCTCTGTGATTTTCTAAATAAACTTTCTCTTATAATTTGAGTCTTGGCTCTGAATTCTTTTCTTAGTCAGAACTCAAGAACTAAGGTTGCTGAACTGAGGTTAACACCTGATGTCCCCTTTTCTGCCACTAAAACAATCACTTAATAAAATCTGGCTAACCACCAATGGAAAAAGCAGCCAATTTGCAATTCATTATGCAATTTAGAGTTTCTTCCAGTTTTCATTTTTTTCTTTCTCTTTCCTGTATTTTCATTTGTTCTACATTGGTAATATGTCTTTGTTTTAAATTTTAAAATTTGTTCATACTTATTTTTTTAAACTGAAAAAGGGAATTAATTTTAATCACAATGAAAATAAAAATATTTCAACCTCAATTACAATTTATGTAGGTATCATTATAACCAGTGCTTTCTACATAAAATATTCACATAAACACATAACAAAGTTACAGTGGTGCATAGAAAAATACCAAGTAGTAGAATCAATACACTGACATTGACTAGATGTGTTTATGTGTAATGTGCTTCTACTGTGTAATATCAGTGGAATGGTTGGGTCATCTGGTAGGTATATGTTTGACTTCTTAAGAAACTGCCAAACTGTTTCCTAAAGTGGTCGTGCCATGTTACATTTCCACTAGCAGTGTATGAGAGTCCTAGTTGTTCTTTATCTCCACCAACACTTCATATGACCAAGCTTTAGAAATTTAGCCCGGCCGGATGTGGCTCAGTGGTTGAGCGTCGACCTAGGATCCACGAGATCAGGGTTTGATTCCCGGTCAGGGGCGTGCAGGAGGCAGCTGATCAATGACTCTCTCATCATTGATGTTTCTATCTCTCTCTCCCTCTCCCTTCCTCTCTCTGAAATCAATAAAGATATAATTAAAAAAAAAAATTAAATTGTTCTAAGGGGTGTGTAGTGGTATCTTAATGTGATTTTAAATAGCATTTCTCTAATGACCAATTATGTTGAACATCTCATATGCCTATGTGATATTGTGATTTATAATAAGAAATATATATTTGGTTTTTGTTCTCATTCCTGGCACAGAGCTCCTAAAACCCTTGGAATTTCCTAAGTGAGAAGAGCAATAAAGGTGTATTTTGTTATGTTAATGAGATGACTTTTGGAAAGCCCATAGCTAACCTAAGGTTGGGGACTGGTTGTCAGATGAACCAACCAGGTGGTTAGAGAGATGAAATTTTTGTTTTACCCCTTGCCTCATCACCTCTAGAGATTTTCAATCACCAATGGCCAATGATTTAATCAATCATGTTTATGAAATGAAGCCTCCAGAAAAACCCCAAAGTACTGCTTAGTGGTGTTGGAAAAAACACACATTGGAATTTGTGTCAGTATTGTAACCTGTTTTATCTTCTTTAAAAAAAAAAAAAAAAAAGTCTTTATTGATTTCAGAGGGAAGGGAGAGGGAGAGAGAGAGAGAAACATCAGTGATGAGAGTTGTCATTGATCAGCTGCCTCCTGCACGCCCCCTCCTGGGGGTCGAGCCCGCAACCCGGGCATGTGCCCTGACCGCCAAAGGAACCGAGATCTCCTGGATCTTAGGTCGACGCTCAGCTGTTGAGCCACGCCAGCCAGACTGTTTTACCTTCTTAAGAGAAGTGTCTGTTCAAATATTTCCCCCATTTTTGTGTGTGTGTGGAGGAATTAACTTTTTATTATGAGTTTAAGAATTCTTTATATATTTTAAATACAGGTCCTTTCTTGGATATATATTTTGCAAGTATTTTCTCTCTTTTTGTAACTTTTTTCCCTTTATTTCTTTTTTCCTGGGTAATGATTTTGTTTTTTCAGTTAACATAACCAGCCCATGATACAGCGTCCTAAGTCATAAAGTAGAAATCCAAGGAAGGTAATACCTTCGCTAAGTTATAAAACTGACAAATCAATACAGTACTCTTTAACACAATAAAATCATATTTCTGTTGGAGTTATATATTACATGATAATTTTCACTTCAAAAATGTTATTTAAGTACCAAATTAAAACACTGTGGTTTTTAATGGCAAAGCAATCTATATTTATTTTAAAAGTATTTTGCCATTTCTAGCATTAATGTCATGCACATGTTTTATTCCCAAGTATTTAAAATTTTTTTCAATTACAGTGGATATTCAATATTATATTAGTTTCAGGTGTACAGCATAGTGGTTAGACATTTATATAACTTACAAAGTGATCTCCCCAGTAAGCCTTGCATCCACCTGATGCCATATATATTTATTACAACATTATTATTTCTATATTCCCTAAGCTGTACTTTACATCTGCATGACTGTTTTGTAACTGTCAATTTGTATTTCTTAATCTCTTCCCCTTTTTCACTCAGCCCTCCATGATTATTTGTAACTGCCCCAATTTGTGCTTCTTAATTCCTTCAGTTTTTCCACCCAGCCATTTAACCCCCCTCCCATCGGGCAACCATCAGTTTGTTCTCTGTATCTATTAGTTTGTTTCTGTTTGGATTGTTTGTTTGTTTTGTTTTTTAGATCCCACATATAAATGAAATCATATGGTATTTGCCTTTTTCTGTCTGAGTTATTTCACTTAGCATAATACCTCTAGGTCCATCCATGTTGTTGCAAATGGTAAGATTTCATTTTTTTTTTTATGGCCAAGTAATATTCTACTGTATATATGTATACGTGTACCACAACTTCTTTATCCATTTGTTTTCTGATTGGAGCATTTAATTCATTTGCATTTAAAGTAACTATTCATAAGTATGTAGTTATTGCTACTTTATTTGTTGTTTTCTTATTGTTTTTGTCATTTTTCTCTGTTTCTTTCTTTTCTCTTGCTTTCTTTTCTTGTATGTTGAATTTTGGACTACCTTTGAGTCCAGGGAGGAGACAGCCAAGAAAAGGGGGGACCTCACTGTTGCTTCAGTGCTACTTTCAGTTTTTACTTTTCCCCACAAAATGCCTACTACTTCTTAGTTTCCAGAGTCCATAGTAGCTACATCAGGCATTTTGACCAGGGTTTTTTGTTTGTATGTCTGTTTGTTTTAAATATCTTTATTGATTTCAGAGAGGAAGGGAGAGGGAAAGAGAGAGATAGAAACATCAATGATGAGAGAGTCATTGATCGGCTGCCTCTTGCACACCCTGACTGGGGATCGAGCCCACAACCCAGGCATGTGCCTGACCAGGAACTGAACTGAGGTCTCCTGGATCCTAGGTCAATGCTCAACCACTGAACCAGGCCCAACTGGGCTGATCAGAGTTTTTAGTTGCATTCAGTGGGAGAGGCAGAGTGAAGTCTCCTTTTTCTTTATTGATTGCATCCTGAACTGTGTCTTTTAAAAAGCAACTTTTTCCTGTGATAAAGTATAACTTATTGTTTTCTTTTATAGCTCATGCTTTTGTGCTACATTTAAGAAATATCCGACAAATATAAAGTGACAAAGATTTTCTCTATGTTTTCATCTAGAAATATTATAGTTTAGCTCTTATTTATATGAAATTTAACTAAAAATCAATAATAGAAAAAAACCTGGAAAATATCCTAATACCTGGAAATTTGATTTAATTTTTGTATATAATATTAGATGAGGACTGATGTTCTTCTTTTTTTTTTTTTTTTTTGTATATGATTATCCAATTGTTTCAGCATCATTTGTTGAAAATATTATCCACTCCTGATTGAATTGCCTTCTCACTTTTGCTGGAAATCAATTGACCATAGATATTCTGGACTGTCCATTCTGTGCCATTGGTTTATATACTTATATTTTTCTAATAACACACTGTCTTGGTTTCTGTCAGTTTATGATATATCTTGAAACCAGGTAGTTCAAGTCCTTGGGTTTTATTCTTTTTTAAAGTTGTTTTGGCCATTTTAAATCCTTTGCATTTCTATATAAATTTTATTTTATTTTATTTTAAATATATCTTCATTGATTTCAGAGAGAGGAAGGGAGAGGGAGAGAGAGAGAGATAGAAACATCAATGATGAGTCATTGATTGGCTGCAGGCTGCAGCCCGGGCATGTGCCCTGACTGGGAATTGAACGGTGATCTCCTGGATCCTAGGTCGATGCTCAACCACTGAGCCACACCCAGCTGGGCTCTATATAAATTTTAGAATCAGGTTGTCAATTTTTACAAGAAGCAAAAGCTTGCTGTGATTTTGATTGGTATTGCATTAAATCTATAGATCAAGTCAGGAGAAAGGGCATCTTAATTATATTCAGCCCTGATGGTGTGGCTCAGGGTTGAGCATCGACCTATGACCCATAAGATCGAGATTCGATTCCCGGTCAGGGCACATGCCCAGGTTGCGGGCTTGATCCCCGGTATGGGGCGTGCATTGCTGTTTCTATCTCTCTCCCTCTCCCCTCTGAAATCAATAAAGACATATTTAAAAATAATAATAATTACTAGTATATTCAGTCTTCCTATTCATGAAACATGGTAATTTCTCCATTTATTTAAGTCATTGTTTTTCAACTTTTTTTGGGGGGGGGGCTTTCCTATAATGTCTTTTTACATATTATTTTCATAACCAACCAGATTAAGAAAACAGATGTATTTATATCTTTTCAGTACTGTATGTTTATCTGTGCTTTATATATAAAAGAGTAAGATTTTTCACTCACTGCCTCCCCTAAGAACCAACTTTCTCTTTTAGGGGTGATAGCAATCATGTTTATAAACCATGATTTAAGTCTTCTTGAATTTTTCTGAGTAATATTTTGTAGATTTCAGTGTACTAGTCTTAAATATCTTTTGTCAGATTTATCGCTCACTATTTCATATATTTTGATACTGTAGTAAATATTTTTTAAATTTCTATTTTTGATTACTTGTTGCTAATACATAGAAATATAATTGATTTTTTGGATAGTGATGTTGTATCCTGCAGTCTTGATAATCTCACTTGTTAGTTTTAATAGTTCTGAAGTTTTTTAGTTCTAATAGTTTTTTTGTAGGTTCCATAGGATTTTCTGCATACATGATTAAGTTGTCTGCAAATAAAGACAGTTTCAGATTTTCCTTTTCAATCCGGATGCCTTCTATTTGTCTTCATCGCTCTGCTGCAGTGGCTAGAATTTCCCATTCTACATTGAATACCTGTGTTGAGAATGGACGTTCTTACCTTGTTCCTGGTCTTTGGAGAAAAAACATGAATTTTTTATCAAGTTGATGAAGTTTCTTTGTAGTCTTTTTTAAAAAAAATTTATCTTTATTGATTTCAGAGAGAGGAAAGGAGAAGGAGAGAGACAGAAACATCAATGATGAGAGAGTCATTGATCGAGCCCGCAACCCGGGCATGTGCCCTGACCGGGAATCGAACCCCATCGCCTGGATCCTAGGTCGACGCTCAACCGCTGAGCCACGCCCGGCCGGGCTGTAGTCTTAGTATTTTCAGTAATGAATGGCAAATATAGTCAAAAGGTTTTCTGCATCCACTGAGATTATCACGTGGGTTTTGTAGGGGACTTTTGTTAGTTTGTTTTTTAGTCTGTTAATATAATAAATTACATTGCTTGATTTTCAAATGTTAAACTAACCTTGTATTCCTAGGATAAACCCCATTTGGTCATGATGTGCTATCATTTTTATATATTGTTAAATTTTATTTGCTACAATAGCGTTATGAATGTTTGCATTTTACTCATGAGGAACTGTTGGTCTGTATTTTTCTTCTTTTGTAATGTCTTTGTCTTTTGGTATCAGGATAATGCTGGCCTCATACAATAAGTTGGGCAGTACTCTTTCCTTTTCAGTTTTCTGCAAGAGTTTGTATAAGTTTGGTAATGTTTCTTCCCTAATTAAAAAATTTTCTCTTTTAAAATCTTGTTTCTCAGTGTGTAAGTTTAAGACACTGATGTGAGACCTTTCTTCTTTTCTAATACTGCATAAGCAATCGATACTATTAAATTCCCTCTAACGCTTCAGGGTCATCCTACAAATTGTGACCTGTTGTCTTTTCATTTTCATTCACTTAAAATACATTTTAATTTCGCATGTAATTTCTTCTTTGATTCAAAGTTTATTTAAAAGTGTGCCATTTAGTTTCCAAATATTTGGGAGGATTATATATGTATATATATGTATATATATACAAATATATATACTGACTTCTAATTTAATTTTATTGTCTGAGAATTTATTTTGTGAGAACTGAATCCTCTTAAATTTATTTGGTGATTATTCCATTCACATGTGAAAAAATTTTTTTCTGCTGGTGTTGGCTGGAGGGTGCTATAAATGCCAATTAGGTTGGTCGATAGTGTTGTTAAAATCTTCTATATCCTTACTGATTATCCATCTACTGTTTTATCAATTATTAAGAAATGGTGTTGAAATTTGTGACTATAGTTGTTGACAAGTCTGTTTCTATTTGGAGTTTTTGCTTCACGGATTGTGAGTCGCTGTTGTTAGGAATATAATAATTTAGGATTGTTAGAGCCTCTTAGTGAATTGACCATTTTATTATTATAAAATGACCTTCCTTGTCTCTGGTAATATTCTTTGTCTTGAAATCTAACCTACTTTACCTATTATTTATATAGCCACTGTGGCTTTACTTTGATTAGTGTTTGTTATGTATATACAAACAGGTGTGGGCAAAAGACAGTTTACAGTTGTGAGTACACCTAACAGTTTATTCTATTATTATTATTTATTTATTAATTATCATATTGTTTATTTGTATTACTTGTCTTATTATTATTTATCTTTTAAGTAATGATGACTGGTAATTTTTTTTAAAGACTTTTTAAAAAATATGTCTTTATTGATTTCAGAGACAGGAAGGGAGAGGAAGAGAGAGAGAGAAACATCAATGATGAGAGTCATTGATCGGCTGCCTCCTGCACGCCCCCTCCTGGGGATCGAGCCTGAAACCCGGGCATGTGCCCTGACCAGGAATCAAACCACCATCTCCTGGATCCTAGGTTGATGCTTAACCGCTGAGCCACACTGGCCGGGTGATGGCTGGTAATTAAACCTACTTTTGCCAACCCCTGTATATGTATGTTTATATATGTATACACATATACATGTGTATATATAGCATTTACATATATATAGTACAGAAAAAATCCAGTCCTTCCCTCTTGTGTTTCTCTTTTACTCTTACACTATTACTACACTCACACTTCTGACACTGGGTGTGTAGGACACCAGCTGGGTGTCCTACAACTTAACTCAGTTCTGACAATATCTAGCATCAGATATTGTCAGAATGGCATCAGATTCGTATACAGGTTAAGGGCTCAGTCCCACCAGACTGCCCCACCTTCCTCAGATGCCAATTGTAAGTTCAAGTGGTCACCTGTGATTCTGACCACGCAGCTGTAAAACTGAGGTTCCCATGATCCCCTCCTTGCGTTTGATTAATTTGCTAGAGTGGCTACAGAATTCAGGGGAGCACTTTCAGTTACCAGTTTATTTTAAAAGGATACGATAAAGGATACGAATGAACATCCAGATGGAAGAGATGTGTAGGGCAAGGTATGTGGGAAGGGGCGTGGACCTTCCATTCTCTCTCCAAGAATGCCACTCTCCCAACACCTCCATGTGTTCACCAGCCCAGAAGCTCTCTGAACCTTCTACTATTGGAATTTTTATGGAGGCTTCATCAGATAGGCAGGACCAATCATTAACTCCGTTCGAAGCACCTCTCCCCTCTCTGGAGAACAGGGGGTGGGGCTGAAAATTCCAAGCTTCTAATCCTGGCTTGGTCTTTCTGGTGACCAGCCTCCAACCAGAACCCAAAAAAGAGTTACCTCATTAGAACCAAAGGCACTGATATCACCCAGGAAATTCCTTGGGATTTGGGAACTCTGTGTCAGGTCAAAACCAGGACCAAAGATCAAATATTAAAACAAAAGATGCTCCTAGTGCTCTTATCACTTAGAAAATTACAAGAGTTTTAAGAGCTCTGTGCCAGGAACTGGAGGCAGAGACATCAATATACATATAGATATATTTTTCTATTATCATATATATGATATTCTTTTACTATTTTGATTTATGTAGGCAGTATAGTTGGGTCTTTTATCCAATATGAAAATCTCTCTGCATTTTACTTTCAATTGAGCATTTAAACCAGCAATTGAAGAATATCTTCTGTAAAGGACAAGGTATAAAAATTTTAGGCTTTGTGGGTCACACATGGTCTTTCCTACATACCTCTCTCTTTCTATTCTTTTAAAATAATTTATAAATGTATAAGCCATGCTTAGCCTGAGAGCTGTGTAAAATCATGCTACAGTCAGGGTTTGGCCTACAGGGCATAGTTTGCCCCGCCCCCCAATAAACCATTTACACTTTATGTAGTTATTGATATGGTGGAATTTAAATCTGCCATCCTGATATTTGTTTTCTATTTGACCCATCTGTTCTTTTCCTCTTTCCCTCTATTTGGCCTTTAAAAACACTAATTAAATACTTTTATGATCCTATTTTATTCATCAGTTTATTAGGTATAACTCATAGTTTTTTATTATTTAGTGATTGCTTTATGGCTTATAGTATACATCTTTAACTTATTAGTCTACCTTCCAGGAACATTATACCATTTAAAATATAGTATATAAAAACTTTACAACATTGTACTTCTATTTTCCCCCTTTCAGGCCTTTGTGCTTTGTTGTCATATATTTTGCTTCTGCATGTTATGAACTCCACAACACATTGTCATTATTTTTGCTTTAATTGGTCAATTATCTTTTGAAAATTTTTAAAAAATAAGAAAAAGTCTTTTACGTTTACCCACATACGCTTCTGGTGCTCTTCATTCCTTTCAGTACATCTACATCTCCACCTGGTATCATTTTTCTTCTGTCTGAAGGACTTCCTTTAACATTTTTGAAATGAAGATCTGCTGGTGATTAATTCTTTCGTATGTCCAAAGAAATCTTTATGTACTGGTTTTGAATCAAATAGAGTAAGAGCACTCCATCCTGTCTCTCTTGTTTAATATAGTTGTAAAACCTGAACAAAATACATGGAACAGCTATCTGAGGACTCTGAAAAGTCGTTATTAGCAGGAACATTGGGAAAGAAGACAAGACTTTTGGAGTATCACTGATCCAGTGTTGAGTCTACTAATTTTTTTCTCCAGTATCTTTCCAGTTTGAGCATAATACAGTTTGAAACCAAGGGGTGACATTGGCGTGAACAGTGAGAAGTCCGGGAAAAACCTAGTTCTGGTCCAGAGAGCAGGGAAGGGACCTCCTAATGCTTAGAGAGGAGAGAAAATTCCCTTTTCTTTTCTCCCATGCCACAGTCCCAAGCAATTCTGTGATAGTGGTGTGAGAATCCTAACAAAGCCCACAGGACCAATTCCTCAATAATCACAAACTACCAAAGTGATTAAATAGATAATCTGAATAGTTCCATATCTATTGAAGAAACTTAATTCATGGAATTTTCCAGGGAACCCATCTGAGTGTGGTGCTTTCAGTTTTGGAAGATTATTAGCTATTGATTCAATTTTTAAATAGGTATAGGCTGATTCAGATTAATTATTCTTGTGAGAATTTTGACTGTCTCTCATGAAACTGGTCCATTATTTCTAGGTGTCCAATCGTTGTGGGCATCAGTTTCTACCTCACATACTTTGACGCTCTGTTGTGAGGCACACAAGCATAAAGGAATGTATGTCTTTTTGGAGAATGACCCCTTTATCATTAGGTAATGCCCTTCTTTATTCCTGACCTTTTTCCTTGCTTTGAAGTCTGCTCTGTCTGAAATTAATACCGCCCCTCCTGCTTTCGTTTGGTTAGTGTCGGCACGGTATCCCTTTCTGCATCCACTTACTTTTAATCTATGTGTATGTTCATGTTTAAAATGGATTTTTTGTAGACAACATATATAGTAGTTCGGTCTTGTTTTTTCATCCACTTTGACAATCTGTCCTTTAATTGGTGCATGTAGACCATTGACATTCAAAGTGATTATTGATATAGTTGCCATGTTTGCTATTGTTTCCTATCTGTTGCCCTTGTTCTTTTTTCCTACTTTGTCTTCCACTCTTTTTCTGCCTTTTGGGGTTTTAATTGAGCATTTTATTATTCCATATTCTCTTTTTTCTTAACTTATCAGTTATACTTTAAAAAATATCTTTACTGATTTCAGAGAGAGGAAGGGATAGAGAGAGAGAAACATCAATGATGAGTCATTGATCGGCTGCCTCCGGCACGCCCCCTACAGGGGATCGAGCCCGCAACCCGGGCAGTTATACTTTTTTAAAAAACTTTTTTTAGTGGTTGCCCTAGAGTTTGCAATATATATGTACAACCATTTAAAATCTAAGTCCACTTTCCAATAACACTATACCACTTCACAGGTAGTGCAAATCCCTTCTAACAACAGAATAATTCTAATTTCTCCCTCTTTCCCCTTGCACTATTGCTGTCATTCATTTCACTTATATATAAGCATGTATATATGTATATATATGAATGTATAAATACATTGTTGTTATTATTTTGAACAAAATATTTTTTATATCAGTTAAGAATAAAAATAAAAGTTTTTATTTTATCTTCACTTATTTCTTCTTTGATGTTCTCCCTTTCTTTATGTATATCTGCTTTTCTGACCTATTATTTTCCTTCTCTTTAAGGAAATTCTTTTTAAAAGTATTTATTATGTATTGGGTTTGGGTGTAGAACTTAGTGGTTAGACAATCATATCTTTACATAGTGTTCCCCTCGACATTTCCGGTACCCCAACTAGCACCATACATATCTATCACAATATTATTGACTATATTTCCCATGCATTACTTATTTTCCCATGACTATTTTGTAACTACCAATTTGTGCATTTTAGTCTCTTCACCTCTTTTACCCAGTGCCTCAACCCCCAGTCTCCTCTAGCAAACCACCAATTCTCTCACTGTATCTATGAGTCTGTTTCAATTTTGTTGGCTTATTTTGTTCTTTAGATTCCATATATAAGTGAAATCATATGATATTTGTTTTTCTCTGACTGACTTATTTCACTGAGCATAATGCCCTCAAGGTCCACCCAGGCTATCACAAATGGTAAAATTCCATTCTTTTTTTATGGCTGAATAATATTCCATTGTACCTATGTACCACAGCTTTTTTTTAACCACTTGTCTATTAATGGGCTCTTGGGTTGCTTCCATAGATTGTCTATTAGAGACATCACAGGGTGCAAACTAAAATAGACCTTCTCCTGGCCATGGCACTGGACTGCAAAGACAATGTCCACCTGCGGAGCCCTCCTGAGTATATTGCTTTAACCATTTTGTTGTGCTGGTAACGGTAGTCTCCCTTAATGTAGAAGTGACCTGGCTTGTCTGTAGCATGGTAAAAGCCCTGAATGCCACTTCCAGGGCTATACAGGGGATAAATGAAGAGCTGAGCCAGGTCAAGGAGGCAGTTCTAGAGAATTGGGCAGCAGTAGATTTGCTGTTATGGCATAACCATGGTTGTGAGAAATTCAAAGGAATGTGCTGTTTTAATCTTTTTGACAATTCTCAGTTGATAGAAGACATTCAGCAAATTAGGGAAACCATCTCCAAGGTAAAACAACAAGAGGGATTTTTTGAATTTGACTTATCCAAGTTAACCTCCTGGCTACCCAGCCTGTCTGGGTTGCGGGAATTATTTTTACTTTCTCTCCTGTTTATTTTTTATAGTCTGATTGCTTCCTGTTGTATTCAATGTCTTCCTCCTTTTAGATCCTGCATTCACTGTATCCCAACCCCTCAGACTGCTTTCAAGGCAGAAGCAAATGTGATCCAGCGGGATGAGACTTTTCACCTAAAACTAATCTCCTAGATATGAGATGATAGAAATAGCAATGGGAAATGTTAGGGAAAGAAATATAATAGTGGTCATAGGGGCAGAAACAGAATAGTGAGGACTAGCTATAATTATAAGAAATATTAATCATGCTCTGTTAACCATGATGGTTCTGTTCTGATTAGAGAAAGCACGTTCTAAGCTGGCTGAGAGCTGTACGCCCTAGGACATGAGAGTTTACCTTGGAATTCGATTCATTCTCCTTTTTCTGGAACTGCCTATCATCATGGAAAGATTAACAACCTTGTTGCTGAAACAATGGAGTCTGGAGGCGCTCGCCCTTTGTGACCCCCAGCCTGCATTGCCTGTAACCTGTAACCATTACATTTTGCCTACTTCCCCAGGCCTGTAATTTCTACTTTCACATGTAATCTTGTCTTTCTACCCAATATAAGCAGCTGCTTTAGAGGGGTGGGGTGGGGGATAGAGCAGATTTTCGTGGATGACCTGCTGCTTTCCCATACTGCCAGGTTTATTGGAATAAATGCTCATATATGATTCAACCCTGTCTTTGCTTAATTGGCTCAAGTAATGACAGGAAGCCCGGATCCATTCATTGTCTGGTTTCATTTTCTGGTGACCAAGATGGGACAATGAACATAGGGGTGTATATATTCTTTTGAATTAGTGTTTTGGATTTCTTCAGATAAATCCCCAGGAGTGGAATCACTGGATCATAAGGCAGATCTATTTTTAATTTTTTGGGAACCTAAGGAACTTCTTTTAACATTTCTTGCAAAGCCGGTCTACTGGAAACAAATTATCTCAATTTTTGTTTGTCTGAGAAAGTGTTTATTTCTCCTTCACTTTTTAAGGATAACCTCATAAAGTGCAGAATTCTAGGTTGGCAGTTTTTTCTCTCAACACTAATTATTTCCCTCCACTCTCTTTTTGCTTACATAGATTTTGAGGAGAAGCCAGATGTATTTCTCATCTTTGATCTTCTATAGGTAAAGTTTGTGTGTGTGTTTTTTATCCTTGGCTCCTTTCAGGATTTTTCTTTATCTTTGATTTTCTGTAGTTTGAATATGATATGCCTCAGTGTAGGTTTTTGGCATGCATCCTGCTTGATGTTCTCTGGGCTTCCTTGATCTGACAATAGTTTGGGGAAATTCTGTCATTATTTCTTCTGTTCCTCCCTTTCTCTTCTCTTTCTGGTATTACAATTATGCATATGTTACACCTTTTGTAGCTGTCTTACAAGACTTGGATATTCTGTTCTTTTTTTCTCAGTCTTTTTCCTCTTTACTTTTAAGTTTTGGAGGTTCCTATGGATGTATCCTCAAACTCAAAGATTCTTTCCTCAACTGTGTCCAGTCTATTAATAAGGCCATTAAAGGCATTCTTCATTTCAGTCACAGTGCTTTTTAATCTCTAGCATTTCTTTCCAAGAATTTCTATCTCTCTGCTAACATTGCTCACCTGTTCTTGTCTGCTTTCTACTTTATCCATAGAGCCCTTAGCATGTTGATCATAGTTTTTTTAAATCCTCAGTCTGATCATTCCAGCATCCCTGCCATGTCTGGTTCCGATGTTTACTCTGTCTCTTCAGACTATGTTTTTTGCCTCTCAGTATGGCTTGTAATTTTTTCTTGATAGCTGGACATGATGTAATGGGTGAAAGGAATGGCTTTAAATAGGTCTTTAGTGATATAGTGGTAAAGTGTGTGTGTGTGTGAGCATTCTATAGTCCTATAATTAGGTTCTTAGTCTTTTAGTGAAATTTTTCCTCCAACTGTGAAATTCACAAGTGTTTCTCAGTTGTTTTTCCCCCTTGGGAACAGGATGACTTGAGTGGGCTGGAGTTGAGTATTTCTCTTCCTCCAAGTCAGAGTCTGATGAAGACCCAACAAGTTAGGCTTTGGTTAGATAGTTTCTCCTGAGGGAGGGCTTTATTATGAAGAACAGAATGCTCTGGCATGTTTCTTAATGGTTTATTTTCCCCTCCCCACTGCCAAAAGCATGAGGGGATTTTTCTGATATTCATTGTGAGAACCTGGTGGAGCTCCAGGGGGTAAATTCACAAACTCACAAAACTCTGTGTGTGTGTGTTGGGGGGAGGGGTCACCTTATAACTGGCCCCTCTGGAATTTTTATCTCTAAGACTTGTCCACACTAAGCCTCCAGCAATTTGTCAATTGTAGTTCAGGTTTGCCTACCCTGGCACTGATCCTCTCTGGTTTCTGCTCATGGGTTTCAATTCTGGTAAGTTGTAATTCTCTGTGACTAATGATGTTGATGTCTCTGCAGCTTTGGGTGCAGCAGTTTTCCCTGTGACCTAACTTCTCTGATGGATCTAAGAAGAGTTGTTGATTTTTCAGTTTGTTCAGCCTTTTACTTGTTGTTAGGACAGACTGGTAACTTACAAACTTCCTACATGTCCAATGGGAAAATTTTCCCTCTATTTTTAGTTTGCTGATAAGTATTTGTATCATGAATGGATGTTGAATTTTATTAAAGGCTTTTTTCTGCAACTGTTGAGATGACCATGTCATTTTAAAACCTTTATTCTGTTAATGTATTACATTACATTGACTTAATTTTTTTTTTTGGTAAACCAACATTGCATTTCTGGAATAAACTCCATGCCATCTTGATGTTTTATCTGTCTTATATATTTCTTGGTTGACTTGCATCTTTCTTCATGAGAGCTATTAGTCTACAGCAGGGATCAGCAAACTTTCTCTATAAAGAGTCAGGTAGTAAGTATGGGGTGCAGTGAAAGTATTTTACAGTGTATGTGAAACACAGTTTATCCTTGTATTATTATTCATTAATTATTGTATTATTTTCCATACAAACAACTGTAAACCTCCTTTTGCCCCACCCTGTATTTGAGGCTTTGTGAACCATATGACTTGTGCCATAACTAGTCAAGTTTACCACTGTAGCATGAAAGCAGCAATATGTAAATAAATGGGTGTGGCTGTGTTTGAACAAAAACATTATTTTCATGAACAGATTGCTAGCTGGCTTTGGCCCACAGGCTTTGGTGTGCTGATCCTTTGTCTATATTTTTGTTAGTTTTTTCCCCCCCTTGTAATGTCTTTGTCTGGTTTTGGTATCAGAGTAACACTGGCCTCATAAAAAAAGTTGGGAAGTATTCCCTTCCATGTCTTCTTAAAGTTTTGGGGGATTGATATTACCTCATCCTTAATTACTTGCTAGAATTTACTAGTGAAGCCATCTGGGTCTGGAATTTTTTCTTGTTGGAAAGTTTTAACTATAAAATATAAATTTTGGTAGATATAAATTCATTCAGACGATCTATCCAGTTCTTCTTTTTATTGACATACAATTCACAGACCACAAAATTTACTTTTTAAGTGAACAATTCAATGGTTTTTAGTGTATTCACAAAGTTGGGCAATCATCTAATTTCATAAATTTTTATCTCCCCCTCCCCCCAAAACTCCCGTACTCATTAGCAGATTCTCCTCATTCTCCCCTCCTCTCAGCTCCTGGCGCCCACTTTCTGCCTCTATGGATTTGCTCATTCTGGACATTTTATATAAATGAATCACATTGCATGTGACCTTTTATGGCTAGCTTCTTTTACATAGCACGTTTTCAAGATTCATCTATGTGTAGCATTTATAAGTATTTCATTAATTTTTATAGTTGAGTATTATTCCATTGTATGGATATACCACATTATATTTCTCCATCTATCAGTGCTGAGTATGAGGGTTGTTTACATTTTTTGGCTACTATGGATAATGTTGCTACAAAAATTTGTGTGCAGGTTTTTGTGTGAACACACTTTTTCATTTCTCTTGGTACGTACATAGGAGTAGAATTACTCCTTTGGCAACTCTATCTTTAGCTTTTTGAGATACTGCCAAACTGTTTTCCAAAGTGGCTGCACCGTATTATATTTCTGCCAGCAATGTATGAAAGTTTCAGTTTCTCCACATTCTTGTCAACACTTTTTTATTGTTTTTTTTTTATTATAGTCATCATAGTGTGGTTTTGATTTTTATTTTCTCAGTGACTAATAATGTTGAACTTCTTTTCATGTGTTTATTGGCCATTTTTATGTATATGTTCTCTGGAGAAATGTCTGTTAAAATCCTTTTCACATTAAAAAATTGGGTTATTTATCTTTTTTTATTGTTATGTTGTAAGAGTTGTTTATATACTCTGGAAATTAGTCCCTTATCAGATGAATGATTTGTAAATATCTTCTTCCATCCTGTGGGTAGCCTTCTTACTTTCTTTCTTTTTTTAAAAAAATATATCTTTATTGATTTCAGAGAGAGGAAAGGAGAGGGGGAGAGAGAGAGAGAGATAGAAACATCAATGATGAGAGAGTCATTGATCAAGCCCGCAACCCGGGCATGTGCCTTGACCGGGAATCAAACCCCGATCGCCTGGATCCTACCTTCTTAATTTCTTGATGGTTCTTTGAAATACAAAAGTTTAAAATTTTGATGAAGTTCAATTTACTTACTTTTTCTTTCATTGCTTGTGCTTTTAGCATCTTATCTAAGAAACCATTGCCTACCCCAAGGTCACAAAAACTTATACCTGTATTTTCTTCTAAGAGTTTTGTAGCTTTAGCTCTTACATTTATGTGTGTGATTCTTTGAGTTAATTTTTGTAAATGACGAGAGGAATTGTTTTCTTTATTTCATTTTTAAATTGTTCACTTCTAACGTGTATAAATTCAACTCATTTTTATATATTTCTCTTGTATTGTACAATCTTGATAAATTTGTTTATTCTAGTAGTTGTGTGCGTGTGTGTTCCTTAGGGTTTCCTATGTACAAGATACTGTCACCTGCACATAGAGGTAGTTATACTTCATCTTTTTTAACATGGATGCCTTTTGTTTTTTTTCAGAATGTCCAATACAATGTTGAATATAAGTGGTGAGAGTGGATATCTTTGTGCTACTCTGGATCTTAGAGAAAAAGCTTTCAGTCTTTCACCGTTACATCTGATGTTAGCAGTGCGTTTTCATAAATGCCTTTTATCACATTGAGAAAACTTCCTTTTATTTCTAGTTTGTTGAGTGTGTTTATTATAAAAAGGTGTTAGATTTTGTCAAGTGCTTTTTTGAAATTTATTGAGATGATAGAGTTGTGCTGTTTTGTCCTTTATTCTATTTATATGGTGTTCAACTTAGCTGATTTTTGTATGTTGAATTGACCTTGCATTTCTGGGATAAATCCCACTTGGTCATACTATATAATCCTTTTTATGTGTTAGTGGATTCATTTTCTAGTATTTTGTTGAGAAACTTTTGTGCCTGTATTTCTAATGGTGACTGGTTTGTAAGTTTCTTTTTTGTATTGTCTTTGGTTTTGGTATCAGAGCCACAGAGAATGAGCTGAGAAATGTTGGGAGACATTTTTATTAAGAAATTAATCTTGTTATTGGTTTTTTCAGATTTGTTATTTCTTTGTGATTCAGTTTTGGTAACTTGTATGTTTCTAGAAATTTATCTATTTCTTCTAGGTAATACAATTTGGTTACATATAATTATTTATTGTATTCTCTAAGATCGTTTGTGTTTCTGTGGTAGCAGTTGTAATGTCTCCTCTTTCGTTTCTGATTTTATGTGTTTGAGTCTTCTCTCTCCCTGTTTCTTAGTTAGTTTGGCTAATGGTTTGGCAATTTTGTTTATCTTCAAAATATCAACTCTTGGTTTCATTGATCTGTCTTGTTTTTCTGGTCTCTCTTTCTTTTATTTCTGCTCTGATCTTTGTTATTTCCTTCTTTTTGTTTATTTTGGACTTAGTTTGTTCTCCTTATTGTAGCTACTTGAAGTGTAAAGTTAGTTGTTTAATTAAGATCGTTCTTTTGTCTTAGTGTAGTCATTTATTGGTATAAACTTCCTTTTTTTTTTTTTTGATGCAAGTCCCTTTTATTTTTTAATCCTTACCTGAAGATATGTTGTTGTTTTTTTAATTGATTTTTTTTTTTTTTTTAATAGAGAGGAGGGGAGAGAGAGGGAGAGAGAGAGACATCGATGTGCGAGAGAAACATGATTGGTTGCCTCTCATATACGACCCAACCAGGAATCAAACCCACAACCTGAGTATGTGCCCTGACCAGGAACCAAACCCATGACTCTTTGGTGCATGGGGTGATGCTCCAGCAAACTGAGTCACACCAGCCAAGGCTAAACTTCCGTCTTAAAACTGCTTTTGCTGCATCGTGTAAGTTCGGGTATATTGTGTTCCATTTTCATTTGTCCCAAGATATATTTTTACTTCTCTTTTGATTTATTTTTTTACTCATTGGCTGTTCAGGTGTGTGTTTTAAAATTTCCACATATTTGTGAATTTTTTAGTTTACCTCCTGTTATTACTCTAGTCTCATATCACTGTGGTTAGAAAAGATATTTGCCATGATTTCCATATTCTAAAATTTGTAAACGCTTGTTTTGTGACCCAACATGTGATCTATCTGGAATAATGTTCCATGTACATGCACTTGAGAAGAATATATATTCTCTGCTGTTGGATAAGATGTTCTGTATATATCTGTTAGGTCTATTTAATCTAAACTCTTGTTCAAGTCCAGTGTTTTCTTATTGATTTTCTGTCTGGATGATCTATCCATTGTTGAAAATGGGATGCTGAAGTCCCTTACTATTACTGTGTTGCTCTGTATTTCTCCCTTCCAATCTCTTAATATTTGTGTTATATATTTAGGTCCTCTGTTGTTGGATGAGTGTATATTTACAATTATTATATCCTCTTGATGAATTAATCTCTTTATCTCTATGTAATGACCTTCTTTTATCTCTTATTACAGTTGTTGACTTAAAATCTATTTTGTCTGATATAAGTTAATATAGCTACACCTGCTCTCCTTTGGTTTTCATTTGTATTGAATATCTTTATTGATACCTTCACTTTCAGCCTATGTGTGTTCTTAAAGCTGAAGTGAGTCCATGATAAATAGCCTATAGTTGGTTCTCTTTAAAAAAAATTTATTCAGCCACTCTATGTGTTTTGAATAAAAAACTGAATCTTTTTATATTTGAAGTAATTAGTAATAAGTAAGGATTTATTGCTGTCATTTTGTTTATTGTTTTCAGGCTGTTTTGTAGTTCATTTGTTCTTTGCTTTCTCTCTTGCTGTCTTCCTTTGTGATCTGATGATTTTCTGTATTGAGATTCTTTGATTTCCTTCTCTTTATTCATTGTGTATCTACTAGAAGTTTTTGCTTTATGGTTGCCACGAGTCTTACATAAAATATTTTAAGCTGATAACAACTTAATTTTTATCACCTACAAAAACTCTACCCTTTTACTCCCCCATTTTATGTGTATCCATTAACGAATTATTGTAGCTATAGTTATCTCTTGTCTTTTAATCTTTACACTAGAGTTAAAAGCAATTTACCCAGTACTATTATAGCATTAGAGTATTCTGCATATGTCTATATGCTTATTTTTACCAATGAGTGTTATACTTTCACATTTTTTCATGTTACCAATTAGCATCTTTTTGTTTCATCTTGAATAATTCCCTTTAGAATTTCTTATAAGGCTGGTCTAGTAGTGATGAACTTCCTCTGATTTTGTTTGTCTGGGAAAATCTTTTTATCTTTGCGTTTCTGAAGGGCAGCATTACCTGGTAAAGTGTTTTTGGTTGAAAATGGTTTTGTTTTTCAGCAGTTAGAATAGATCATTCCACTCTCTCCTGGCAGGAGAGAGAGAGAGAGAGAGAGAGAGAGAGAGAGAGAGAGAGAGAGAGAGAGAGAGAGGGAGAGATGTTAGGGAGAAATATCAACTGGTTGCCACCCTATGTGCCCTAACTGGATCTGAACCTACACCCTAGGTATGTGCCCTTACCGAGAATCAAACCCATGACCTTGTGGTTTGTGGGACAATGCTCCAACCAACTGAGCCACAGAGGCCAGGGCTACTTCCTCCCTTTTACCCTTTGTGTAGTTATGCACTTTATTTCTATGTTCGTTATAATTCCCACAATACAGTGATATTTTTTCTTTAAAAGTCAACTGTTTTTAAAAAATTAAAATGAGATAAAACGTCTTATACTAGTCTACATATTTGTCATTTATGGTGCTTTTTATTGTCTCGTATATCATGTTTACATGTATTTTTTCCTTCAACCTGAAAATTTTCTTAAAAATTCTTGGAAGGCTATTTTCATCACATAAAGAATTCTAAGTTGAGTCTGTTAGCACTCTAAAGATGTGATTTTATTGTCCTCTAGCTTTGCTTCTGTCAAGAAGTCAGAAGTCATTCTTATTGTTACTCCCTTTACGTAATTTGTCATTTCCCGCTGTGGCTGCTTTTAAGATGTTCTCTTACTCATTGGTTTTCAGCAACTTTTTTATAATGTGCTTTGGTGTGATTTTCTTTGTATTTATTCTTCTTGGGATTTTTTGAACTTCTGGGATGTTTGAGTTTATGGTTTTCTTCAAATTTGAAAACAATTCAGCCCCATTCACCTTCTGGTACTCTAATTATATGTGTGTGGTGTGGGTTAATGTTGTTCTGTAGGTTTTCAAGGCTATGTTAAAATTTTTTTAATCTTGTTTTCCCTCTCTAATCTGTAGCTCATCCAATGAATTTTTTTATTTCAGACATTATATTTTCAGCTCTAAAAGTTTCACTGGGTTCACTTTTATGTCTTCTATTTCTCTCCTCATTACGTTTATTTTTTCTTTAAAATCTCAAACATTGTTTTAAAGTCTTGTCAGCTAATTTAGTGATCTTTGTCATTTCTTGACCTATTTCACTGATTTTTTTTTTTCCTTAGTTATGGGCCACATTTTTCTTCTTTGTATGTGTGCTAAGTTTTTTATTTACAGCTTTATTGAGATATAATTCACATACCATATAATTCAGCCATTTAAGTACAAACTTTAATGGCTTTCAGTATATCCACAGGATTGTATATCCATAACCAAAATTAATTTTATAATATTTTTAGTACCTCAAGAGGAAGCCCTGATTTTGTTGGCCATTACCTCCTAATCCTCACCACCCCAGCCTTAGGCGACTACTAATCTACTTTCTGTCTTTATAGATTTGTCTATTCTGGACATTTTATATAAGTGGAATAATGGTTGTCATATGTGATCCTTTGTTACTTAATATAATATTTTCAAGATTCATCCGTGTTGTATCACATATCAGTACTTTATTTCTTTTTATTGCCTAATAATATTCCATTGTATGGATATAGTAATTTTTAATTAGATATTTAATATTGTGATTCTATGCTGTTCTCCTTCCATCCATAGAAACTTTGTGAAGCAGATATGACTTCTACTTTACAGAGGAGGAAAGCAAGGAAGTCACGTGGCCTTTTCCTAAAAGGGAAGACACAGCCTTTTTTTGGAAAAGGTTTGAGGGCAGAGATATGGAAAGTAAGTTAGTGTAATGAGGTAGACACACCATGCTCTGGAAAGTGTAGTCTAGGGAGTCCCTGCCCTGCCCTGAGAAGCTCCAGTCAGAGAAGGGAATCATGACACTTCCCTGGGAACTGTGACCTGACGGGAGATGGGGTCCTCCTCTGAGGAGCCCCATTCAGGCTTCCCCAAGAGAGTCAGTGGGCCTGAGCCTGGGCCCCAGGGCACCTTTAGCTCTGGCACAAACCTGCATGTATTTGCAGGAAGCCAGTGTCCAGGCAATTCCAGAAGGGATGCCAGGCACATGGCCAGGACCCTAAGTCACACAGCATGGCCTTTTCCCATAGCTGGTGCTCAGAGTTGTCAAATGACTACATGAGAGCTGATCTGTCAGTAGACGTTTATTCATTCTGTTCGGTATGCAGAGGAGGCACCTGCCTCCTGCCCTGAAGCCATCTTTCCCTACACCTGGAGTCTCTTAGTCTCTCACCAGTTTGGCTCAGCTCCATCCCAAGCTCTAGGACCAACTGAACCCTCCCTGAAGCAAGGGGGGATTTAAGCAGTTCAGACCATCCATCTGGAGCTCCACCTCAGGTCACCCTGACTCCGGGTATGATTGCATTTTTGATACCTGAGTTCCGGCTTCATTCTTTCAGAGCAGGCTTCACCACATACCCTGATCGTGATTGTGGCGCTTGGGCCTTATATGACAGACCTGAGTCCCCGTCTCAGCTGCCCACCCAGCCAGTCACCCCTCTCTAGCCCCTGCATCTGGCCTGAGCTTCCTAGGCCACCCATGCACCCACGCTGGACTCTGAATGTTGCGTGAGAGCACTCTGTTTTCTCTCATGGGCCACGCTCAAGGCTGATACTTGCCTCTGGGACTCTCTGCTCTCCTCAGATCTGACCTTCTAGCATCAATCACTTGGTCACCCCCAGCCAGACTCCACCCAGGGCTGCTGGTTCCCCAAGCTGCCCTCCTAAACCTAGTCCATAGGCCTACATGTAGCCAAGTTCTCATCCTCATGGGCCTTGTGGGCTTTGTGGTCCAGACAATCATGGCATGGGGTGGGCACAATATTCCTCGGAGTCCAATCTTACTCTCAGCCCCAATCAACTACAGCATTTGGCTGGAGGTTGGGAGGAATGAGATGGGAGGTGAGACCACAGGCATATGTTGGGCCTCTGTGGTTGGAGCCTCTGAATCTGGTATAGCAGCCCCCTCAGATTCTCACCTCCACCCTGGTAGACAGCTCACCTGATTTCAAGTGCCCTGCCTTTCACACAAATGCCTGGCTTGGTTTGGGTTTCCAGAAGCAGAGCCTGAGCCAAGGATTGAGTGCCATTTCCTGAGGGAAGGAAGCAGGATGTGGTCTCAAGGAAAGTGTGTTCTTGTCCTGATCACAGGGAAGACTCTGGAGCATAAACTGCACCACAGTGTTGACTCCCCTTGAGGCAAAGAGGCCCCCATAGCAGTTGGCCATTGAATGTGACTTGCTCAACTTCCATTTCGGGGCTGTTTTCTGGAGAAAGGGCAGCTGTGAGCCATGAGCAGCCCATGTCCACAGCTTACAGTCGTGTAGGTACAGAGCCCACCAAGGGGATCTGGGAGGAGCGCTGCAACAGCGTCAACCATGGCACCTTTCTCTGCCTCTGAGTTTTTGAGCCTGGGCACTCCTGGCCCTGCAGTAAGTACAGTCAGGATGTGGGGTGGGGGTTAACTCATCTGGCAGCAACCCAGTAAGGAAAAGGAGACTGTCTCCTGTCCCTTTAATGGACCAATCTGGATTGCATTCTGTATAGTCCCCAGAGGTTCCAGCAGAATTGTTCCCTGTTGCCTACAGCAGACTTCGAGAGCATCCTTACGCAGCCTTCATGGTTTCCCTGCTCCTCTCCCCTGTCTCTCGGAATCATCTCCCAAATGCATGCCTTTGCTTAGGCATTGCATTCAGGGGCATCCAGACTAAAATGCCTGGGGCAGAAGTTTGGACTGATTCCTGAGGATAATGGAGACCTGTGGAAGGTGTTGTGTTGGGTCTGGGTGACTTAATCAGGTTTTTACTTTAGAACAGTTCCAAGAGGCAGTGAGAAGTGGGCATTGTCACAGTGGACTGTGTGAGAGAGAGGTCAGCTGGTGGGTGTGAGGTGAGGAAGAGGTCAGGAGTCACTGAGAGGGAGAGAGAGAGATGGGACTTGGCACTGGTTGGAGGGGCAGGGAGAGTCTACAGCCCAAAGCCCTGGCAGCCAGGGCCTGGGGCCTGAAGCAGGATAGGGCCGTGGAGAAGAGCTGGTTTGGGGCCAGCAAACAGATCTGGGTTTCCCAGTGCCCTTCCTCTCTAAAGAAGCAACTATTACATGCAATGTCCAGAATAGGCAAGTCTATAGAGACAACCTGTAGATTAAAAGCTGCCTAGAGCTGGTGGGAGGTCCGAGTGGGGCCCAGAAGGATTGGGAGTTGGGGGTGTGGTGGTGATAGCTAAAAGCTATGGGTTTTCTCCTTAGAGTGATGAAATGTTTTTAAATTGACTGTGGAGATGACTGCGGCTCTGTGAATATACTAAAAACCATTGAATTGTACACTTTAAATGGGTGAATTATATGGTATGTGAATTATATCATAATAAAGCTGTTATATTTTAAAAAGCAATTAGTGCAAAGTTGTGCAAGGGATACGGATTGGCTGTGGAGGGAGGTTTGCTGACTAATGGAAGGTGGGATGAACTTCCAAAGTCCTGTTACTCACCCATCTTATTTACCAGTGGAGAGCTGGGCTCTGGTCTTGACAACGGGACAGGGTGAATGAGGGGCTTGAACCCAAGTCTCCTGACTCCCTGGTCCAGCGTTCCCCCAACCACTTCCAGCCACTTTGCCTATAGTTGCTCCCTCCTGGCCCTCACTCAGTTTGGCAACATTGCCTTCCCTTTGGCCAGCTGCCTGCAGAGGGGTGGGCGACAAATTGGATGAATGACCTTTCTGCATTCTGCCCCCACACTGCCCTGCCTGGTGAGTTGGGGAGACTGACTGCCCCCCACCCCCAGAGGTCTACTTGCTGCCAAGGAGGTGGCCTGGGAGGACCTGGCTTGGGTGGAGGGAAAGATGTTTGGTTCTCTGAGCAAGAAGGGTCGGGAAATTGAGTCTGACACCTGGCAAGGCCCTCTCCCCGGGCAGCACGCTAGGGAGGCTGGCCCGCACCCTGGCCAGGCTCTTCCAGGCCAGCCCCTCGCGGGGGTCCTGGCAGAGGCCAGAAGTGGGTGCGCCGGGGGACTGTGCTTGGGGTGGGAGGTGGGCAGGCTGCCCACGGGTAATGGAAAAGCTCAGACATTGGTCATGGCGGGCCTGCTGTGTTTGTGTATTGATGTCAACAATAGAAGAGGAATTTGTAACTTTTTGCCAAAGATGCTAAGATTCCCAGTGGCCGCCTCAGAACACATACTCGAACCACTCCTGGAACCTTCCTGTCACCATTGCTTCTAGCAAGATCCCTGGGCTCCTCTGCCTCAGATACCTCCATCAACCTCACCATTCTCCCTCCTGACAGCTTTCTCCAGGCTAAACATGTGGCCCAGTGCTGGCACTAAAGGTGCCCCTTCCACCTTTCCAGTGTCAGTCTCAGCAGACTGCTGGGCCCAGCCTCCCCACCTTGATGGCTCCAGGGCTGCTCTGCATCCACCCAGTGTGACTATCTATCCTGTGTGACTGCGACCAGGGCCTTGTTTCCTTGCTGGAAGAGGAGGGCCTTTCCCCAGGCCACATCCCGACTATCTGCTACTCCAGTCACTCGGCCTCTCGTGAACTGGGGACCGCTGCACTGTCAGCTGCCTCAGTCATGCTTGAGCATTAGCTACTGCCAGGGAGGCAGCTGGGTCCCCTTCCTGGCCATTGTCTTACCTGAAGCTAAATGCTCATCAGTGACACTGACTGGTCAGAGGGCGCTTCTGAGACTAAAAGTTGTGGCTGAGTGAGCTTCGTGTTTGCTGAAGGGGCTTGGGCCAAGAGCTGCTCTCGGCAACTCTTCTCTGGCTGTTATTCTCGCCATTCCTGTTGCTTCCAGCTTCACTAGCCACAGCAGCGTCCCTGCCACCACCATCACCGCCACCAGTATCTCCATTGTCCCCATCGTTTCCTCCTTCCTCCCCTTCATCCTGTTCGCCGCTTCTACCATCACCTTCAGTCCAATTCCATCTCCACCATCTTCGGCAGGTCTGCCATCATCACCGTCATTGTCACTGCCAATGTCTCAGTCACCTCTGTCATTTCCTCCATCCTCACCTTCACCCTCGCCTCCATTCTTGCCTCCTCCAACTTCACCATCTCTACCATCAGCACCACTGCCACCCTTAACTCCCAGGGTGGACTTCTGACATCACTAGGTATTTCTTAACAACCAGGCACATGTCTGGTTGGAGAGGTGACCCTGGGTGTGGGGTGTAGCCAGAACTGCAGGTCCTGGCTATCTCAGGGTTTATGTCTGCTCATGTGTTGGGACTCTGGCCTTGCATGGTGATGGTGGCCCGGTGGTGGAGGTCTGGGCTAACTGGATTGGCATCCATGCAGCCAATACCTGAGAATCAGTGGGCAGCCCACACTCAGGCCCAGCTGGTTCATGTGCTCGGGGTTGAGGAACTTTGTTGTTAGATGTGCTCTCAAAGAAATCAGAAAATCCAGGGCTTGGGGAGCAGCTTGAAGCAGGAGTCAGCACTCTGGCTGTGCCGTGGATTCAGTATGACCTCTGAAAATCACTGTGTCTCTCCAGGCCTCCCTTTCGCATCTTAAAATGACAAGAGCAACTGTCCTTTTCTCTCCAGAGAGCTCGACAGGGTTCAAAGTATGTCCCCGGCCTCCGAGGGTGTGCTGCACAGCAGGGAGCCCTGTCAGCCTGCCCGGGTGTGGTTCTGGCCTCTACCTCTCACCAGCTCTGGGACCTTGAGGAAGTCACTCACTATTTCTGCTAAGCTTGTTTCGTCACCTATAAACAGGGAATAAACAACAGACTCTACCTCTCAAGACTGCTGTGATTATTAACTGAGGTCATCCAAGGAGAGCACTTAGTTCAAATTCTTACCTGTGCACCAGGCACACAGGAGTGGTGTCCCCCACTTTACAGGGGGCGACACAGAGCTGGCACTGGTTGGGGTCAGTGGCAAGAATTGCCTGAGGACATCCAGTCAGAAGTGATAGAGCAGGGATTGGAAGCCAGGCCATGAGCTTACTGGTTCCTTTTCTAAGTTCCTGTTGATTTGGGAGCATGTGCCCAGACTGTGAGGAGCACACAGGGACAGCGAGGTCTTGCTCTTGCCATGGAGCCCGTGGTCTGGGCCAGGGAGGGGAGATTAGGCCCCTGGCTATTGAGCTGGGCTGAGAAAAAGGGTGCCATCCAGGCCTGGCTGTGGTGCTCAGCAAGAAGTACTTGAATTGCTCAGGGGCAAGGGTCCTGGAAAGGCTGGGCTGGGGTGGGTGTTAGGGAAGCAGCAGGGCTTAGAGCACCAGAGAAGGAGATGCACATTGCAGTCAAGGGGATCTGAGCGAGCAAGTGTTGCAGACTGAAGGGGGCATGGCATGCGGTCAAAGAGGGCAAATGCCTAGCCAGTGGTTATGAAGGACCTGGATCCTGAAAGCCAAGTGCTGAAAGGGCCCGTGGAGGCCACCAATGCATCCAACTTGTTCAAATGACAGCTAAAGCCAGAGGAAGGCCAGGCAAAGTCAAAACCAAAGCTGTAACTGGGCTCCCTCCTTCCTGCTGCCCTGGGCTGGTGGTGTTTTTCTGACCATCAGCAAAACTGTCCAACATCATGAAGACTGGTGGTCAAGGGTGGCTGAAGTCCTGGACTTTCCTCCTGCCCTGTCCTCCTTGTGCAAGGTGCCTGGGGCTCAACTTCAGAGGAGGCCTCGAAGAGACAGCAATCAAGAGAGTGATGTAACAATGTTAGAATTTCTGGCCACAGATCTCTCAGGACAACTTCTCGCCTGTGCAACTGTCCTGTGGGGTTGCTGCCTGCTCCACCTTCATAAGAGCTGCCCTTCAGTGAGTACCCACTAGAGACCAGGCACTGTGGATGTTAATATCTTCATTCCATAGTAGAGAAACTGCTTAGCGGGAGAGAGCTGGGGCTGGATGCAAGGCCTGCCTGGTGCTCCCCCGGAAGACACACACTAAAGCCTCAGTCTCTATCCACTTGACCAGGGGCCGCAGGGGAAAGTGATGAGCTGGATGATCTGGGGAGGAGCTGGAAAACAAGATGAGCAGCTGCTGCCACCGCCAGCTGCCTGCAGGCCAGGGCTCCCTGCCACCCACAGTCCAGCCTGCTCCTTGCCAGGGCCTGCTGCCTATTGCACTGAGGGTGGCTAGAACACCCAAGCTCCTGGGGTCACCACCCTCTCTTCTCATGACCCTGGCAGAGCTCCCATGCCAGTGGGCTTGGATGCTCAGAGCACTATCCATAGTAAGCCTGGCTCTGCTGCCCACCATGACCAGCCACAGGTCTGAGCAAGGGGGCTGGGCTCTGCCCATAGACACTCAGCCCCATTGAGCAAGAGGTATGAGGCCTCTGGGCCTTTCTCTTGTCAAGGTTGGGCTCTGGCCTGCCATCTGGGCTGCCCAGGCAAAGGAGTGCCCCCGCTGCTCACCATCCACCTACGGGAAAGCTATCAGAGGTAGAAGAGGGGAACTGGGGCCCAGGCAGCGACTGAGCATTTCAGGAGGGAATTTTCAGGTAAAAGAAGGAAAGCTGAGGTGCATACATGCAACCACCTCTCCCTGGATGGCCCCCAGGCACTCCTCAGCATGCCTTCCCCTGCTCCTCCTGAGAGTCTTATCTCAGTGGGTGATCTGATCCTGCCAAACTCTTACTCCCCACGGGAGTCCTGACAGCCTCTGATGGCAGCCACATTGTCATTGCTCAGCAGAGACCTCTCCATTCCTTACTGAAATCATTGCACCAGCCTCTGCCAGAGCCCCCTGCCCCCAGGCCCTCCCTGCCTGTCCAGCCCCATCAGCCATATCACCCTGTACCTTATATTTTCCCAGACTCCCTGTTGACTGCAGAGAAAGTTCCAGCTCCTTGGCCAAGTAGTCAAGGCCCTTGGTGTCCTAAGGCATCTATGTTCCCTGGGCCCCATGCTCACCCACCTTCCAGGTGGCCGCTAGAAAGCCTGGGCTATTCAGCGGCACCTCCTCAGCACTGGGCCTGGAAAGTTCTTCCCACAAGATTTGGTTAAAACATTCCGCTCTCCATGAAGCCTCCTATTAATTCCCCAGGTCTGGCCTGGGGGATGGAGCACTGACTCCTTACTGCCTACTTGTTTCTGTGCTCAGAGCACTGATTTGGGTCTTCGCCTGTCTTCTCCACTAAAATGAAAGCTCCTAGAGTCAGGAATCAATCCTTCTCTCTGTGGGAAGCCTGCGTTAAGGCAGCCTAGTGCACAGGATAGCTTGGGTTTGAATTTAAGCTCTCTCACTCTCTATCTGTGTATTTTGGGTAAACCACTTATCCTGTCTAAGCCTACAGTGACATTTTCCCCTAGGGTTTTGTAAGCAATGAGATGGTGCTGGGAAAGCATATAGTGGGCATTTGGTAGATGGTTAGTTTTCACCCTTTCCTTCTTCGGGGAGCTCTGGTTCAATGTGGGTCACTTGGGATCTATCCTCAAATAAAAAAGGCAGAGAGTTGGGACCCTGCAGCTCGTACAAGCATCTTGATGTGGCTGCGCAGGAATGTGAGGGCAGCAGAGAGGTCTCTGCCCCGTGAGACGGACTGTCTGAGTCGGGCACACAGGGCTGCTCGTCTGTCTGTCCTGCCCATAAGCCGCCACAGGCCCCTGCCCTCTGCACTCCTCAGCAGCCCAGCGGGGCCAGTAGTGGGTGCGCCCAGCATTGGCCCTACAGCCGCCAGTAGGGCCAACCCCGTCATCAGGCCTGGCTCTGTGCCTCACATCCCTCTGGCATTGCCTGGGCACTGCTTCCTGCAGGCGGATGCAAGCTTGTGCCCTGTGCTGGCAGACCCTCCCCGGAGCTGAAGGGGCCTTGGGGCCAGGCCCACACCCGCTGACCCTCCCAGGGAAGACCTGATGAATGGGGACTTGTAAGAGAAGAGCCACATCTCCACTCAGGTCACAGCAACCAGGGCTAAGTGACACCTTCTCCCTATGATTGGGGTTTCTCAACGGAGGCCTCGTACCCTCCTCAGACTAGACTTTCTGGGCCAGGACTGTGTCTCCCCCTTCAGACCCTTTCCAGAGCATGGTTGTGTCTTTCCCCTCAGACTAACTTACTTTTTATGGCAGCTCCAACTTCTCCTTCATACCAACTTCCCGGGACAGGGCCATGACTCCTGCTCAGACTAGGGGAAGAGATGAGTTGCAAGAACATTCTAGAAGCATCTGGTGGCAGAGGAAGCATGGCAAATTCAAGGCCCTACCACAGGTTTCATCTGTGGGTGTCAAGTGGTAGAGGGAAAATAATGGATAAAGAGTGAGACCGGGGGGCCCTGTGGCACCCTAAGACTGGGTTTTTGTCCAGAAGATTATGGGAAATCAGCAAAGGGAGCAGGAAAGTCAAATATGCATTCTCACAGATCCCTCTGGCTGCTGTGTGGGCTGAGGCGATAAAAGCCCGGGCTGTCTAGTGGTGGTGGGAGGACCGGAGGGAGCAGGTGGGCCTGTTTGTGAAGGAAGAATTGATGGGCCTGATGGAGGGGGAAGGATGGGGGCTCAGAGCCAGCTCCATGATCTCTGGCTGAGGAGCTGAGGCGGATCCACAGCTTGGAGACAATGATGAAGACCTGCACCTGCAAAGTGCCCAGGGGCCATGCAGGAGGAAGTGTCCAGAATGCAGCCCTGGGAGGTTTGTATCAGATGTAGAGTTGGAGGAGTGGGGCCAGCAGGTAGAATTGTTGGGTGTGAGGTCACCTGGGGAAAGGGGAGATTCTGAGACTGGGTTGGGGGACACAGGGAGGAGGCACGGAAGAGAAAACCCCCACTGATCTGCCTGTTTCCTTTTCTAGAAAAGGGGAGATCACATACTGCTTGGCCTATATCCCTGTCTGGGGTGGTGGGGTTCAAAGCAGCAGATGCTTGATGGGTCTGTGGGTTCCCTGATGGCCCACTGGCCTGGCCTGAGGACTCTCGCCCCGCCCTCCAGCCTTTCCACTCCACACTGAGCCCTTGCACTCCTTTGGAATTTTCCAGGTGGAAATTCGCCTCAAAGGCCCTCTTTGGCTCCTCATGCTCAATACATCTTGTCTCTGGTCCTACCACCCTGACCCCCAGCAGTCCTGGGCTCCAGGACTGAGCCCCCTGGAGTGCTGAGCCCTCCTATTAGGGGGCAGCAGGGCGGCCAAGGAAGGAAACAGGTCCCCTGGTGACCCCCTCATACCTCTCCCCGCTCCCCACCAGTTCCAGACACATTTGCGATTTATCTTTCTCTGTTGTTTATTGTGTGGAGGCCAGGCCTTCCAGCCAACTCCGAGCTGGACCGGCCAGCCACGGCCCGAGACAGCCGTCCCAGCCAAGCACAGAGCAGCCCCCGCCTGCCGTCCCCTCAGCCGCCCCTGAGCCAAGCAGGCCCTAAGATCTGGCCTGGCTGGACGTTCGCTATGGAGCCCCAGGGCCTGTCTCCCCTATTGTCTGCCCATGTTTACAGCCTTGCTCATGTTTGCCTCATGATTTTATTCCGGGTGACGCCCCAGTCTGGATGGGGCCTGCGTGCCATCCTGCTGAGGCCTCTCTCATTGCCCAGGTCCTGGACCCCTGGGCTCCTCATCCATCATTTCATTGAACAGCAGTGGTGGGAGGGCTAGGCTGGTGAGCAGGGGGGGGCCTGTGCTCTTTCTGCTGCATGCTGAGGGGGCATGGCCCCCCTTGTGCATGTGTTTGCATGTGTGTACATGCATGCACACATGTATTTGTTCATGTGTGCATGTGTGTAGATATATGTATGTGTGCGCGCGCACATGTGCATGCATGTGTGCATGTGTGCATATGCATTGTGTGTACATATGCATGTGGGCTCATGCCTGTGTGTGCCTGTGTGTACTTGTGCATGCGTACTCTGTGTCCCTGTGTGCTTGTGTGTGCATGTATGTGTGTGCATGTTGGAGGCTGAAGAGGCAGGCGCACACACACACACACACACCCCCCCCAGAGCCTATCAGTTTTTGCTTTGTCTCTGCTGAAGAGACAGAACCTGGAGAACTAAGCAGCTGACCTCCAGGCCCGGCTTCCAGGCTGATTTGCTCCTTCATAAATGTGTGTGACTTTGGCCAAGTCATTCATCTCCCTGGGTTTCAGTTTCCTTTTGGGTAAAAGGGAGGCTGTGTCGATGATGGCCTCACAGCATGCCTTTTTTGGGCATCTAGAAAGATCGTTATGGGCACTGGCTACAGACTCAGGGCCTAGATTGATTGACAAAAGTTGGTACCCCATCTCTAGAAATTAGGAGGCTGGAGTGCTCATGTATCTGTGTGGTCCTGGCTGAGGTGGCCAGGGGAGACCACGGCCAGAGGGGATTGAGGACCTCCGGGCAGGCAGAGGGAGCGTGCGTTAGGAGGCAGCTGGCACAGGAGCTGGGTGGTGTGTAAGATGGCAGGGGCTGTGTTGATCTTGCTCCTTCTTTATGGTGTGCTGACAGCTGGGCAGTGCTGCATAACCCTTCCCAAGCACATCCTGTCCCTAGGGACTAGAGATCTAGCGGCTGACAGTGACAGTCAGATGGTCACAGCTTGGGGCTCCCAAAGGCAGGTCTGGAAGGTTTGTAAACTCCTTGGAGGCATCAATTCTCCAGGGCCACGTGCCTGGGATTCCCATCCCAGGGTCTCCCTTCCTGAGAGCTGCAGCCTCCGTGCCCTTGTGGCCTTGGGGCTTCCCCTGGCACCAGGTGTAGTTAGGACTGAGGCAGGGGTGGCTCGAGGGTGTCCTGGGGAAGAAGAGGGTCACCCCAAGGACATGGAGCCCCTTAGGAGGCAGCTCTGTTCTGGGCCTTCTGACCCTGAGTAACCCATCTCCACTAACCTGAGCAAGCAAGTGCCTTTTTGGGGACCCTTAGAGCCTGGCATGACCAGTCCCCCATGATCTCTGCCCCTCCTACCTCCCAAGGCTGCCTCGGACCCTGAGAAGCTTCCACCTGTTCCACACCAGCCGAGGGCATCCGAGGAGCTGCCGCAGCATATTCCTAGGTTGTGCTGGAAGGTAAATGGGGGAGTGGCTCCCCAGTGGGTCAGGAACCCTGCTCCCACAAATGAACCGATCCCTAAGGGAGGCTGGAGGGAGAGATGGTTCTGGAGAGCCAGGCCTCTTGTTTCTCCCTACGGCAAAGCCTGGCACTCAGTCAAGCTCGTGTGCACGTGTGTGAATGCATGCACGCTTGAAACCGCAGAGTCTGTCCAGAGTCTATAGCGATAATTAGACACGCCCCGTGACTCCGAGGCAGGCCATGCGGCTACATCTGGGAGTCCACGGTCCCAGCCAAGGACGGGCTCGCAGCCCACCCGGCCCCATGCACACACAGAGGCCAACATCCCTCTCCAATTGCCCCCTTTCAGAGAACAGAGGATCAGGGGTTGAAGGTCTTGGGAGAGCCCATAAAAGTGCGGATAAATTCATTTATGTTTCTCCAAATGACACTATAACAAACCACACTAAAGAAGGAGACAGTGTTTCACGCATTTTAAATCATGGTCATGGGGACTATGCAATTAATTCCAATTTATCATCTTTCCTGTGCACTAGAGACATCCCTGTCTCGGACCAGCCCCCATCCCTCACCCCACCCGCCCCACAGCTCCGTTTCAACCAGACGCTCATAAATCTGTTGTGCTTGTTCCACACGAGCTGCCTGGGAAAAGGCCCCATTTGCCGCGTCTGCTCCTCTGTCCAAACGTTCAACGCCTTCGATAGTTTATGGTTTCACGTTATTGACTTGGCTTCCCAGGTCCCCTGTGGAATGCGGCTGTTTGAGAAAGCAGCAAGAGGCGTGGGGTGACCTCAGGTTCACCCCCTTGCCTGGCTGGAGCGGGGAGAACCGTGTAAAAGCCCTGTAGCTGCCCAGGGGCCCGTGGCCTCACGTGGCAGCTCCTGGGGGGAGGGCCAGAGACCCTGACTGGAGGCTGCCCCTCAGGGCCCTGACTTCACTCCACCCTGGGGTCCTGGGACCATTTGTCCTCAATTTCCAGAACCTGCACTGCCAACACCTCAGCTTTGGCTTCCCTCTCCTCTTTCCCTCTCTAGCCTAGCTCTGCTTTTCCCAAGGAGGTCGCCACCCCCGACTCCAAGGGGACAGACACGAGGTCAGTGTGTCCTGGAAGCAAAATGTCCAGGTGGAGGGAAAGGTACGTCGAGGTAAATGCCCAGGGTGGTTTCCTACATGGATAGGCTGGGCCTCCTCTGTGCTATGGACACACAGATAAAGGCCAGGCTCATTTTCAGCTGGTATGTCCTGGAAAGGTGATCTAAGTTGTTAAATATTTTGATTAGGGCCCTGAATGAGGGACACCTGCCCTTGCCCTGAGGGAGCTGGATGAGTGGAAACAGACAGTTATCTAGATAACTATGATTCCTGTGGTCAGCAGTGTCAGCAGGACATGGGGGCTCAGAGACGCCATCGCTTCTGTCCAAGGCTCCTGGAGGAGAAGGCAATATCTTAGCTAATCCTCGAAGGACTCACAAGAAACACCAAAAGTTTATGGTGACAAAGGGAACGGGAGTGGGGGTGGTACTTCCAGGTAGAAGGAACAGCATGTGCAAAACCAAGAAGCAAAAGAGAGGCATTCAGTATGTTTGAGAAAGGGCTTGTGGTGTCCACAGAACAGGGGGATGGAGTCTGGATGCTGACGGCCAGCTGTGAGCATCTACCTAAGAGAGGTTGGGGTTTGCCTTGAGGGTGGCAGTTTAAGCCCAGGAGTGACATGGAAAGGGTTACATGTTGGCAAAAACATCCTTTAGTGAAGAGAGTGAATTGGAGGAGGGGTAAGGCTGGTGGAAGTCATCCTCCCTCCGCCATACACAAGAATCAATTCAAAATAGATCACAGACCTACCTGTAAGAGCTAAAACTATGAAACGTCTAGAAGAAAACATAGGAGAAAAACTTTAATTACCTTGGGTTTGGCAAATATTTCTGAAATACAATACAAAAAGCACAATTTTAAAAATCAATAAGTTGGATTTCATTAAAATGAAAAATTTTAGCTCTTCTAAGACACTATTAAGAAAACGATAAAGGCAAGGCACAGACTAGAATTTCTGTAAAATATATATCCAACAAAGGGCTTGTATCTAGAATATATGAAGAAATTTTAGACCTAAAAATAGGTGAAAACTGGAACTCTCAGTCATAGCTGGTGGAGTGTAAAATGGGGCAACCACTTTGGAAAATAGTGTGGTGGTTTCTTAAAATGCTAAACATACACCTACCAAGTGACACAGTCATTCCACTTCTAGGTATTTCCCAAGAGAAATGAAAGTATCCACACACACACAAGTGATGATGAATATTCATAGCAGCTTTATTTGTAAGAGCCCCAAACTGAAAACAACCCAAATGTCCATCAGAGGGTGAGTGGATAAACAAATTGAGGAATATCAATTTGTGGACTGTGGACTGTGACTCAGCGATAAAAAAAGAATGAACGATTGATACTCGCTATGGCATAGATACACCTCAAAATAATCATTCTGAATGAAAGAAGCCAGACCTTCCCAGAAGAGAGTATAAAAAATCCTAGAAAATGCAAACGAATCTATAGTGAGTTGTATGGGGGACATCATGGGAAGCCAGAGGGAGGGATTACTAAGAAGCAGAAAGAAACTTTGGGAGGTAATAGGTGGATATGTTCATTATCTTAAAAGTGATGATGATTTCATGGGTGTATATATATGTCAAAACATCACATTTTACTTTTTAGATAATTGCTGTAAATGTATGTCAATTGAACCTCAATAAATCTGTGAAAAAACAAACCAACATACAAATTACAGCAGGCACCCAGGGAGGCATGGGGTGATTGATGTCCAAAACCATGGCTGAGAGATTAAATGCACGATCATTTGTCCACTCACTCCCACACTCACTCATCCTTTGCTAAATTGCAAGTCTCATAAAAGCAGCAATGAAGTCTGTCTTGCTCACCCCTGTGTCCCTGACGCCCACCCAGCTTGTAGTAGGCACTGGGTCAGAGAACAGTGAATTGTCCCAGGAGGAATTTAAAAGGTACTTGGCCAGACCTGAGGTTGTTGGAGGAAGCTGAGGAATCAAAAACAACCCCCCATGTTTCCAGCTCAAGTATATACTGCTGGAGTTTGAGTTTGGGAAGGAGAGAAAGATGAGAGTGCTTCAGACTTGGGGATGTTCAGTTTGTGGTCCTGGGCGACAGGGTGTGGGGAAAGACATGCTGGAGTGAAGGATTTGGGAGTGACCAATGCCTCTCCCAGTGGATCTCAATGTTGGCTGCATATTAAAATGAAAACTGAAAGTTTTAAAAAACACCGATGCCTGGGCCCCACCCCTGGACCAATAGAATCTCTGAGGATTCTGCTCAGCACTGGAATGTTTCTAAAGCTCCCAGGGCACTCTAACTTGCAGAGTTGATAACCCTCACCATGGATGGCAACTGAAGTTGTGGGAGAAGACGAGCTCCCCAGAGCAGGGAGTGGGGCCTCAAGAAGCCCCAACTTAAAGAGATGGGAAAAGGAGAGTAGTGAGAGATTGGAAGAAGCTGGAGAGGTAGGCAGAAAATCAAGAGAGTGGGTCATAGAAGAAAAGGGAAAGGGGATTCATGGAGTAGGAAGTTGAAACTAGTGTCAAGTGCTGTGGCAACATAGAATAAAGGGAAGAATATAAGGGATCCTTTGGATTTACCAACAAAAAGGTCATCGGGAACATGGAGGGAGCTGTTTTTGGTGGAAGAGAGATGACAGAAGCCAGACTGGAGGGTGTGGTGGAGAAAGTGGGAGGAAAGGAATTGAAACAGTGAGCTCTTAAAATAGCTTTGCTTTGAAATGGAGGAGAGTGTGGAGTTAAGAAAAGGTTGGGGGTTTTCAGGCAGGGAATGATTTAGGCATGTTTTTGTTTTTGTTTTAAAATATGTCTTTATTAATTTCAGAGAGAGGAAAGGAGAGGGAGATAGAAACATCAATGATGAGAGTTATTGATTGGCTGCCTCCTGCACGCTCCCCGCTGGGGATCAAGCCCGAAACCCTGGCATGTGACCTGACCGAGAATCGAACCCGGATTGCCTGGATCCTAGGTCAATGCTCAACTGCTGAGCCATGCCCGGCCGGGCTGATTTAGGCATGTTTAATTGCTGATAGAAAGAAATCCAATGGAACAGAATAAAGTCTAGAAACAGAAGTTGCCTGTGCAGTCATCTATTTATGACAAAGGCACTGATGCAATTCTATGCAATAAATGGTGCTGGAGCACCTGGAGATGTACATAGATATAGATATAGATATAGATATAGATATAGATATAGATATAGATATAGATATAGATATAGATATAGATATAGATATAGATATATATGGAAAAAATAAACCTTAATCCCTACCTACCTCACACCACTCACAAACATTAGTTCAAGATGGATTATAAACCTAAATATGAAAGCTAAAACTGTGAAGAAATTGTAGGAGAATATCTTTATAACTTTGGGGTAGGAAAAAAATTTACATTAAAAAACATGACACAAAAAGCACTAACCATGAAAGAAACAATATATAATTCCATAAAAATTAAACTTTTGCTCATCAAAAGACACCACTAAAGACAAAGTTAATCTGCGGTGATACAAATCATATCAACGTTGCTGAGTGACTAGGAAAGGGCACAAAGGAACTTTCTGGAGTGATAGATATGTTCCGTGGGTGGTGGGGGTTACATTAGTGTATGCATTTTTCTTTTCTTTTTTTAAGGATTTTTAAATTTAAATATATTAAACTATAACACCTTATAAATTTGAGGTGTATAACATGATTTGATATATTTATATTTTGTAATATGATTGCCATTATATGAATAGTTAGCACCTCCATTACATCACATAATTATCTCTTTTTTTGTGTGTGGTTGGAAAATTAAGATCTAGATTCCTAGCAAGTTTGATGATTATAATACAATGTCTTCTATATTCACTGTACTGTGCATTAAATCACCACCTATTTATCAGTTGTAAGTTTGCAACATATGCAGTTTTCAAAACGAAGATTAACTGTATACTTAAGATCTGTGCATTTGATGGTTTTCAATATAAAAAGATATAAAAGAAGGAAAACACACGATTAAGAAAGTGAAAGGTAAGCCATAGACCAGGAGAAGATATTTGCAATACATAAATCTGATTTTTTAAAAACTTTCATCAAGAATATATAAAGTGGAGCCACTCCCTTCAAGCTAAAACTTGAGCCCCTCAGCTGAGCATTCAAGGCCTCTGTGGCCCACCCCATTTGCCTCTCCAGCCTGTTGGACCAGATGTGAGACTATGGGGCCTGCGGGGGATCTGGAGGGGTGTGGAGCCGAGCGCACACTCACCAGGCAGGCTTTGGGGCATGCCAGGGCAAGGCTATGGAAGGCCCGGAGCACTGTCCAGGGGCTGAGACAAACCAGGCGAGGCGTGAGTGAAGTGTGGAGTGGAGGTAGGGGCTGCAGGGGATGGTCCAGTGGGCTCACCCAGCGATGCATATGGCTGGAGGGGGTGAGAGGGAAGGGTCAGGCCTCTCATTGGTAGACACATCCGATTTCCTGGGGAAGAGTAGGGAGGGTAGGTGCCAGCATGAGGGGGCCTGGGCCAAGGAAGTAGGAGTTCAGCCTGGACTTTTATCCTGGTGGGGAAACTGAGGTAGAAGCCTGGACCTATGCACAAGGCTGTGCAGTGGGTGAAGGGAAAAATGTAAAGCCTGGGCCACTGGAAGGGAGTGTGTGCAGAAAGGGGTGGGGCAAGGGAGCCAAGAAGAAGTGCTGAGGTCCAGCTGTGATCCACCTGACCCCAGGCCTGGAGGGGCGCAGGAAGGGAAGGTGTTACCAGGGTCCAGCAAGAGCTGGGACCATGCACTAGGGATCCCCAACCCCACCCCAGTAGCTGAGACCCTGGAGGAACAGCCACTGGCAGAGCTATGACCAGTCATGAAGAGAGCCAGGGATAAACACCCCAACTTCTCTCTCCCCCTGCCCCGTTCCCACGAGCACCTAGTATGCATTACTCGGTTATCATCCTTCATTTTTGGTCCATTTTATAGAGAAGGAATATGAAGGTCCACAGTGAGGGGACCTGCCCACAACCACTGCACAGTTGGTAAGCGGCTGAATCACAAATCTGGGACCTTGACCTGGGCACTCAGGGCAAACCTCCAAGGCATTCCTTGGACAGAGGGTGCAGAAGGTGTGGCAGCCTGGGGTTGTGAGTGGACCCTGGTTAAAGCTAGCTTCGAGGACCTGGAGCTAGCAAGGTGGCTTCCTCAGGATGGTGACCTCAGCCCTCTCCTGACTCTGAGCCAAGGCCCTGAATAGCGTCTGGACCCCCTCTGGTGGCTCCCCTCGAGGCCATGGCTGGACACCAGCCCGTCACGTGGCCTGTGCTGACAGATTGGGTGTCTGTGGTGCGCCAGCGGCTGCTGCTAAGTGGCTTCCTGGCAGGGAGTCAGGGGTCACCTCATCGCTGCTCTGCTCAAACAGCACTGGCCTCTTTGGGGCGCCTCCCACGTCTGTCTGCTAGATCGGGTGTGTTTAGCATCAACTCTGAGATCCAGCCTCTGCCTGGCAACTCTCTGGGGAGTAGCGTTGGGAACGGGTGGCCCCTGGGGCAAATGGACTGTTGGCCAGAGGGGTGTTGGGCAAGAGCCAGCAAGTCTCACCACTCATGTTCACGGTGTACCCTGCAAGTAGGACCACTCTGCACCCTGGGCTCCTATATTCCACACTCTGGTTCTGACCAGTGCTATTCAGGCCCCTGGCTCTGGGCCTCTGCTCTGGGCAAGCCCTTGATCTTAGGATTTTTCTTTTTCTTCTTACAATGTGTCCCATCAAGGCCCGTCTAGCGCCTGGGCACTGGGTGAGCCTGTGTCCAAGCCACTGTCCAAGACTATGGTCCCAGTCAGTGAGGCCACTGGTGCAGGGGGTAAGGTGACCATAGGGGTCAGTTCTAGGGCCAGCACCACCACCTCAACTGAGTAATCCTGGGCAAGTCAATTCCCCTGCCTGGGGCTCCATTGTCTTTGGAAAACTGTGAGGAGAGAGCCAAGTACATAGCAGCATTTCGGCAGCCCCTGAGACATCTGAGTCTGGACATGTGTGTCACTGCGAGGCTGCTCTGTCCTGCTCTCCCAGCAGTCCCTGGCTGGCCTGGTGCTAGGGGATCACACACAGCCCCAGCCGGGAAGGGAGGCAAGTTTGGTACAGAGTGACGAGTGCAACTAGAAGATGTATCAGAGCGAAGGGGAAGCAGGGACATGGTGGGGGTCAGGGAAGTCTTCTTGGAGCGATATTGGAGCTGGTCCATGAGACGAGCAGGGATATCTCTTTTTCTTTTTTTAATATATCTTTATTGATTTAGAGAGAGGAAAAGAGAGGGAGAAAGAGAGATAGAAACAAATGATGAGAGAGTCACTGATCGAGCCCACAACCCGGGCATGTGCCCTGACCTGGAATCGAACCCCGATCGCCTGGATCCTAGGTAGACGCTCAACCGCTGAGCCACACCCGGCCGGGCCAAGCAGGGATATCTCAGGTAGAAAGAAGGACATGGAACAAACATTCCAGATGGAGGGACCAGCATGGGGAAAATGGAAGGTTATTATGAGTTGGGGAAACAGATGTGGCTCTCCATAGTTAGAGCAAAGGGTATGTGGTGGGGTGGCATAGAGTCCACTGGAAAGGTGAGAGCCTGAGGACCAGGGAGCCAGGGTGGTGGGTGAAGCTCAGTAGGCAGCACAGAATATTCTGGAAGTCAGGAGGGGATGGCTAACTGGGGAAAGGACTGGAGTATCTTTTCTCTAGGTTTGGTCTGGATCACCTGAGATGTTAAAATGCAGAATCAAGCCTGTGACTCTATAGCTACAGCTGGTTTGGTTGCAGAAAAACCTGAGGGAGGTGGGAGACAGCCTGGTCATGACCTGGGACAGTTTGGGGGCCATTTGCAGAGAACAGCTGGGGGCCAGGGTGAGCCAGGCAGGCAGGGCGGGGGGCCCACCACATGCCCTGACTCTGCTAGGCTCCTGGCTCAGGGTACAGGTGAGCACTCCGCATGTTTCCCAGCAGGCAGAGGGCTGGCCCATTTACTTCCACCTCTTCCTTCCAAGGCAAGGAAGGAAGGGCCTGAGCTTCTGGGGTCTATGATCTGGGCTTCGACCCTGAATCCCTTCAGTGAGGACCTTGTCCCCACAACCAGCGGGTGGAGCCCTGTCCAGCTGACACTTGTTCTTTGTCTGCCTCTCAGCGGAGGAAGGTGCCCGGGTTGGTGTCCAGCTTGGTTGGTGTCCAAGCTGGGTCAGCAGTGCCAGCCTCCTATCTGGCCCCAGAGACACTCCCAGAGTTCCAGGGCTCCTCTGAGAGAAGTCAGGCTGGCCAAAGGCTCAGGGGCAAGGAGCTGGCACTGCGGTTGGCAAGGCCAGGGGAATAAACAGCTTGTCCACCACTTGCAGGCAGAGGCTCATCCGATGTCCAGAGGTGTGGATGGGCTGGGCTGGGCCAAACCCCCAATGCAGCTGAGCCAGGGTGGCAAACCCCATGCTGCTCTAGACAGCCCAGGGGCTTGGTGAGTTTGCATATGGAAATGAGGCATTCCCCAGATCACTTAGACTTGGATTTGAAATAACCCCAGCTCACTAAGGGCTGGGGGCCTGAGGATGCCAAGGAGGAGGGTGGGGCCCAGGGACAGGGCCCAGGGAGGGTCCTGGGGCTCTGAGAGGGGCTTGCATCCTGAGCCTGGGAATCAGCCAAAGCTTGGCCCAGAGCTGAGCTCCCTGGGTGCCTGGCACCAGCTGAGGCTGGGGGGTCTGGCCTTTTCCAAAGCCCTCCTTGTCTAGCAGTGGGTGGGCGGGCCGGGGGCTGGGCGCGGCCGCTCATATCTTCCCTGTTACTTCATTCATTTTGCTCCCACTGATCCCTTGTTTATCTCACTGGGAATGCAGCCGTGGTGGAAGCTGGGGCCAAGGGAAGGGCCAGAGCCTGGGCCACCTCCAAGAAAGCCCCAGTCCCACTCACCCACCTCCCCTACCTGGGTCCTTGGACTGAACATCTCGACACCAGCCATCCAGGGAGAGGCCAGCCCTGAGAACCCCTGACGTGGAGCCCAGAGGCCAAATTCTGGACCAGGCGGAGAACTGACCATCTCTGGCCCTTGCTTTCTCCATCTGTGAGTTGAAGGTTGTTCTAAATGACCTGTGAAAATGCTCATTATCATCAACAATACAGCTCCCCTTTCATAAGCCCCCCTCCTTGCCTAGCCTGTGCTGGCCTGGAGGTCCCTGCTTTCACCTGAGGCTCACACATTTCCATGGGTCACCATGACCCCACCTTAGAGAGGAGATGGGTGTAGGGGGCGTCCTTAGGTAGGGCTGGAGGTAGAGACCAGGCTGGGAGAAGACCCTGTGAGCGGGGTGGGGAGACAGCTACATAACAAGGCAGAGCTGCCATGGGCAGGGGTGTGAGAGCTGAAAGGGCCAGCGTCTGAAAATGTCCTTTAAAAACTGGTCCCTACCATATGTTCCTGTTGCAGGGCTCTTGGCTGGTGGTGAGGATTGGGGGTGTTTGTGATCCCTGAGGCCTTGAGTTAGGTGAGTCCTAATCCCAACACCAAACCTGTCTGCCCCGGAAACTCACCCCCTTAGGTCAGAGGCGGGCACTTGGGCTTCAAGCAGGCAGGTCCAAGGACACCACTGCCGGGAAGGGGCTGCCAGGCCCCTGGTCAGATGTGAAAACTGAGGCCCAGAGAAGCTGATTGAGTTGTTCAGGATACACAGCTGTGAGTGGCAGGGCTGGAATCCAATCACAGCTGGTCTGACCCAGAAGCTTGCCCACTATCTGTCTGGCTCCACGACCCAGAAGGCTATGAATTGAAGTCTGGTACTAGTGCCAGAACCTCAGTGCCCTCTTGTCTTCTTTCCCCCAGGGACTTGGTTTTCCAGTCTGTGAAATGGGGTGGGTGGGTTCAACTCCAGGCCTGTTTTTGCCCCCTGTCCTGGAACCTTGAGGAGGAATGAGGTCATATTTGTCTAGGGGCTGGAGTGTCTTGGAAGGAGAAAGCTCAGCAAAGACAAGGGCCCATTGTCCCCCCTTCCCAGGACCCCTGCCAGCTCCCGCCCCAGTCACCAGACAAAGCCAGCCCTGCCTGCAGGCTCCAGAGGCCACCATGTCCCAACAGGGAGTGTGACTCAGTGCCCCCTCTCTTCCCATTGATTGACACTGTCTGGAATCCCACCATCACAGCTTCGTTGGGGTGCCACAGAGGGGAAGGCAGGAAGATAAGGGAAGGCTCTGGGGGTCCCAGCTTGGGGATTTCACACTCAGGGTGTTACAGCAGGCTTGAGAGAGGGGTCAGGCAGTAATAAGCAAGAAGAACAGCAACCTGTGCACTTGCTTCCCGCAGCCTTGGTGTGAAGGCCTTACAAACATTAGCTCAGTGAATGCTCACAGCAACCTTGAGAGGACACTGATGTCATCATCCTCATTTTACAGATGCAGAGCCCCAGGCCACCCGGCTCATAACTAGTAGATATGGATGGAAGGGGTGGATTTTGCGCTGGCGCTTGTGTGGTTCTAAAGAATTCTGCAGAGAGGGTCCAGGATGTGCAAGTGGAGGCAGGACTGGGGAACAGAGAGGAGCAGGTCAGACCCTGAAGCTCACAGTGGATGGAGGGTGGCCCCAAAAGGAATGTGGATGCCTCCCAGTGAGCCCATGAACCAGGTTGTGATCCTTCTTTGCTGTAGAGCGAAGAGGTTGGGGGATTCAATTCTTCCCCTGCTAAGGACCGGGAAGGCTCCTTGGCCTCTGGTGTTGTGAGGCAGGATAAAGGATGCTCAAGCACTTCAATGATTTGAAACACCTAACGGGGCCACACAGAGGCAGGGCGGTTTCTGGCCTAGAGACCCCCCTCTTTCTGGCCTCCCTGCAGCTCTGAGGCCCATGGAGCTCTGTCAGCAATTAGCCAGACAAGACAAATAACAGCTCAAGCTGAACATGTCCAAGAGTAAACTCTTGATTTCCTCCCCAACCTGCTCCTCCCTGTGTCTTCCCCTTCTCAGGAAATGGCACCATCGTCTGCCCAGTTGCTTAAGCCAGAAAACTGGGAGGCATTCTTGGATCCTCCCTCCCTTCACCACCCACATCGATCCATTGCCAAGACTTGTCAATTCTACCTCCAAAATAAATCGCAAATCCACTTCCCTCAGTTCCCACTGCCACCACTGTGCCCAAGCCACCACTGCCTCTCCCCTGGACAACAGTGCCAGCTTCCTGCCTGTCTCCCCTCTGCCCGCTCCTGCCCACTCCCCCACAGAGCCAGAGGAATTGGCTTAAAATGTAAATCAGATCCCACCCTTCTCCTGCTTAAACTGCCCCTTCTCCCACTGATTTCCTATTGCATTTGAAGCAAATTTAACACCCCTCAATGGCTATGAGGTCCTTAGTAGCCTGGTGTTACCTCGCCTCCTTCCACTCTCCCAGCACTATTTTCTCTTCACATCAGTACATTTGCACATGCTGTTCCCTCTGCCTGGAAGCTCTTCCCTGCAGTTCTTTACCCAGCTGGTCCATTTTTGTCCTTCAGATCTTGGCTTGTATCTCACTATCTTCACCATCCCAAACTAGGTCTCCCCCAGGCCCTTACCATAGGGCCTCTTGTTTGTCTCACAGGAATTTACCTTAATTTATAATTATGTATTTACCTTTTGTCTCTACAACTAAACTGTAAGATCCATGAGGGCAGAGCCATGTCTGCCTTGCTCACCACCGTGCTCCTGGTTGGCACTCAAATCTCTGTTGAATGAATTGACCACTGAAATAATAGCAGCAGCTACAATATATTGAGCATTTCCAATTCTCTCTCATATTAAATATAACCATTTCAACCACCCAATGAAGTAGATAGTGTCAGTGTTCCCCATTTTCAGACATGGAAACCAAGGCTAAGAAGCTAGAATTAGTCACTCAGCATCACACAGCCAGAATACGGCAGAGCCAGGTGCAGAACCCTGGTCAATCCATTCAGAGGTCTGACCTTCCAACCACTACAAGGTCTCAGCGACACACTGTAATCTACGCCATTACTATATTCCATCAAGTTTCATTGAATGAAAGATGCACCGTTGTCTCACAGCCCTTTAAGGAAAGTTAAAAACCATGACAATTAAACTATGACATGCAATACCAATTTCAAAGATGTGAAAACAGTGACTTGGGGGAATTAACGAAATACTGTATTCTGGGAACAAAAACCATTCAATCCTTAGGACCCAGAGGGCAAACCAAGAGACGGATTTCTCAGCAGTGCAAGGAGAAGCCCCCACCCTTGGCCCTGGAGAGTTCAAGGTTGAGCAAAGACAATCCAATGTAATAAGTGTGTTGGATGCTGTGATGGGGGTGTTCAGGACTTCCCAGGTATTAGAGGGAAAGACCCCAGACCTGCTAGGAAAGCAGTGAGACGGAGCACAAACAGACTTCATGGAAGGGGGGAGTCTAAGGCAGACCCCAGAGGAGAAGCAGAGGTTAAGCAGGCTGACAGGGGGTGGGAAATGTGGCAGCAGAGGGAAGAGCCCATACAAAGGCCTGGAGCACATCTTCCCTGTGGGAAATGACATGGAGCTCACTGTGGCCTAAATGGAGAAAGAGAGCGCAGCCTGGAGATGTCATGGGTGGACGGCAATGGGCTGGTAAAAGAGCTGAGTCTTCATCCTGCAGGTAAGGGAACCCATGGAGTCATTAGGCAGCCGAGTGACAGGGCCACCTTTGTAAGTTAGAAGGATGGAGTGAGGGACTACAGGAAGCTCGAAGGCAGCGTGGAGGCCTGGGAACGTCTGGGGAGATGCTGTCAGGGATCCCCAGGCACCTTGGGCCGGACAGCACAGTGCGGGCACAGGGCGTAGGCTGGGCGGGGGGCATCTCCCCCCCAGGCCTGGGAACGTCCGGGTCGGCCGAGCGCCCGCCGGAGCTGGTGAAAGGCCCACTTACCATGACGGATGGGGGCCCCGTCAGGCCGCGCCAATTAAGCAAGATGGAGTGCCAGGGCAGTGCTATAAATATCTTGGCCGCCGACCGGCCCAGGAATGTAAATGGTGGTGTTGAACAAGCAGGAGAAAATGTTCAGTTCAGACAGGATGGGTTTTTTTGTGTGTTTTAAAAACATGTTCTTCCCGCCACAAAGGATTCAAATTGAGCAGCGAGGAGACTGGGTTCCCAAGAGCCGGCCAATTGTCTAGTCAGAGGCCGGAGCAAAGGACCACTAAGTCAAAGTTTTGGGGTAAATCCCTGGAAAAGTCAGTACATTTGAAGCCCAGAAAAAGCCTGAACCTCGCTTGTAGCCTTGTCCCTGGTCAGAGGGGTGCCTGGGTGAGGCCATGCACTAACCATCCAGTTTGAGGACACACAGCCCAGGCAGGTCTCAGGGATGCCACCCAAGAGTAGAGGTGTCTTCCCAACACTGGGCTGCTTCCCAAAGCAATTTGTCCTATTGTGGGTGTGACCCGACAGTGTGTCATGTGCTGGGATGGAGAGCTCAGCTGCTCTTCAAGGCCTGGCTTTCATTCAGGGTCATCGAGGAGCGCAGCTGGGAGGCCCTCGGAGGTACCTACGGAGATGTGGGTCCCACTTGCCTTAACGTCCTTTCTAAATTTCAGAGCAACATTGACTCACAAGATTAACCCTCCATCTACCTCATCGCCTCATTTATTTTGAACCACAAGATTGCAGGATGACAGGCAGGAGAAGTGGGAGCCGCAGACAAGGGTGGGGGTGTTCAGTGTGCTCTGCAGCGTTAGTACACCTCTCCCTACTTAGAAGCCACCTGTGCAGGGGGCTTCAAGCAGCCCAGAAACCCTCAGTCAAACACTGAGAGTGAAGTACACACACTCAGAGGGGACAAGAGGATGCACAACACAGGGTGAACCAGGCGGGAGGCTCTAGGCTGGTTAATGGAATGGAGTGACTACAGCCCAGGATGAGCCAGGCCTGCAGAAAACCCCAGAAAACCTCAAGACAACAGAGAGTGTCGTCCAAATTACCTTGTGGTTCTGGGACCTTGCTCTGTGTGTCCAAGAGGAGGTGCTCTGAATTGGAGAGGACACACCTTCCCTGGAGAAGGGAGAGGCAAATGGGGAGCATATGTGAGTGAGGAGGTGGGGAGCAGGAACAGTTACATAAAGCAAATTCTCCTCTCCTGGCCCAACCCACTCCAGGAATAAGGCAGAGGGGGTGGGTCAAGGAGCTTACTGGACTATTTGAATGGATTGTTGAGGAATTGACCCATTTGGCAAATATTGATTGCCAACCTACTATGTGCCAGGTGCTGTGCTCAGCTCCGGCTGGAGTCCCTGGAGGTGGGGAAGGGGGTCTGGCCTGGAAATGGCTGAGGGTTCAGCCAAGCTCCAGACAGAGCTAGGAACAGAGCTCAAGTTCTAGAGGGAAGCTCTGCATTGGGGGCGGAGGGGGGGGGGGAGCAGGCGGATTCAGGCAGATGTTGGGGTGTGGGCTTGGTGGGCCAGAGCAGACCCAGGGGGCAGAGGTGAAGGTCAGCACTGCTCCCTGGAGACTCCTGAGAAGGTGGTGAAGCCTCCTCTCAGCCCGCGCAGATGGGCTTGGGGAACAGAGCTGAACCTGCAGGTGAAGGGATGACAAGATCTGGGTCCTTGCCTGAAACACTCCACTCATCCTTCAGGGCCTGCAGACAAGGCTCAGAGCAGGTGCAGATGCACGGTATGGCTTGGGCTGGAGAGGTGTCCAGGGTGGGAATACGGCGGGCAGCAGGAGCAGGAGCAGAGCAGTGGGTGAGCTAGGCCCTGGGCTCCTCCTGGGTCATTCTGGGCCGGCTTCCGGCCTCATTGCGTGGTGGGTTCTGGCAGGGCCCTCAGCTGCCATGCTCTGGAATGGACTGGCTACTCAAAGAGGCCTAGGTGACGCAGAGAGA